>NC_090928.1:455397877-455708759 GCF_040938575.1 Ambystoma mexicanum
TACCTTCTGGAAAGGCCATCTGCATTATCGTGACACTTCCCTGGCCTGTGCTCTATGGTGAAGTCTAGCCCTTGCAGGCTAATGGACCACCTGAGCAGTTTCGGGTTTTTACCCTTCATCTGCATAAGCCACTTCAGGGGCTTATGTTCTGTTTGGACCTTGAAGGTAGACCCCGTAAGGTAGGGCCTAAAACACCTAAGGCTCCAAACTATACTGAAACACTCCTTCTCAACAGTAGCCCACCTAAGTTCTCTACCCTTGAGTTGTCTACTGATGAAGATGATAGGATGTTCCCTCCCTTTGTCATCTAACTGGGACAAGACAGCTCCAATTCCGGTGTCGCAGGCATCCGTCTGGCCGATAAAGGGTCGGCTGTAGTCAGGCGCACACAACACAGGTGCCCTACACAGACTTTCTTTCAAGCCATCAAAGGCCCTCTGACAGTCTTCTGTCCAATTAACCTTCCTAGGTTGTTTGGGGGAAGTCAGAGCTGTCAGTGGTGCAGCTATGGTTCCCTAGTCCGCCATGAAATTGCGATAATACCCAGTGAGGCCCAAAAAGGCTCTCACCTGGGTTTGAGTAGTGGGAGTCTCCCAGTCCTGTACATCCTGTACCTTACTGAGAGAGGTTGGATTTGACCCCCTCCTACCTCATGACCAAGATATGTGACTTTCCCCTGAGCTATCTGGTACTTGGTGGCCTTGATAGTGAGGTTAGCCTTTTTCAAGGCCTGCAACACCTTACCCAGATGTGTCAAATGCTCTTCCCAAGTGGAACTGTAGACGGCAATGTCGTCTAAATAAGCCACACAAAAGGCTTCCAGCCCACTGAGAGCATGATTGACCAATCTCTGGAAGGTGGCAGGGGCATTCTTCAACCCAAAAGGCATGACCCTAAACTGGTATAGTCCCTGTGGTGTTGAGAACGCCGTCTTTTCCTTGGCATGGTCTGTCAGATCTATTTGGCAATAGCCTGAGGTGAGGTCAAAGGTGCTCACAAATTTGGCAGCACCTATGGTGTCCACAAGCTCATCAGTCCTGGAAAATGGGTGCGCGTCAGTTCTGGTGTCGGCATTGACTCCTCGGTAGTCTACACAGAACCTCCAATCCTTGGTACCTGCCTGGGAACTTGCCTTGGGGACAAGGACCACAGGACTGGACCAGGGACTGGTTGAGGGTTCAATAACACCCAGATCCAACATCTTGGCGACCTCAGCCTGGATGTGGTTCTTAACAGTGTCTGGCATACGGTAGCTCCTGCTTTTGACAGGCACGCTGTCACCAGTGTCAATCTCGTGCTTACACCACGGTGTAAGGCCTGGTGTCAGCGAAAACAGAGAGGCATACTGCTGGAGCAAAGTCCTGCAGGCCCTCTGCTGCTCTGTGGTCAAATCTGGAGAGAGATACACTCCCTCCACTGAGCCATCCTGAGGGTTGCTGTACAGAAAATCAGGAAGGGGCTCACTCTCATCCTCTTCTTGCTCTGAAGCCAGCAAGAGACATGAGACTTTGGCTCGCCTGTGGAAAGGCTTGAGCCTATTAACATGGAATACCTGAGGGGCTACCCCTGGGATTCCCATGTCAACCAGATAATTGACCTTGCCCATCTTGGAGATTATCCTGAAGGGTCCAGTCCATTTATCTGCCAATGCCTGAGGCTTGGTAGGCTCCATCAAGAGGACCGCCTGTCCCGGAGTCCAATCCACTTGCAATGCTTTAAGGTCATGCCAGTATTTGTTCAATTCCTGGCTGGCCTTGAGATTCGCTGTTGCCTGACCCATCATCTGTGTCATCCTCCGTCTGAAGCCTAACACATAGTCCCCCACTTGCTTGGTGGGACCTGGAGGGGTGGCTTCCAAACCTTCTCTGATCAAGGCAAGGGGCCCCCTCACGGGATGTCCAAAGAGTAACTCAAAGGGGCTGAAACCAACACCCTCTTGAGGTACCTCTCTGTAAGCAAACAGCAGGCATGGCAGGAAGAGATCCCATTTCCTCCTTAGGGGCTCTTCCAAAGCATCTATCATGCCCTTGAGAGTTTTATTAAATCTCTCAACCAGACCATTGGTCTGGACATGGTAAGAGGTAGAGAATTCATAGGTTACTCTGCACTCTTTCCACATGGTCTTCATGTAACTAGACATGAAGTTGGATCCTCTGTCAGAGACAACCTCCTTGGGGAATCCAACACGGGTAAAAATGCCCAGGAGAGCCCTGGCAACCACTTTGGCAGTTACAGTCCGAAAGGGGTATAGCCTCAGGGTACCTGGTGGCATGATCTACCAAGACCAGATGAACCGATGTCCACCTGAAGTGGGAGGGTTCAGGGGACCGACAATGTTGATGCCGACCCTCTCAAATGGTGTGCCAACCACTGGCAATGGCTGCAGTGGGGCAATGACACTGCCTCCAGTCTTGCCAGACAACTGACAAGTTGGGCAGGTCCTGCAGTGGGACTCCACTTCTACTCCCATCCGAGGACAGTAGAAATGGGCAGAGAGCCTCTGCTTAGTCTTCTTGGTACCAAGATGACCAGCTAAGGGCACCTCATGCGCCAACTGCAGTAGGAAGGGCCTGTAAACCTGGGGTACCACCAACCTCTTCAGGGTACCAGGTTCAGGCTTAGTGGGCTCGCGAGCAAGGATCTCACCCTCCCAATAAATCCAGAATGCCCTAGGCACTTCTCCTTGCACCTGGGACAGGGCCTGGTTCCTCAGACCCTCGAGAGAGTGGCACTCTCTCTGTCCCTTACAGAAGTCTGTCCGGGAGGGTCCCCCTTCAGCTAACAAGCCTTGAAGATCGGGATGATCCTCCGGGTTGAGAACCTCTCCCACAGGAGAGTCTTCTGGCTCTTCTCCCACAGGAGTTGAAACAGGGTTTACCACTGGACCCAGCCCGTCTGGAGCATGGATCCCAATGGATGCTGTAGGAACAGCAGAAAGAGAAGGAGCTCCCTCCACAGAGGTGGCCTTCTTGTTCTTCCTTCGTCTTGCCTTAGGCCGCGCCTTTGGCTCGGGTACCTGACTCACAGCCAGACTCGGGGTCACCTGTGACCTAGTGACCGCAGCAGCAGTCATGGGAAGACCATCCGAGATCAATCCCAACTCTACTAGATCATTACCTAACAGAATGTTAGCAGGGACATTGTCCTGAACCAGGACAGGAAGCTTTGCCGTCTTGTCTCCAATTACGAGTGTGACTAAGGCTACAGACGATAATTTGGGAGGCCCACCAGCTAACCTGGTGGTTCTCTGAGGAGCACCTACATAGTCCTCTGGCTTGAGCAGGGTCCTATCCACCACTGTCATGCTTGCCCCAGTGTCTCTCAAACCGGTAGAAGGCTGGCCATTCAGGAGGACACTTCTCAAAAATCTATGGGTGTTCTGTGGGATAGTCGCCAGTACTTCTGCGTACTGGTTCCAGGCCCCAAGGGACACTAAGGAAATCTCTACAGCAGCACCAAATGTGATCCTTGTAGAGGAGGGGAGGACAGTGGCCTCCACCTCAGACATGGGGTAAGGGTTGGTCAGGCTGACAGCCTGTACTCCAAGTGCCTTATCTTTACACTAGGAGTCACCCCTCTTGTGATCCAGAGCCCCACAATCCCAACAAGTGCCAGGAGTGCGAGGTACGGTACTGGAACCACTGGGAGCCTGCTTTGCAGCAGGTGGACCACTACTCTTATTCCCACCCACAGATGACTTATCCCCACTAGATTTTTGGGTCTTAGGAGAGGAGGGTTTAGGTTTACCCGACTGTGACTGCTTTTGGGACGCCTCAGCTTTCTGAGAGGCCCCCTTTTCTTTGTCCTTGTCCTTCCCACTGGAGTCCTTAGGGGACACCCGGTGGGAGACCCACTTGTCAGCCAGCCTAGCCAGCTTAAAGGGATCCAAAATGTTCTGGTCAGCAACATACTGATGCAGCTTCGGTGAACAGGCTTCAGAAAAATGCTCAAAAAACAACAGGTGGGACAATTCAACAAATGTTTTCAACTTGTAACCATCAATCCACCCCATCATGTTCATGTGTGCAGCACTCACCCAGTCAACCCAAGACACATTCTCTTTTTTCTTAAAATCCCTGAACCTTTTAAGGTATTGGGTAGGTGTCTTGCCAAACTTGGCAATTAAAGCAGACTTCATACACTCATACTGACCCCTGTCTTCCACACTCAGCTTCAGAATACAGTCAGACCCAGTCTGAGGCACTCTGCTTAACAAACACTTAGCCCAATCTCTTTTGTCAACATCATGAATTGCACAAGCCATTTCAAACGCTTCAATCCATTGGAGGATATCCAAACCCTCCACAAACACACCAACCAAATCTTTCATAAATTTAGTTGCTGGGGACCTGACACTCTCACTGGGTTTCACTGAAGTCTCCACTCTAGCTTTCTCTAGCTGGATTCTCTGACATTCAGTGTCCTGGTTCTTGAGTTCAATGTCCTTATTTTTGAGTTCAAGATCCCTATTCTTGAGCTCCACTTGTTGAACCAACTCCTCCTTCTTAAGCTCAGCATCTATTTCCAACTTGCGATATTCAAAGGCCAATTTCATCCTTAATAACTCAAGCTCCAAGGAATTGCTGGGGTTCGGAACAGAGGAAGCAGTAATGGTGGCATTCCCAGAAACAGATTCAGTAGAACCCCCGGGGGCAGAGTCCTCATTGGTTGCATTCCCCCCCTCATCAAGAGTTTCACCATCGGTCTGGTAGTCCACCAGGGCAGCTATCAGCTCCGCCCTAGACTTATCCACAAAGTCTAACTCCCTGGCTTCACAAGCACTCTGGAGAGCCTTTAAGCTCATCCTGGTCAATTTACCATCTGCAATTGACTCCATTGTTTGTAATGCAGTTATTTTGTACACAACCAAACCTTAATTTAATAAAGTGCAGATATTTTGTAAGTGGCACGGTTATACACTGATTCTTAAAACCATAAGCATCCCACCGCAACCACCAGTGTAAAGACTGGAGAGGGGTGTCTGTACTTCTGCTCTCTATATGGTAGAGGAGAGGCACAGAGGACCCTAGCCAAGATTCTCTATTTGGTAGCAATGGACGAGCAATCAAGGCCTAGCTTCTCAGGAGGTGATGCAGGCTGGTTCTTAAGTACAGTGTAGTCCCGGAACGCCCACAAAGGAATATCCACACACTGTATTACTGAAAACACAGTCTTTATATAATTAATATTCAAAGGTATGTACACGATCACAATACCGCACTTTGTACTCGGAAATCAACAATGATAAATATATACAGTTCTAAAGTGGTACCACCAATGTTATCGAATCTCATTAAAGTGCATCAACTGTACGGTTAAAATGTCACACAGATCAATAACGAGGACACCAGCAATAGAGATAGGAAGTAACGTAAGATGGTTGAAACAATTGGCAGAATACTGGCCCCATTATCTAGACACAGTTCTGTGTGGAGATCCCCCACCTGGGAACCTGTCAAATAAAGATATATAGCACAAGCCCAGTCCATATATTGTTCAATAGCCTTATTTCCTCCTATTAAGGTTTTACCCCCCACAATGTACCTGGTGGAGTAGAGTTCTTTGAAGACGCGTCGAAGGATCCTTCTTGAGTGACTCCCTTTAAAGCAGGAGCCACGGATCGTCGAGAGGCGTCGAAGATGGTGAACTCGTCGTCGACGGCGGCGATGAGAAGTTCAAGGGTGCCGAGACCCCGATGTCGATCCAGGCGGTGCTCGTCAGCGACGTCCTGCGAGGATGAGGTGTGCGGGGCACCTCGGCGATGGATTTTCAGGACCGCAAAGAGTTTCAGAAGAACTGTGGCCCAACAAGGGCGCCGAGTCGTCAAAGTCTTTGTGGCCTTCAGGTGGCGGGAAACCCACCGGCGGATTCTCCTCGGCACGTTGGTTGTCCTCGACTTTCTCCAGCGGGACAAAGCGGCCGACATTGCGGACAAGGGAGTCCTTGGATTCAAATGTTCTTAGGCAAAGGAGCGGGCGGCTCTGGTTGTCGACGGCACGGCGTCAAGCGGTTCCCACGGCTGGGCAACACAACTTCAACGGGCCTCCAGTGGTTACACAAACCTGCGAACCCTGGTCGACGGCAATAGACTTCGACAGCGGCGAAGTCCGTGTGCTTTGCTTCGTTCTCCTTAGCGGTCCCGTCTCGGGTCGGCAGCCTTTCGAGGGTCTGACTTCCAGGGAGCTTGGGCAAAGGTTAGCGGTGCTCGATGGTCCCTCGGAGCACGGGAAGAGGGCGCCTTACCAGGTCCTCTCTCGGATCAGTCCTTGACGAGTTTGGCAGCTTTCAGATCAGGTCGAAGCAAATGCAACAGCAAGTCTTCGTCTTCCAGCTGGGCGTCGAGGATCAGCAGTTCCAGTTACTATTAAAGTGTAGACACAGCTTCTGAACAATTTCCAGTGGTGAGAGGTCCCCAGATATACTATCTTGTCTCTCATCCACACTGCTGGGTCACTCTCAGCAGCCAATCATACAGAAGGGCATTCATGCAGTCAGTCAGCCAATCAGGCACACAGTACATTCAGGCCATCCTCCTCCCTCTCAGACACTCACAACAAGGAATGTGGATTGGGACAAGTACCCAGCCATTCAACACTACACACTGCATTCAGGCCAGTTTCGGACAGGGCTGTCTCAGTCTTTGTCTCTCATACCAGAACCAGACAGCCACAACAAGAAGTGCATATTGGTCACACACTCCATTCACCCAGGTCCCACCCACAGGGCGTACCCACAACATACAGTCACTGGGAAGGCTCCAGTCAGTCTGGACTGGACTTCACAACAACACCATATATGGAACTTCCACCCAACAGCCAGGCAGGGGGAAGGGACAGAGTCAAGGCTTCCCAGGGCTTTGGGAAAACAAGGTAATAGGTAATAGAAAGCAAGAGGCCACAGGGGCCATTTTGTTTTCCATCAGGAATCAACTGATTCCAATGGCAGGGCCTGGGGATCCCCAAAATGGAGGATACTCAGCGCACATGTCAAAGTCAGCATGGAGCTGCCACCAGCCTATACCCCGCTCTGCGAGCCACCCACAGGTGCCCAAAAACATACACTACGGGCACAGGGTTGTACCCCCACCCACCGGTGCCAAAAGGGTATCCCACGGGTCTGTTCACCAAACCAAAAGAGAGAGAGCTGCACCGCCAGGAGTCCCACATGAACTCCTGCGCGGAAAATATGACAGAACACATGATAAAAAGGCAGTAAAGGACAGGATATGGAGGCCCTGTCCCTCCGATGCATTTCCAGCATCACAGTTCAAACTTCCCTCTTCTACCTCCTCCTCCTCCTCTCTTATCCCTGACTGCCTGTCCGCCATTCAGGCATGGTGTGCAGCTAATGCCAGTAAGATGGAGATCTTTCTGATTGGGACACCTGCACCCTTCATTCCTCTTACCCTCTGGCCGCCCTCTTTGGGCACTCTACCCCCACCATCTTGTGAGGCTAAAAACCTTGGGGTCATCTTTGATTCCTCTCTGTCTTTCATCCCTAACATCATGGACCTTACTAAGAAGTCTCACTGCCAGCTCCACCTCCTCAGAGGCATTCTTCCTTTCCTCACCTTCCCCCAGAAGCTCAATGTCTCCAGAGCTCTGATCCTCTCCAGGCTGGACTACTGCAACAGCCTCTTTCTCAATCTCCCTCTTTCCTCCCTACGCCCCCTCCAGCTAATCCAAAATAGGGTTGCAAGACTTATCCTTGACCACAAGCCAAGGGACTGTATCTCTCCAGCCCTAAAATCACTCCACTGGCTCCCGGTGCCTGCAAGGATCAAATTCAAGACACTGCATCATCCACAAGGCCTTCTGGGGCCTTGGACCACACTATCTCCAACTTCTGCTCCCTAAATACTCCCCTGCTGGAGTCCCACGCTCCACTTACTCCAACTCTTTGACTGTCAAACACGTCTCTTAGCAGAGAGTGGGGGGCAGGGCTCTCTCTGGAACAGCCTCCCTACCCCTCTCAGATCTGAGCTGGACCTCCTAAAGATCCGTTAACTGCTCAAAACTATTATCTTCTCTAACCCTTTCCCTATTTCCCTTCCCTGCTAATCACCCCACTGCCGCTGTGACTGATGGCCTGATCCTCATGAATTTCACAGGATGTCAGGCCCTTCTTCCCAGTCGATACCAGCACCCCCTCCACTGTACTGCCCTGTGGGCCCTTTTTGGCAGCTCTGCATCTCACCCATGGGAATGGCCTGCACTTGCACTTAGCCTGAGGTTCTCCTCTCTGGTTCTCCTTAGCACTTCCCTCCCGGGCCCTCTACCAGCGCTTGCCCACTCCTCTGGTCCCACCCCCCATCCTCCCTATCCCCTGCACTTTCCCTAACTGCACTTGCACGGCCGAATGCCACAAGGCCTAGTAGGACCACAACTGTATTTTACTGTTTTTACCATTGTTATTTTTCCCCTGTCCCCTTCCCATTTAGCCTTGTTGCGCTTTGAAACACTATACAGTTTTATAAAGCGCCTAACAAATGCTCAATACATTTTTTTTAAATAAGATCAGTCTGCATTTTCAAACTCTTAGTCAATTAATGTATGTCTCTCCTGTTAGCTCATTTGACTAGTTTACTGCTTTGTCAACATGCATTTTGATCACCTTAGACCTTTTAACAGATTGCCTGTTCAGTGTGCATTTTTGTCACTTAAGTCCTTGTATTCGATTGACTTGTTGATGGGCATTTCTGTTGCATAAGGCTTCTGCCTAACTGCCTGCTCAGTTTGCATTTTTGTAATTTAAGGCCTGATATCAGAATTCCGTGTCAGTGTTATTCTGTTCCCCCCAGATCAATAATCAACAATGCTTCAACCAATGCTTCGCCTCTACCTCACTGTCATTCCCTCTCTCATGGCCTCCACCCACCCGACCCTCTCTTTCTGTCACTACCTTTTTCTCCACCAACCCCCTATACAGACAATCCTTTTGCCCCCTAAATGTTACTCTAGATGCTCCTCTACCCTGCATCCCACCCACCATAACCTTATTCTCCCTGCCCATCTCCCTTAATTTATTCTCATATCTATGTAGTTCCTCCCCCCAAACCCCCATCCTCCCACTGAACTCCCACTTGGCCTCTGGAGAGTCCAGTTTCTTTGTAAATAAAACATTTTTCTTGCTCCCCAATTTGATTCACATTATATCCTCTCTTCTATCTCTCTCTCTCTCTACTCATCCTGATCCCCAGGGGTCTAAACTCTCCCCCTGGCTCTTCAACCACTACTTGGCACCACTGCATCGCTACTTTCTGCTCCAATTTTCAATGTTATGCAGATGACACTCAGCTCTCTTTCAGGCTCCCCTCAGCCACCTCTGCTTCTTCTCTCATACCAGACTGTCTGGCCGCAGTTTAGGAATGGTGTGCCACCAATGATCTCTGCCTGATTGCCAGTAAGACTGAGATCCTCCTCATTGGGACACCCGCTCCTTCCTTTCCTCTCTCTCTCTGGCTGCACACTCTGGGCACTCCTCCTGCTCCTTCCTGTGAGGCTAATAACCTTTATGTTATCTTTGACTCAACTCTCTCCTCTCTCCTCACATTTCTGACGTCTCTAAGAAGTCAAACTAGCAGCTGCACCTCATCAGAGGAATTCTTCCTTTTCTCACTTTCCCCCAGAAGCTCATTAACTCCAGAGCTCTGGTCCTCTCTAGGATGGGCTATTGCAACAGCCTCTTTCTAAATCTTCCTGCCTCTACTCTTTGACCTTTACAACTTATCCAGAACAGGACTGCAAGACTTGTCCTTGGCCTCAAGCCCAGGGATTGTATCTCTCCAGCTCTGAAATCTCTTCATTGGCTCCCTGTGGCTGCATGGATCAACTTCAAGACCCTCTGCACTGTCCACAAGGCTTCCTGGGGCCTGGGACCGCTCTACCTCCAACTTTCTCTTCCAAAACATCTTCCTTCATGAGCTCTGTGTTCATCCACCTCCAACTCTCTGAGGGTCAGACTTTTCTCCAAGCAGAGAGTTGGGGGCAGATCTATCTCCTCGGCTGAGGCCTCCCTTTGAAACAGCCTCCCTGCCTCTCTCAAACTTGAGTAGAACCACCTCCCATTCTGGAAGCAACTCAAGACCTTCCTTTTGTTTCCACTTTCTCTCTTCCTCTCCCTTGCTAATGCACCGGACTGCTCTGCGCACTGCTCACCTGGTCACTCTCTGAAGTCGGGCCCAGGCTCCTGCATGTCCAGTTGCCCTTGCACTGCCTCTGTGCACCCCAGCACTTAAGGGTCTGTATCTGTAACCCTACAGCCCCTTCTCTCTGCATTTATGAGCCAACCGCTATCGGCACTTGTGAGTTAACTGCACTTTCCACTTCCCCTCCCCCCTGGCATTTCTCCTCTTCCCTCTTTCCCGCACTTGCACGATCTGAATGACACAAGGCCTAGTAAGATCGTTATTTTGTCCTCCCTTGTTTACTCCTCCATGCCTTGTCATCCCTAGAAACACTTGTGTACAGGCGCGTTATAAATGCCATATCATATCACCCCAAACCTTCAGTGTTGAATATTACTGAAATCTGGATTTCTCCCCATCCCACCATTATCCTTGCCTATCTTGACACTGAATTTGCTTCCTTTTCTCACTCCTTTTGTCTCTCCAAAAGAGGTGGTTGTCATGACCAGCAAAGACACACCATTGACACCCTTGTGGATGTCCCTGTAGTCGTATGTGTAACCTTAACCTCTGCAATATAACCCAGGTCCAACAGCTTCCGTTTTTCTCCACTCTAGTCAACCTGCGCAACCTTTGCACCCATGCCCAAGGCAACTCCTTAGATCTTATATTACTCTCCTTCCCACTTGACTCTTCAGCTCTCACCATTGACCCTACACACTCTCACCGCACATGCATTCACTTCACCATCTCTGTCCCTCCACCTCTCTCTCAGTTTCTGAGCAGTGTACCGAACTTCAGCTTTGAGTAAGTATTCAGCTGAATTCTGGCTGAAAAATCACTATTCGGCTTCTGCTGAATAATTTCTTGCTATTCGGCTCCAAGCAAATGCTTTTGTCTTCTCATTATAATGCAATGTAACAACTCATAAAAGCAAATATAGAGTGCAGTTTGCAAAAGGGAATGAAAATAAAACATTTCTGGAAGCATTTTTTAATAAAATGTTAAACAAAGGTGCATTTGTTTTAGTATTGGAGATGAGAAGTGGTGAGGATGAGCGAGAGGTGAGCATGGTTTGTTCCTATAGGAAAAGCCTATTGTGGAACTTGCATTCGTAACCGGTAGAAACCAGCAGGATTGAGGTAGTCAGTTTTATGTCAGGCATAGTGAATAGCCCTCCCTATGAGGCCTCTGAGGAACTCCATGTTGGGAAATCTCTCCAGATCCTATGTGGGCCAGTCTGCCAAGTGGAGTATAGAGTCAGAGGCGTGAGGACTCTGTATGGAAAATATTCAAAGATCTAGGCTCTGTTGGCGAAATTACTAAAAAGGGAGGATCTTTGGAAATCAGGACACGTGCCTGAAAGGACAGAGAGCATTGTGTCTTCTGGTGTTGTAAGTTGAGATGTGAAGAGAGACATAGAACAAGCCCTAGAGCCTTGCATTCTCTCATGTGGTCAGATGGAGGTAGGGTAAATTGGCGTGAACAGATATATATATATATATATATATATATATTTTTTAATTCTTGGCTCAATTGTGTTAACAATTTTTGCAGGATTCATCGTGGAGCCTCTTGGTTCGTTATATGTAGAAATATATATATATATAGAAAAATAAAAATGAACGTTATAGGCCGCTGGGTAGGCGTTTTCCTTTAGAGCGGAGCCTCTAGTGTCTCCCGTCTAAGACTTTGCAAGAATCGCACAACGGCGATCACGTCTTTTGTGTTTTTTCCGATCATCAAGTTTTTCCACCAAAGTTCCTTGTCGTGAATGTTGTGATTCTTAAATAGATGACCCATATGCGTTAGTCTTTTGGTGGTAGTACCCTTGCATGACAATAATAGGTGTCTTATTGCTTCCACAGATTTCTCATCACAGAACCGACATGTGTTGTTGATCGAAAGTCCCCTTATCGCCTGGATCTCGTTTGTTTTTAGTACGTTTAAACGAGTCCCTAGGAAAATTGTTCTGATACTCCTATTAGGATATTTGGACAGGTATTCGACCGTGTCGTTCACCTTTTGGGTATTTGTCGGCAAGTGCGTTGTGAGTTTGTTTTTGGCGGCGGCCTCCAAAGTTTGAGTCCAGTCTCACACTTTGAGTCTGGTTTTTGTTTTGGTGGGGTTTGTTTCTAGTTCCACCTCCGAGCTGCCGATCTCGTGGATGAGAATTTGTTTTTTTTGTGCCCAGTCAGCCAGAACAGATATTTGGTAGAAATTAGTGACTGCCCAAGAGGCGAGTGCTTTCTTAGAGTGTGTAGGGTTTGGGCAGTCGCATGTCAGAATTTCCTAGATGCGAGAACCTCTGCTCCAACCCTATCCCTATAGTAGGGACTTGGAGTCCACTTACCTCACACGCACCCTCAACTTGTGTCATGCATGAGCAACAAACAAAAAAATGTATGCATATCTGTGCGAGCCTTAAAGAAGGTTTCGAATTTACTTCTCACGCAAGCTACTTTGCAACTCACAAGACATTTCACTGTGTTTTGATCCATTTTGTTCATTGCAACCGAGCACTTGGAATATGTGAAGCCTGCCACTTTCGGTAGTACTGGTTTGGCATATGCCACATCCTTCCGTACATATGGTCCCTACTTTTTAATCAATCCGTTTGTTCTTTGCTGGGTTGTGTGTATTCTATGAAGATTAGATATTGATTCAACATAAATAGAAATATATGAAACCTGGTAACAAAAGTGCTTTCTTTTTTAAATTTTAAATAAGGGTATTTGTCAGGTTTGAAAAAAATATTTATCAAATGAAACGACTATTTGGCTTCATATTTGACTTTGGCCAAATACTATTATTCGGTTTTCGTCAGAATACTAATTATGCTACTGTAATGTGCAAATGGTTCTACCATGATCCTTACCTGGCTCCTGGCCCTTTTAACATGGAAGCCCTAAGTCGAGCAGGTCTCTTTTCCACACTGGGACTGTGCAAAGTGCAAATAGTCGGGGCATGTCTGCCCGCTGACACCGTAGGCTGCATAACACATGTTTTCTGTAATGCTGGCTTTTATTCTCACTTTTGCTTGACTCCATAATGATCACCGAAGCTGCAGAGGAGAATGTATACAAGAACTGTCCGACACGTTTCTCTTTACAATGTCCACAATGGAAAACAACGATGCTTTAATAGGACTGTCCCAGAGCAGTCAAAGGGTGGCAGTCTGCCTGGTAATTGAAAAGACACTTGCGGTGGAGGGCCACGCACCGGAGTCCCTCCAGCGGGGTGCTGCCTCGCTCTGCACCTGAGTGGGTTTTTCCAGGGCCAGAACCTCTCTGCACTGTCAATAGGGGTTCCAAGAGGCTAAAGAAAGCAGCATACGGGATGTTCACGCGACATAATGGACCATTCGAACAGGCACAAGCCAGGGGAGCCCGGGGTTTGCTTTGCCTGCCTCCAGGAAATGGCCGGCCGTAATGCAGCAGCTGCGTTGCGCCCGTAGTACAGCAAATTCACTTACTGAATGACAACAGCTTCATTGGCAAGCCAATTCAATTAAAGCCACTGCAACCAACAAAGTAACAGGCAGCGCTCTCTATGCATAAAGAATATGGAAACGTGCCTACATTTCCCTGAGTGCCCTCAGCCCTAGCTGTCCCTCCACATGAGAGGCAATGGGGCTGAATGAATTAGACTCGGATGATGGTAATTAATGGCTGGCTGTCACAGGCTCATTTTGTAGGCCCGCCAGCAGCTGAAAGCTCTGTATTAAAGACAGATTCTTAGCACTGCCCAGCAAAGGGCATCCCAAGTCTTGCAGCAGGAGGACTGGGGGGACGTGCGGCGGCATCCAGCTGATCAATGTTCTGCACTATTGATACATAAGTAATATGTTCATTTTTCATTTTTATCAAACCAACCCTCCAGGGCTATGCTTATAGCAGACTTGATTTCAGGGTTGTGACATGAGATAATTAAAAAAAATATATTTACTCGACTATGAAGACAAATTCTCATAAAGAACACATGGGCACTACTGTTAGGCTTCCAGGAGAAAACACAGGACTTGTTTTCATTACCTCTCGAAAATGATGTTTGGAACTAAAGCAGAAGTACAATGTTTTATGGGTTTATGCTAACTGGAGATGGCTGTTCACACAGTGCGGTTCTACCGTAGATCTGAAGAGAATTCTGATCACTGAAGTAACAAATCACACACTGAGGATTGTAATCAACAAACATTCCCTTTGTTTATTTTTGATCATGATGTTCAAAAGGTACATAATCTGCAGTGCCTTGAAGCTATTTGTATGACATTGTTTGCACGTGATAACCAATAAAAAAAAAACAATATATAGATTCTCCTTCTATGCATGGAGACTCATAATGCTATGGCACTGGAGTCTGAGCTGTATCTGGAGTGCCAGTCTGCCTCCATTCATCAAGCCAGGCAGACACTCTGCGGGGAGATACAAGCAGTGTTACAGAGAGCCGTGTTGGAGGGAGAGGGCTAGGTCAACTAACTGCTTGTCAGTACAGGCTCAAAATACGTTACGTGGGATTTGTGTAGCACAACTCTGCCATTTATACGACATTGTGGTGCTGATGGCCGCCTCATGTGATCCTTGAATCCTGAACTGTGGCGTGAGTCAATGTGAGTGAAAAGGGTGGGTGGAGGTATGGTGTCGACAGGGGATCAGAAACCCAGCATCCCTCCTGATCACCTTCGAGTCTTCTTTTGTGAGCGGTGGGTCCTGGCAGAGACGCAAAATCCTAATTGCCTTCCTAATCAACTTCCAGCCTGAGTTTTCAGAAGGGATAACGGGATGTCCATGATCGCGATTGTGATCTTCTCATGTGAACGCAGAGATCTGAAACTGTATTGGAAAATCATGGTGTACCAGAGTGGAGAGCAAGAGAAGTCCTGGAGGGAAGTTGGAACTAGACAATCTTCCCCATCCAGCAGAAGGTTGAATACTCCACATCAAGAGCAAGAACATTTTTGAAATGTTTAACGTGCACAGTAGGATTTCCCTTGCTCATCTCTCTGCTTTTGATACCCTGATGGATATAGCACTTGCACCCACTCCCCCTTGCTAACCTACGCTCCTCGCACTGGTCGTGTAGACAGCTTCCATTTTCAACCCCTTAGAGTCATTGTCAAACTCTACCTCCGTCTCCACCACTTTCTGTCTCTCTCTCGTGCTCTATCTTTCTCTGTCACTCTCGCTCCCTCTCTATCAACCACTCTACCTTTCTGTTGTGTACTCGATCACTTTGCTGAGGCGCCTTCTCGAGCTTTAGTGATCTGGAGGGTGGGAACAGGAGTAATATGACGGCCTTACAGTGTGTGATTGGAGGACTTAACTCAAGAGTGGGAAAGCGCCAGCAGCTTGTTTAAAATTAAACTTATGAAGGAGGCAGGGGTGTCAAGATAATGATACCAGTAACCCTGGAATTAGAGTTGAAAATGCTATGTACAGTTGTCCACCACGGCAACACCGGTGGAATTGCTTAAAAGCCTTTGCAAGCAAATAATCAGGGTGCCTAAGTGCTCCTAAAATGAGGGAGCTGAATGTTCAGAGTGATATCCCATACTGGTGGCATAATGAGCTTCTGTACTAGTAGCATATAGAACCCCTGAACTTGTGCATTTAAAATCCCTGTATTGGTTGACTTAGTGAATATCTGTTCTTATGCCATAGTGAACCCTTGTACGTTACTGTGATGGTGCCCTATCAAAGTGCCAGTGTGAACCCCTGTACTATCATGATAGTGAAACCCAGTAATGGTGACATCTTTACCCCCAGTACAAATGCCACAGTGGGCACCTTCCCAAACAGAACCTGTGTGTTACTTCTCTATGTACTGGTGCGGTAATGAGCTCCTCTGATGGTGACAAAGTGAACCCCTTGTACTGATGCTGGGATGAACTCCTAGAGTGCTACCACTGTGAACCCCGGCACTGGCCCATATCTGGTGGTGAAAGAAACTCCTGCACTGGTGCAAAATTGAACTCCATGTATGGGCACCAAATTAAACCCTTGAGCTGATGGCACAATTAAGATACAAGGGATAGGTATAACACATTGTCGCCATCTATTGATGTTCCCTTGCAGAAGATCTTGTGTGATTGCTGAATTCTGAACTGTGCTGGGGAGTCATGGATGGGTGGTGTGGGCGTCGGGGCAAGGGGGCAGGTCCTGGCTGGGGTTTGGAATCCTAGTGCCACACCCCGTCCCCTTCCAGTCCAAGTTTGCAGATGTGATATAGTGTCTGTGTGTTCCTCTGTGATTCTTTTCTGGTGGTGTCAGATATGGGTGTGTAGTGGCAACACCGGTCTCCTCATGTAATGGCAGAGTGGTGGAAAGTCATAGGGAGCATCAGCGCATGGTCCCGGCAAAGGGTTGCAAATGAGACAGCCTTCTGTGTTTCGCAGTGAAGGTGAATACAGCACACCATGATCCAGAGCATTTTAGATTTTTCTTTTCTTTATTGTGCATTTAGTTATTAACCAAACCTTAAGCACATTCTTCAAATATAATCTAAAAGAGACATCATATAAAAAACAAGATTTAAAATACATCTTAAAATTGAATTCCCTTTCATAGAAAATTTAAAAATTCATACATACAAATGTATCTGAAAAATCGTTTTTAGCTAGTGAGGAGATGTCAATCAACTTTAGGGCTTCTTTCAAAATATTGTGAGCAGCTGCAGTAATAACAATAGATTGGGCGCCGAAGAGTGTCCTCCACAATTGGTCTGTTTCAATTGATTCAATTTGGTTGACAAAATTGCTATAACCCCTAACATAGTAAGTTTGTAATGCTTTGCATGCATACAATACATGTGGACTAGTTTCTACATTGGTCTTACAAAGTCGGCATAAACCCTGCTCAAGAGGAGTTTTTTCCTATGACCCTGTATATTCTAATGCGGGAAGCAAATTTACGTGTAGATATATTATGAAACACTTTAATTCTGTTGAGCAAAGTTTAGTTAAGTATGTGCAGGGGGTGTTAGCTAAGAAGCTCTGATTGGAGAATTCATTATATCTCTTTTTGGAAGCTAATTTTCCAATATTGTTTACTCTATCTCAACTCCTCAAATTTCGCTTTAATATAATTTCAATATTCGGTATTATAAGCCTGGTTTCATAGGGTATTTCTAGAAGTGACAAATGATGTAACGAAGTCTGCTGTTATTCATAAACAAACTGAATTTTTCTGAAACAGTATTTTCATGCCTATTAAATTCAGTAGCTTATTTGAGGTAGATGTTGACAATGCTAATTTAAGCAACAGTAAAGTTCTTTGGAGTGGCAATATTGACATAAGGGATGGAACACCAAATTCCATTCTTAAGGCTTCAACAGGAACTGAGGAAGGTACATTTAAAATGGAGTGCAATATTCTTGCCTCTATCTTTTCAAGCCAACTAACATGTCTGAGTGAAAGTACCGCAAGTCTGTACAATAAACTAGATGTAGCGCTGACACAGTATATTTCCAGCAAGCCCGCAATGTTATGTCCCCCTTTATTGGTGATGAAATGCTTTACTACTGACCATTTTTTCGAAATCTTAGGAATAATATGCTTGCCATAGTATCCTAAGTAGGTGTTTTGCTTTTCACAGAGTGCACATATATATTTTCATTTTTCTCACCAGTACACTGAATGAAAAGACTTTGGACGCTGGAGGGCAAGTATTCACACACAAAAACACACTCAGCTAGGCTCTTTATTCACCAAAAGCATCCATAAATGAATAAATACAACACAAATAATAAATGAATAAAAGAAATATAACTAAAATACATCACCGTTGACTAAGCTGAAAAGCACACCCTCATCTCACCAGCAGTCCAGAAAAAGCTCCCAAACAGGCAGGCAGAGAGATCTTGTCATCAACGGGCCTGGAGCGATGCGTACATCCTCCAGTGAAGCTTTCTGTCTGACTGCTCTGGCACCCCTCATTTTAAGCCATCCGCAAATGCATGGTGGCATTTTCCAGAACTTTATGGCTTTCCAAGCCTCTATCTGTTGACAGCTCTCATGGTCCCCCGGCTGGAGTGACCCATGGTAACCCCAGGAGGCAAAACTCTTCCCTTTCTCAAAAAAGCATCAAAATCAACTTCATAACTTCTCTTCGGCATTACCAAATTCCATAACAACGTTGTCAAGTAACAGATGGCACCTGGCTTATGCTAGCATATGAGTGCATCTTCTTTCCAATGTGTCCTTGGAGCAATACAAAATAACATAAGCAACAGGCAGCGCTGAAAATATGTTTACCAGTGGAATAATACGGGCAATGCTGAACATATGTCTCTCCACTGAATAGTTCATATCAAGTGCAGATTCTACTTAGGCCTGGAGCAAATGTCCATTATGGCTTAGAGCGCTCACAAAATGCACTGCACACAGGCGCCATGTTTTAGTCAAAAGCATTGCAGGAGGGTTTCTAATTTCACTAGAAATCCTAAGTAGATGTAATCTTCAACAACTGCTAAATTGATGTTATTAAGTTTACAAACCAATGTCGACTTCTTAGGAATCTTACCTCCAAGCACATTATTTTTGTTTTTGAATTATCACTTTCATAGCATTTTCCTTTGCATATTTGGCGACAGCATCTATCGAATGTTAAAGTCCGATGGGGTCATGTCGAGCAGAATTGTATCGTCTGCGTAAGTCCGCCAAGAGACTGGCATGCCATTGATTTTAGGAGGAAAATGATGGGCATTGCTGATGATATCGGCCATGTCAGCTACATACATATTACAAATTATGAATGTGCCCAGGCGGGAAGAGAGTACTGAGTTCCCTTGCAAGCAGGGACCCAGCCAAGCCGTCATAACCTTTAATGGCCATTATGCACACATACATCCGAACACCTGTTAACTTTCCCATACTTCGGACTTCAGTCCCTCCGAGGGCTTTCAACCTACAGTACGTTGTGACCATACCCATGGTGAAAGGCGCTAAACAAATGATGACTTTAAATGAAAGATCTCTTTTTTGTAACTTTTATCCCTACCATCACTTTAGCCACTCACCACTGCTCGCTCCCCACACAACCCTCTACAATAATAATATTTTGTGTTGTCATTTAGTGCTTCTTGACAATTTTGAATGCTTCTAAGTACTGAAATAATTGTGGCTATTATTTAATCATAAACATCTTAGAAATCTCAGAAGGATGAATGGCTAAGTGAGCCCTGGCGCAGAATTCAACCTTGTGCAATGCAAGATGTCTGGTGTCTGAGATGTAGATTTCATTCCGGGGCTATCCAGCTTGCACCTGGCCTCTGCATACAGATTCCTTTTCACTCTCCAGGACTTTGTCAAACACTCCCTTTCCATTCTCCCTCTCCAGAGGCGTTGCTTGGGGGGTTGGGAGGGTGAGAGGGATATACCCCAGGGTATTTTGGTTGTAGCCCCGGATAGAAGCTCAGAGGTTACAACCAAAAAGGCTAGCTAGCCCCCCGTCCCAACAGTGCTAAAATTAGTTTAGCCCAAGATCTTTTCCAGACCTAGCAACACCCCTGTCCCTCTCCCACGCTCTCTTTCTCTATCTCACTATATCTCCCCTCTCTCCCTCTTTCTTCCTTCCTCTGCCCTGTGGCTCTCTCTCCTTCTCCTGCAGATACATTGTACACAGTGTGCGACTAGGATCAGGAAATGGCATAAGTACAGTGTTGGGGGTGACACAAACATGGTCTTTTTTACTCAGTGACAGACAGCTCTCTGCGATATGATAAACACAGGCCCCAGATTCTCCTTTCTTGATATGCAGGACTGCAGCATGTGAGCTGTCTCGGGCCTTCCTTAAACTGGGTGCTGTATCCAGCGGGGCTCCTGGGTGTGGTGTGCTGCTTGTGAGGGCAATGTCTGTTGGGCAGGGAGCAGCATTTGCAAGATGGTCATCAGGTGATCAAGGATGGGGCCAGAATCCCTGGTCATTGGACCCTGGAAGGTACCCTGGTGCCTCCAACAGGCCTGACACAAAATGATGTACTCTGCCCAAAACAAACACCAAGCACAGAGCACACAAATATGTCCCCATACATGGGTATCCTAAAAAAAGTTGCTCTGTTTTACTATTTTGTGAGTAGACATGTCCAAACTTACTTGAAATTAATTGAGTGTATAAAAAGTATTTATGAGCAGAAAAATTAGAGGAATCTGGCGTGTCCTTAGTCAATTGCGCATGTGTATCCCTAGTATTAATCATTAGTCACCCTTCCGGTTACCTCTCTCTGCATCGCTTCCCGCAGTCCCACACTTTTTGCTAGAATGATGCAGGCCCACAACCCCTACCACAGCCTTCACAGTCAATGAAAGCTGAGCAAGCTGACAGCTAGGGATAGAATGTTACCTACCCAGCCCTGTCTCCCCCACCGCCACCATCACCACCTTAGCCTCACCCGCCTGCTCCCCTCCCCTCTGCGCAGCTATCTCCTTCTTTAACAGACAGCTCAGCCTGAGAACATATACATCCCGCAACATGCTTCCTAATAGACGAAGCGCTGGTTTGGTTACACGAGGCATCTGAATCTTTGATCCCAGCAAGCGCATGAAATATTTGTGTCCAGAAAAACAAGCAAAGGTGAAGTATCCCGTTACCAAAGCCAGCAAGATACTTACTGTGATGATATCCAATACTTAAAGGGCATGACACCCTCATAATACCAGATTCCATTAATCAATGTATCTCAGGAAAAGAGACGAGGATTTTTTGGTATCTTTCCTCTAGCTCCTTCTGGTCTCATATTCTTCGGTTTTTTCTGTCTTATATCATTGATACAAAATGTCTGCCAGTGCCACATGGTTTTATTCTGCAAACAGAGAAAACATATTTAGGGACCTGGCCAGAAAGTGAATTTGAATCTTAATGCACAAGAATGGTTGGCCTACCGCTGGGAAAGCAGGCTCTGTGGAAAGCAATTTATGTCCTCGTCGCCTGGAATCGTCAAGCGGTGGACGTTTCATCGCAAAGTGACCAGTGCGCGCTCTGCCATTCGGCTTACTCTTGATAGCATCGCTCATCCGGACTTTTATTAAGTGCATTATTGTGCATTAAACATGTGTATCTTTAAAGTAATGGCACGATTATCAATCACAAGTTACAGTTCTATTGGTTTGGCCTCGTCCAACGAGTCCAGCCGGAGAACAGCAAATAAATCCTGGGTGGTGTTGCAAGCAGTTTACGGCCATCTGATTTATCAGGTTGAAATGAAAAACGCATTTAAATATCTAAAATTGCCCGTGGAATCCTTAATGAATTGTGTGAAGCTTCCACTGCCACAGCGTGATGGTTCAATGTTTCTATCTGCGTCATCAGGGCCTTGGAGATGATTTCTTGATGTTCTTTTCAGAAACTAAGGGCCGCACCAAGGGAGCTTACTGAGTTCTTTTCAAACTGGCCCGTCGTTTATAGAGATTAAAGAGATTTGAGGCCAGTTGAAATGCCTTCTGAGGCGAAGACAGCAGCTCAAAGGGGACCCCCTTTGGACTGTAGGCATTTGCCTAAAATAGATGTAATGTTGACATGCAGCCAAAAGCGATCACGAGCCTTTGAATATACTTCCGCAGGCCTTTCCGCTTACACGTGGTGTCCCATCGCTCTCCACGCCAAGCTGGCAGTGCAGCGGGAGGAGAAGCTAACGTTCTCGGCTTCCCAAATGGGCAATGTTTGGGATTGAGCACAATCAGATCGGGAGATGCAGGCAGGGACTGCTTGCTACGCTGAAGTTCACTGAACCGTCTCAAAATGGCAGAGCATTACGTTGCCATGGTTTCACAGTCATGTCTCGTGGCGAGGTGAAAGTGTGTTAAAGGGCCACTTATTTTATGTTCTTGTATTGATTCCCTTTCAGAGTACTGCCCACGTGACCGTGAACCAGAGACATAGTAGGTACGCGGCACTTAGAAATATGTGTCACTTACTACATCCCACAGAGTAAAGGTGCAAGTTCACATATGCTTGCTTCACTCAACAAAGAAACAGCCTATGTTACACTGCCAGGGAGAAAGGTGCTGGCCCGAGGGTGACTGTAGATCGCTGCAGCTGTAGGAAGGAATGGCAAAAATGCCAAAAGTGGAAGATTTCGTCGTTGACCTGGGAGGTCTAACGTTTCTCATCTCGGGTTTGCGCGGGCCTGTCTAACCAGTCCCGCCTAACCCTATACCCCTAATATCTCAACAAGGAAGAGACAGCTCACAATGGCCCTCATTACGACCCTGGCGGAAAGCGACTGACCGGAGCGCCACAGCGTAAATAGCGTTTCCGCCATTGCACGAAGGAGCAAAGTGCGGCCCATTCCGACCCATCGGGCACGAGCACCACGGCATGGCGGAAGTGCAAAGTCCGCGATGGGGGAAATGACCCCAAAACGGCCCACACCGCCGCCGTACGGCGCCCTAGGTGCAATACCGCCACCCCTCTTAGCGGTCACCGCAGTGTGCGCCTACCGGAAAGTACGGTGGCCGGAAATATACGGAAACGGAAGTTAAAACATGGGCCCGGAACGGGAAACATCCCGGCGTACACCTATAAATACACTAAAACCACACAACCACTAAAATCACTACCCTGAAACACACCCCAACCCGTCAACCACCCTAGCGAAACCAAGAAAAATGGGAAAAGTAGCGAAGAAAGCGTGCGACCGCAAGCGGCAGGTCCACTTCTCCCGTGAGGAACTCACCGTGCTAACAGAGACCCTCCAGGAGAATGCTGCCGTCGTCTTCTCCACGCAAATGACCAGAACGGCACTTGCAAACAAGAAGGCCATATGGGCTCTGGTGGCACAGCGGGTAAGTGCGGTGGGGACCGCACCCCGCACCCCACAGCAATGCCGCAAGCGATGGGACGACCTGCGGATACGCGTCCGCAGCATACTCTCTGCCAACCGCAACATTGCCACAGCCACCGGGGGAGGTCCTGAATCACCCATCAAGTTGACCCCCTGGGAAGAAATCTGTGCCTCCACCATCGGAATGGAGAGCATAGAGGGAGTCGGAGGGATGGAGAAAGGAGTGCAGACATCCGAAGATTCAGGTAGGTGGGCCAGATAAAACAATGCCAAATCCACACAGTCCATCCATGTGAAGTACCATGCGTCCACATAGTGCAACAGAAACACATGTCCAGGAGAACGTCCACACACATCGGCCTGCAAGCGCACGTTAAAACCCACAATAAATACATAAATAATTAAAAACCCCTAATACACGCACTACACGTGCAGCAGGCACACCCTAACTGCAGGCTGCCAGACAACTGCACCCTCACTCCACACACAAATCAAAGCACCTCCAAGGCCCCGACCCAATTCACCCTCAGGTACCACCCCAATGCATGTGATACAATGCCATTCCAATTCCCACAGACCCATCAATAACCCTCGCCCTCCTTTACTCCACCACAGGGTCCGATCCAAACGACGAGCTACAGGACACCCCTACCAGCACACCTGCAAAGAGGGCCAAGACCAACGGCCAGAGACCCTCCACCTCAGCTGCACGCATCAAGACACGGCAGCAGCACAAATCAGGTGGCAGCACAGAGGAGGGAACATCAACAGGCACCCCAGCAGCCAGCATGCCCACAACACCACCACCACAGGTCCCCCCAATGGATGCCACAGAAGGCACTGCCTCTGGTGGCAGCAGCACCATAGGTGACACCCCATTGATGGCAGCATGCTCGGACACAGAAAACGGGGATGCCGAAGTCAGATCCATCCATGACCTGTCCCAATCCCCCTGTCTGTTCCATCCCGTACAACATGAGGATACCACGCAGGGGCACCCACCAGACGACGACTGGCCATCCCCCACAAGCCCTGTGGCAAGGCAACATGAGGACAACAGCCCCTCTGTGACACCCCCGCAAATGGCCATGGCCCAGCAGAGGCAACAGTCCCTCGACCAGTTGATCGAACAACAGCAGCAACTGGCCACACTCCTCAAGGACCATGCCGATGAATGTGGGGGCACTAAGGCAGACATAGAAACATCAACTGAGACACTTAGGGCAGAAATGGAGAGAGGTACAGAGACGCTAAGGGCACAAATTGAGAGAAGCACCGAGAGCCTGAGGGGGGAACTGCATGCGACGTCCAAAGACGTATGTGCCGAACTTGCCGCAGTGCGCCGTGTGCTCACTGAGCTCTCGCAAACCCTTAGGGACATGCATGGACGTGAGCAGGCAGACACATCATCCGTTGCAAGTTCCGTCCAGGGCAGCCCCCAACGTAGATCTGGGAGGAACCTGCGCTCCACAGGCAGGGGTGCCCCTGATACCCGCAGAGGGGGCATGCAATAGCGACAGCCCACTTACAATGAGCATCTTTGGACACTGGTGTTCGGGGGGAGGTAGGAGGGTGGAGGGGGTGTGTTGGGCTCACTTGGGTGGCGGGTCGATAGGGTGTTCAACATGATATCACATATGCCATAAAAAGTGCACGATCAACCAATGAGAAGTGTGGACATTGATCTTTGTGTACTAGGCCATCATAG
The DNA here is from genome assembly GCF_040938575.1 of Ambystoma mexicanum. Taxonomy (NCBI): domain Eukaryota; kingdom Metazoa; phylum Chordata; class Amphibia; order Caudata; family Ambystomatidae; genus Ambystoma; species Ambystoma mexicanum. The sequence continues at coordinate 455,422,490 of NC_090928.1, forward strand.
GCGTACAGTCCATATTGTGCATGTCCCAGACACACGCAGTGCCACGAGTCCCGTGTCCATGTATCAGCCACCAGGCGTGAGTGCTAGAAGCATACATCAATGAGATGCTGACGAATGTCACGGGCCTCCGGTGCCTCGCAGACTCCATGAGGTGCTGCCACATCCCCACCCTCATCATGACCATCATCAGGTGCTTGCAGTTCTGCGTCAGGGGGCATGGGCACATTTCTACGTACGCACATGTTGTGGAGCATGACACATGCCATCACCATCTTTGCAACCTTCTCATGGCGGTACAGGAGTGCCCCGCCAGACCTGCTGAGGCAGCGGAAACGGGTCTTCAGTAGGCCGAATGCCTGTTCAATGACTACACGGGTACGTGAGTGGGCATGGTTGTAGTCCTCCTCATGCTGGTCCCGTGGGTTCCGGACTGGTGTGAGGAGCCATCTCTTCAGTGGATATCCAGCATCACCTGTATGTGGACGAGAAACGTATGATGTGGAATGCCATTGATACGTACGCACACCCCCCCCCCTTCCTGGCAGGTCAATGTCAATTCACATACCCCACATCATCATGCATGTAATGAGACTCACCGAGTAGCCAGGATCTGTTCCCTGCGTGTCGCTCCATGTAGCGTGGTATTGTAGAGTTCCTCAAGACCATCGAATCATGGGTTGATCCAGGGAATCGGGCATAACAATGTGTGATGATCCTGTTGGAGTCACACACTATCTGTACATTCAGGGAATTAAATTGTTTTCGGTTGCGGTACTGGGCCTCCATGGCATGTGGGACGACCAATTCAACATGGGTGCAGTCGATGGCACCAATGCAACCCGGTATGCCGGCAAGTGCATGGAATCCCACTTTTGTGTTGGTTATTTCCTGCTCCGAGCGTGGTAGAGAGATGTAGTCGTCTGCGTGCTTCAGGAGGGCATCGAGCACTTGCAATAGTGTCCGTGAGAACAGTGGCTGAGAAATGCCATGCAACTGTCCGACTGTGTGCTGGTAGGTGCCTGTGGCCAGGAAGTGGAGTACAGACACCACCTTCAGTAGGGGTGGGATGGCGGTTGGGCTATCTATCATGCTGACAAGGTCAGCCTGTGTCATGTCCACAATGGCGGTTATGGTGTCCCGGTCCAGACGGTAGAGGGTGTGGATCTGCTCATCAGTGAGGTTGAACGGATGTGCTCGGAGGCGTGGGATTGCGGGCTGCCTGCGTGGTGGTAGTGGCTGTGCTGGCAGCCCTTGCTGGCCCTGCCTTGGCCTCCTCCTCCTCCTGCGTCTCCTCCGTGCGGCTGGTTGTAGTTGGTGTTCGTCTTCTTCTTGGAGTCGGAGCGCTTGCAGTGCTATCAGGTCCCCCAGGGCCAACATCGCGAGTCCTGCCGGTAGCATTTCGGTGTGGTTGTGGGAGGAGACTGGCTGTGCAATTTATGTGTTTTCAGGCTGTATGGCCTCCACCTGTGGTGATTGATTCCACCTGTGCAAACTGCTCTCCCCTTTGGCCGAGCACGTCCCGCGCACAACGCTGCAATTCGGGGAATTGTATCTTGCTATTGCAATCATGTATTTGTACCCGATGGCCGTGTAAGATTGGTTGATATGTTCATTCTGCTGTGGTCCCATTGTTTCACATACTATCTGTGCAGTCGCGAACTGACTTGTGAGGGGTCAGTGGAACGTAGTACTCGAGTAACGGTGGACCCTCATGCATCACTGCACCGAGGTTCAACGACGGGCGGGGCGTCCCATTCGTGGGTGAAGGCAGTTGCCATTTTCACACACAGCCGCACTCGATGGAATAATTAGTGATTTCAAACGGCCACAGATGCCTTTTCGACGTGATGTTGCAAATGAGGAATTCGAGGGGCGGCGCTTTCGGTTTCCAGCTAGCGGCGAGGAGATGCCCACAGGTCTGACTGCAAATGTAACGTTCTATTGTTCTATGTCCTTGAGACAGGGCCCATGGCGAGGGAGCAATGATTGATATGAATAGTTTGGGATGCGCAATAGCTACGTGGGCGATGAGGCCGTCCGTTCCCAAAAACATGTTACTTCACAACACTGGAATTACGGGCTGGGGCACTGTGGATTTAGCAGGCTGCATAACGCACGGACTCAATGGATGTTTCTAATGTTATGTGAGTAATTATTCAGGCATTTTGATCCCGGGATGAGGGAATGATGGATGGATGCATGGGCAGGTGATTTGATACAGAGTTTGCCATGTACAGGGCTTCTTGGGATCTATCCGCCTCCCCTACGCTATGTGATGCAGGGCTGCCATTGTGGGACCATCGTCCATCTGGCCTTGTTGAGCCCTCCCTGTCTCGAGGCGCCCTCAGACACTTGTGTCCATGCACGTTAACATTCCCATCTGATGGAATCTGTTTTGACAGACGCACCTCGATATAGATGGTTATGAGTCGCAAGTGGTTTTGGGGTGGTGATGATCCTTTTGGTTGGGCTAGCATGCATATGGCTGTGGATTTCGTGTGATCATTGAAGTGAGTAGTTGGAATGTAGTTCTGATGGCCATTCTGTTCTTTTTCTTTTCTTTTGGTTGACAGGTATCTCCTCCCCTTTTGCCACTGCCATCTGTATGCCACTCCTGCAGATGGATTTTACTCCCGACACCTGCTGCTTCGTGTTAATCAGTGGAGCAGCATTATGATCTTATGGGACGATCGCCAATGGGCCACATGCCCTTACGCAGTACTGGTGGCTCGGAGCAACATTTCGGCCTTTCAGCTGGACTAGTGCCTCCCCATTGGGACGGGCCTGCGGTTCTGTGCGCTTCCATGTTGCCTTTTCGTACGTGATTGTGGCTCTGTGTACCATGGGGGAACAGGGCGACACACAGGTAGTGGCTGGTCATTTCTTGCGGAAGCAGCCCACAATGGTGATTGGTGTTTTGGAGTTCATGGCCTGATGGCTGTATGGGCTTGGTGATTTTGATGTGCATTAAATTTCTAATCGGATTTGGCCCGTGTAGCGTTTTTCTTTGCAAGTGATGTGGCATATGCCAATTTGGGGGGCGATGTATTGTGAGGAGATCTGCATCGGGTTCCGGCTTCGGGGTTTAGTTGCGTGGTACTGTACTGGCCGCGTTTGCCTACGAAGCCCAGTGAGGTCAGGGATGGGGGCTGCCAATATGACAGTTTGAATGTTGTCATGCTCAGGGGCGGGGGATTGGGTTTTGTGTAACAGATGCCGGTCAGCCAGGTGGACTGGTGGAATGATGTGATTTTCGGAATATTGCTGGTCACAGGTGCCTGTGTTTGCGTGCGTTTCTTGGTGGGGGACTGTGGTCATGTCCATTGGGATGGCTTCTGTATTCGTGCCATCTGTGCCCTGCAGCTCCCATTGGCCCCTGTTGTGTTTCTTTTGTTCGTTGGCATGCATGGGTGACTTGTACATTTCAATGGTTGCATTGTGGCTTCATTGCACCTACTGGGAGTTGTACTTTGTGGGCAGGGAGCGGTGTACAGGCACTCAGTGGGGCCGTTTACGGTTGATTCGCGATGCCGTACTTCTCGCCATGGCGGAATGGTACATTACGCCATGCCTGATGGCGTTAGGTGCATGTCCGCTAGGGTCGGAATTGGCGTACCGTTGCACCATGGTGGTGTTTGCGGTTTGGCATGGCGCGCGCGCGCGTGCTTGGTGCAGTTAGCGTTGGCGTTCAATACGGTGTCGCTAATGGCTTCGTACTTTGCGGTGACGGGTCATAGTCGCACCGAGCGCTATTCGATGGCGGTATTGCATTTCCGCCATCGTTTTTCGATTTCCGCCAGGGTCGTAATGAGGGCCAATGTCTCTAATTCTATGTCTTCATGTGTGAACCCCTCCAGGGCATTTTGAAATCAAATTAGCTGCCATTGTCTCTGAGTAAACTGGTCTAAAGTGTCCAGGGAGAGGGGGGGGGCACACGGACCCTCTGTTCTTTAGCAAAGGGGAAATAACCCAACTCCCCCGCTTCCCAAGGGGTTTACAGTTACATTTTTCAACCGTGTATCCTAAATGGGACTGCAAAGTGTTGATGGCGAGGTTACGTAATGTATAGGGATATTGCTGTTGGTGATGCAGAAACATTGACCCAGGGAGTCCACTTCTGATGTGAAATTCTTGAAAGCTGAACGATGAGTCCCGAGGTACAAAGCTGGAAAAGTAGCTCAGGGTGTCGAGTGACTGCTGCTGAAGACCTGCCTGCAAACCCTGCGTCTTTTTTCCATTTCTTTCTGGAAAATGCATGGTAAAATGCAGCATTTCGTTCCCTTGCTTAAAACAAATTCTTGGCTGGAGAATCTCAGCAGCCTCAACCACCAGGGCGGGGTCGGAAGGGGTTGGGCCCCTCGCCTTTCTCAGGTGTCCCCAATCATACAATCAAAGGAATTCTAGAAGGACATTGTGTTGCAGGAACTAGTTTGGTGCCAACATGGCGGGACTCTACTTGTTGGCCAAGTGGTGTAAATGATTAGCAGAGAACAACACGAAAGGGGCGGTGAAGAGAAAGGGAGAGTGAAGCACAGAATGATCATATTTAACCACAATAGCAATATATTATTCAGCTGTTACCTGTTCACAAGGATATCCGGCATGTTATGAAGGACCGCCACACACTGATAGGCGCTGCCTAAACACATGCACTTATTGCTGTTGTTGCACCCTCTTAGCTTCAGGTCATTCATTAGCAGTCAAATGTGACAATGGCTGAAGAGTGCCACCCAATGCATTCTATTTCTGCCACGTCATCACAACGATACTTTCTAAAGTGGGTGGACACTTTAATAACCCCCACAGGCAAATATCGACTAATGAAAGCAAAATGTATGCATATTCCCCTAAATTTAAGTTTAAGACACTGTGGCTGGTTCATAGAACATTGGACAGCTCGAGATACAATGCATTAGCTCATTGGTTTAAATTTGGTGGTGCTGCTAAGCAACTGAGAATGGGTGGACGACCCTTCTCATGCAAAGCACCCCTGAGTTGAGCCAGATTCCTAACTGAGGATCCTATGTCTTTTCACTGAATCTGTTTCACCTCATCATTTTGTGCCTCAGGTGTTTTGCCAGCTTTTATGGACACAGGAATTGAGGGGGAGAACCTTTGCCACCCCAGCTGCCAACCAGCAGTGACGTTTCATCAGTAAAATGTGGGGTGCATTTAAAGGCCCCAAACAGAAGTCCCTTTCACCTGAGGGGCAAGCATTGTGGGATGTTTTTACCCATGCATCCGAGCCCTACCAAAAAAAAAAAAACTTGTGCATTACTGGCATTGAAAACATCATGATGGCCAGAGCTTCCCAGAAAATGCCCAGGGAAATGCATGAAGAATAGGCTGCCACCCATTTTTGCCGATGTTACGGGCACATAAGGGCACTGCCTAAAACCACCATTGGGCTACCCACACAGTAGCCCGAAACCATAGGGAATGGCAATGCTGATTGCCAAAAGCAACCTAGAACTGTGGGGAATTCATTTTCTTAAATCCCAAAAATGGTTGCATTACCAGTACTCACCACTATCAGAAAGCCGGCGTTTTAAAACAACACCAGACATTTGTGTAAAACTGAATAAATGAACCCAAAGCAGGCCAAAGAAAGACTTACTAAGAGGTGGATACAATGTAAAGTTATATTCTGAAGTGACTTGAAGGTTTATAACAAGACTGGCTGAGCTCTGCAGGTCTGCAGCGGCTTAAACTGAAACTGGATTTAAAATTACCAAAAATCGAAATGTGTAAATAAACTGAGGGACAGACTTGTGACTGCCACATAGTTTGTCACTGTTAAAATGTCATAGTTTTGAACTTAGAATCAGCATTCCATCTGCATGTGTAAAAATTGTTAGTTTTATTTGAATGCAGAAAACTGGGTAACTAAAAGTGACAGTAGCTGGGGCCTGGCTTAAGGAACTGGATTCTGCCCAACAACTTCCCCCCAATTGGAGTGAAACTGGATCCACAGCAGTTCTCAGGCCTGGCTGCATTCTGAGGGGAGGTTACCCCTCTCTGATTGAATTACCAAGGGACTGCTAGAGACTAAACAAAGGACCCAGGTAGAGGGTTTATTGGGGGGAGGCCATAAATGGCTTCCTCTTGAACAATGGGCCTTCTAGGGCCCAGGCAGATGGTTTATTGGGGGGACCGTAAAATAGCTTCCTCTTGGCAGAAGCTGGGAGGGGCAGGGTCTCTGAGCTTGGCAGAAACTGGATAAACTGGTTTCTACACCATGTGACCTGAAAAGACACACCCCTGTTGTCCCGAATATGATTCTAAGAAAGATGTATAACTCACAGTGCGGACTTGTCAAAATTATTTAAATGATACCATAATTCTTGTGAATTTTCTGTGCACGTTTTAAGACGCGTTGGGAATTTGTGTGATGTTCTGGGGCAAAACCCCGCTATTTATGGATACTACAGACTCTGTGTTTAAGCTAGAGACATGGGAATTTACTGGAGTATGTAAGGACAGGCCGTGTATATGTGTATAATTTTTAATGAAGAACCAAGGTTGCATAACCCACTAAAATCGAAAATAAGTTGCCATTTTTGAATGCAAGCCCTCAGGAAGAGCAGAGTTTGAACAGAGTATACCTCATGTGATAGGTAATATGTACATGCAATGACAAACCACTATGTATTTGAGAAATGTGTATTTTGATAAAATATAGATTTGTGTGCAATTTGACAGGGGAGTGTCCTTTCTGCAAGCCATTAAATGACATCATTCTGACACACAATCCTGCTCTCCAGTGAGAACGCAAAGAATTCTCCAACCTATCAGAACTCTGAAGGGGTTGGGCCTAGAAAGCTAGCCTCTCCACCCACTTTCAAAACACATAAAAAGAGACTGCTGGGACAGGTAGGGACATTCAATTCCATTTTCTGCGGAGCATGCTGACCGACGACTTCACATCCAGAGATCCTACACTTAGACTTCCAAGCTAAGCAGAGACTACAGAACTTTGAACCAAGAAGGCCCACTGCAAGCAAAAGTATTTGTCAGCAGGCCCAAAAATCATTTGCAGACTATTCACAGCCGGACCCAGGTGTTGATTCTGGCCTGAAACCCTGTGCCAGAAAGATCCAGAAGCAGTGCTGTACCCAGAGAAAGCAGAGCAGTATCCAGAACCAGAGGCCAGAGATCCAGAGTGACCCAGACCGCTGTTAGCAGAACCAGAGAGCTGACCCAGATCACTGTGAAGTGCCGAGACCAGAACCGGAGTCCAGTCCAAAACCTGACCAGATCCGTGGGGAGGCCTATTTCAAAATATATTGTGAGTACCTAGCAGAACTATGCAGAACCAATCTCTTAGTTAAAATAATATAATTCAATCTATTTTAATCTAACCAGAACTGCCTCCTAACTGTCACCTGTCATTTGCAAAGCTGTCACCTGTCATTTTCTAGCTGCAAGCTGTAACCTGTCGCTTTGAACTTTTAAAATTTAAAATCCGAAAAACTACTGTTATTTAATCGTCCGTATCTCCGGAACCTTATACTTTTGCCGTAATCGTGATTCACGCATTCGCGAATTTTGTCGCGATTCGCGATTTGGTTAAAAAATCCAGCCACGTGTGAAAACAGCAGCTTCCTTGCTTTCCTTTGCCAAAAATTCGTTTAACCTGCTAGTTACTCCTAGATCCTTGCTAAAGTGAGCCTGAACTCATCCCAAGTATATTTCACTCACCCTGAACCTCCTAAAGGGAATTAAAACCATTTTCAGCATATTCCTCACTTCATTGCCAGCACATATAAAAGCATTTTGGGCCTGTGTTTCAAACTTCTGTAGTCTAAGCTTGCTGGGGTGAACTGAATTACATTTGATTGCATTTCTGAAAACTGTGTGCTTTCCTTCCATTTCCTTGCATTGCATAAAGGGGGGGGAGTGGATTGCCAGAGGAAAGTGATTACATTGTTTTGTTGAAATCATATTGAGTATTTTCTGTATTGCATTTTCATTCAACATTGCATCCATCTGAAACTAGATAAAGCATTCTCTACCACCTTATTCTTCTGTTCCTATTCCCAAGCGTGCTACCTCATCCTTTATACTACTCCTGGGTAATCAAATCAGTTTATTAGTAGAACATTACCCATTGTTGTTAACTGCTCATGTTCTGAAGTGTGATATTAATTATTAATTTATTATAAAGTGTGATGTATATATATTGTTTACATTCTCAAATAAACCGTTTAAACTTGCAAAACAGAACTACTTCTTGGCTCAGTGGGGACAGGGGGGTTCCAAGAGAGGGGTGTTATATAGGGGTAGTCATCCAGAACTCATGAACTGGACATAAAGATATATCAATAAGGGTTTCCATTCAGTATCCCAGACTAGGCATTGACTTAGCTGTAGTGCTGGATTGAATCCTCTTACAGCATTTAAACACTGTAACCAAAAATGGCCCTGCTTTGCTTTCCCTTTCACATGAACAGAAGAATTGAAACACTGCAACCAAAAACAGACCTGTTTTGCTTTCCATGTCACATGAATGGCAAGATGTTATGCACTGCAACCAGAAACAGCCTGGCTTTTGCTTTTATTTCACATGAGTGGCAAGAATTTCAACACTGCAACAAAAACGGCTTGGCTTTTGCTTTTATTTCACATGAGTGGCAAGAATTTAAACACTGCACAAAAACGGCCTGGCCTTTTCTGTTTGTTCATGTCAAATTACAGAACCATGTGGAAAGGGGCATACCCTTCATCATCTATGGACAAGCAGCGCTGTAAATTCAATTCACCCAAGAAGGAGAAATCAAAGAATCCTGTGACCTGCAAGACAGGATTTTAAACATTAAAAGCAAAAACGGCCAGCACGCGTGTTGCATATAAAAACGGCTTTAAAAAGCCACAATGGAAAAAGATATCACTGCTCACACAGAAAATGTCAAGGAAACATGATCTGGGGGTGACCAAAGCAAATGTATATTAGGTTTCACTCACAAAACTCGTGTAACCTGTGAAGAGACACTACTTCAGGAAAAAAAACGGTTCTGGCTGAGGCAGGAACTTCACAATGGCAAGCCCCACATCCAGCTGGATATCACACCTATCCTCTAACTACCCTATAATAAAATGTGATGCTGCTGGAGGCGTCATCATTCCCTATTCTGCAGACATGATGGCAGAAGCCCAGAGATTTCAAAGAAGGTAAAATGTGGCTGAAGCATGACAGGAAGGTGTGGGTCATTGTAGCACCCACTTCAAAGAGCAAACTGCCAATTATGTTGAACAAGACACTCCCAGTTAATATTAAAAGACTATTTCGTTTAAGGCATTTTACGCAGCCATCAGACTAAGGATTTATTTCCAGTTTATGTCATTTTTTATGTAATTTCCAGGAGGCTTTAAGGATATAAATTGCATTTACCTGGGACTTTGGTAACTGTAATGGCCAGTTAGATTAGGTTTCTGGCTGATCTGAACAGAGGGTTGCCCAGAACATTGCCAGTGGTTAAGATTCATTCTAAACCTTCCAGCCATCACCTTTGTTTTTGCTTGATCTGAACATGTGACAATTATGAGATTTGATGAAAAGGTGGAAATTGAAATTAGGAAAATTCTTGATGATTTACATATTCATAACTGTTGTACCTTTAACTAAAAGGACAAAAAGGTGCCACACGGCCATGCTACATCGGACAGATTTGGCAATCAGCTGATCTAATTCCACATGATTAACGAAAACCAAATATATGTTTCATATGGCAGTGGCTAGCACAATTATGAAGTTATGATATATTACTAGTTTTTGCCAAAAAGTGGTAAGGGGAACAAAAGGAGGATGACAAATGGAAAAGACAGATGATGCTCCCCTTCCCTAATCCAATCCCAAATTGGGGCGGAAAGAGGGATGGTAACTGCCCAATCCTAGTGGCAGGGATAATTACAGGGTACTCCCCCTAGATTGTAAAGTTAGTGATGTCATTTCTGCTATATAAGGGGGACTGTACTAGGAATCAGGACACACACAAAAACCGAGGAGACACAAAAGGAGGACAGAGAGAAGGCTGCTGAACTTTACCATCTTTGAGAGTGCAGTGACCAGACCCTAGCCCTTTCTTGGATTTCCTTAATCTTAAACCAAGGCTGGCTATGTAAGTAGGAATACCCACAGCCCTAAATTGCATAAAACCTTCATTTTCATAGCAGTGCATCCAATATCCCCATTGAAAACCCCAAATTGCCAGTTTAATTCAGTCATCTCCACATAGAAGAATCTCTTGTTTGCCTGTGTATGTTAGCATATCTCCTTTGAAAAACCTCTCATTCGTCTGTGTAAAACCTTAGTATATTTTTTTTAAAGTAAATCAATTAATTTCCCCATTGAAATTCATGGTTCAAGATTGTTGTAATTCGAAATCAACCATCTTGTTCCTGGTGTTTTTATTTAATTGTTATAGTCATGGAAGTGTTGCCTCAAAAGAATGATTCTCCTTGTAACTAAAAACCGAATTTGTCCATGTATTGTGTACATTACCAAAATAATTCCTATTTGCAACTATCCTATTAAACACAAACCGTTCTTCCCATTGTGAGCCATCCCTTTTGCCTACAAGCCTACCTATTTTGAGCCTCTGTCCTTGGCACTGAAAACTGATTTTCCTATTGTAAGCTAAACCCCTTGCCTGAGCTGCCTGTCACTGTAAACCTCTGTATAAACAAATTTCCATTTGGCACTGTATTTTCCCTTTGCATTTGTTTTCTCCAAAAAAACGATTTTCCTACTTCATTTCTTTTTTGCCTTGGTGTGCTGATTAGTATTCTCTAAAGCTTTGCCTATCTCCTAAGTGTAAGCAATACAATTTTTTTTCTGTTCTGTCCCCTAGCAGTTGTGAGCAATAATCAAAATGCCATTCTGCCCTTTTGCTCCAAAAACGGGTTTTCCCTTTCTTTGCTGGCTTCCCATCTTGTGGCAGTGGGCTTCACCCCAAATCCGATTTTCCCCCTATATTCCTACTCCTTGCCACTGCCTTCAAAGGAATCAAGTTTAATTGATGTTGGGGGGAGTGTCAGAGGGGGGAGTGCATAACCGTTGGTGCTATCACTTTGTGTGGAATGGTTATTTTCTTGTTTTGTCATTAAAACAAAAGCGAGTGTAACAGTCTATTTCAACCTATTTGTATTTTCCTGTTTGTCATTATAACAAAAGTGAGTGTAGCAGCTGATTTCCACTAGACCGCTCTAGATAGGATATTGCATTTGGGTTGCCACAATTTTGGTGGCTGTTGTATTTTGATTATCCTCATTTACATTGAATAATAAATTAATAAAATATCTTATTAATACACACCAGCCTGGTTCCTAGTCCATTGTGACATGGGGTGTTTGTGGAGGTTGGGTGCGAGACGGGTTGGAGGCCTACTCAAAAGAATCCGTAGTATATTAAAATAAAAAGTGCTTTATTGTGCGCCACATCCATTGTAGGGGAAGGAGTTCCCTAGCTGGCGTGTGCCGTGTAATATACAGTGAAAAAAGAGACTGGATGCCCTTGTGAGACTCACAGGGAATCACCCCTTCCGTCTATTAACAAGGAATTGAGCACATAGCTTTCCAGTCATTATAGTCCTCTCCCTTTCTGATTTCAGAATTCCTGTCCTTGACAGCGCTATGATGTCTTTGGTGAATATATGCACTTTGTAATGCTCAGCATCCTTAAATACATCATGGGTGTAATAGACAGAATATAAATCCCAATATGTCTAGCAGCTGACACAGCATGTGCATTGGAATATAAAGAGGCTTAAACCCATCAATGTTCAAGACAAACATGTCATATTGGACACATTGACACGCTACCGAGGCAATGCCCATGTCTCATTCTACTTCTGACACAGTGGCATACAGGACAGCCTGGCCAGTGGTGAGTTTGGAGATGGATGGCTACTCGGCAGGTCGACCACAATCACTTCACATTACGCGATTCTCCTCTACACACAAAAATAACCTTGTGCACCTCACACAAATGAAAGTGCATTTAGAATGCCTCAATGTAGTAGTAGTACAAATATGAAATACTAGTGTAGTAGAGGCCTGTGATCACGGGCCAAAGTGCCGGTTTTCCTTCACACAGTAGGACCACTATATATCCTAAGCCAAAATGACTCTCTAGTAATGACAACAGACAAAGCTATGCAAATTGGACCACTGTATATCCTATCCTAAGGCAACAGTTCCCTCTACCCTTAACAACAAGCGAAGCTACTGCATTGGACAAACATACAGGGACAACATACACCTGGCCTTTTACTATAATAATGGGTAATAATCTAAAACAAAATAAGCTTCCAGGCCTGTGCACAGTTAAGTTATAGATGAGCACACAGTGCCATGCAGGCTTTTCTGGACCATATTTTTGGCAACCTGAAGTCAGTTTTCAGATACTTATGCACAGTGTGATGAACCCTCTATGCAACCCCGTAATTTACTCCCGAGTTTGCCCTGCTGCACAATATCGGCCTGCGTAGAGCTTTCCCTATAGGCGTGAAGCATAAGCCAGATTATTACAGTTCAAAGGAGAGTACAGAGGCAGGAAACGACAGAGAACACATTTTTTATTCAGACCACAAACACACCACTAGTACCTGTTGATGCACCTTTAATCTTTCTCTGAACAGAATAAAAGAGAACAATAGTGTTTCACTCTGAACACAACAAACACACTCACATATGAATTCACATGGCACTGACAGTACATTTAGGACATAAAACATATCCCATTATAATCCAGGGTCAAACCCAAACACTGCATAACATAACATAAGATCACATTGCATAACACAAGTGCTAATCCTTGGATTGAGTTTATTTATATGTTGTCATTGCCCAATCAACTGTCATGCCCTTTTGGATGATGGTCTTTATTTACGTCCACAACCCACATTTCACATCCCCTGGCCTAGCCTGCTTCTCAGCTGTGACTTTTTTCACAGGCCTCAATCTGTTGGTTTGCAAGTAGTATTTCATGGTGCATTATGTACCTGTTAGTTGTCAAGGAGTGTGTCTTAGTGCATCACAACTTCGTTAGCTCTGTTTTGGCAGCAGACAGGACCTAGAGTTTGGTCCACATACTAGGACCTACAAATCATGTTCTCAAGTAAATTAGCACTGCAAGCACTCATACGCACAGTGATCAGAGATGTTTTTATGGGGGGGCAAAAGGGGCACTTGCCCAGGGCCCCCAACTTGGAGGGGGGCCCACAAGGCTAGCTGATCTGAAGAAGTAAAATTCCATTGTTCACCAGTCTTAAATAGCACACGTCAGGATATTATATGGGGTGCTGCTGAGGCTCTAAACCCATTGCCTTTCTGTTTTGGAAAGTGCATTCTGTCATGATCAATTCATCATGTATTGGCTTCTGTGTTCACTGTGGTATACATAGTTTGTGTGTTCCTTATTGCACAACTCTAGCATTCTTTCCTTCCTGTGGGAATTATGTTGATCATGGGCAATGGTGAAATGCATATTGATAAATTGAGTGCCACAATGGTTCAGAAGTTAGCTCTGTGTGTGACTGACCACAAAAGTGATGGGAGGAAGGTTTCGAATGAATCTAAACCACTGGCAATTGCTCTGGGCCAACCTTCCACACCACCGTTTTTTAGCTCTGTGTGTGAAGCACCTATTGCAGAGATATGTGCTCATATGCAAAATTAGAAAATCACATTCCAGCAAGGCTGGCTGAGCCTTTCCTATGTCTGAAGTTTATAAACCTGCCTGCATGTGTACTTGGTTTTGCAGAACAACATCTGCTATTATCAGCAAAGTATCCGTACCAGATAGGGGTTGCTATAAAAACAAACATATCATCTGTATGCTGAAGGTCTAGAAATTGTTTTATTCAGATGGGGTGTTGTAAAACCTAGGCAATCACCTTCAACGATAGCATAAACTGTTAGTCCAAGAGGTGAATAAGTATCCAAATTCAAGACTATGGAATGACAGCGTTCATGTTTGTATCCTGGATTTGCCAGCAGACGATACAGTGATTCTGGTCAAATCAACTAATATACCTTATATTACTGTGCTGTGAGGTTTGCCTTCTTGCATGCTGCTGGTATCGTTTAGCCCATTACTTGATCTTTCTTCTCATGTAGGCCATTTGGGTGGAAGGGTTGGTGCACAGAAGAGAGCGGACCATATGTTGCAGGCCTCAGGCAAGCATATTTTAAGGTCTGCTTGTTTGACACAAAAAACGGTTTGCGTTTTGGCAAAAGTGAAATGTTTTTATACATTTAAAATGTCACAAGCCAATGTTTTGTAAGTATTTAAAGCTTTAAAATACAAAAGACAAACCCAGATTAAATTTGTTAAATCGCATCAATTGGTATGCTGGTTCTTATACAATTCCCTTGATGATGGAGAGAATGAAGCTAGAATCATTCCCATTTTGCATAAAACCCTTCTATAATATTTTGTTTAAAAATGGTCATGTTTGGTAATGTGACTTGTGTACTTTCCAAGTCCGTTTTTTAATAAAATGAGATTGTTTTAGTTCATAGTAAGAACTGGAAAAGAAAGTGTTCAAATGCAGAAATTGCAGAATTTGCACAAATCCCAGCTTCACCCCTTCACCCTTCAACCAATGTGTGATCCTGGGCATCTCATTTAATCTTGTATGCCTAACCTCTCAATATTGTCAGTCTCAAAACCTTTCAAAATTGTCAGCCCTTCCGAGTGATTTCCTTCTCATGATATGAATTTCATAAAAGCCTTATTCATGGTGTCACTGAGTTAATAGTGAACATATGTATATCGCACAGCAAAGGCATTTGTTCCTTTGATATCTAATGGCAACACTATTTGAAAACCATATACCACTTCTAATCTCAGTCTGTCTGGATAAAGATACCTTCCTGGTAGCTTCTAAGCTGCCTCCACTATCCATGATAGGGTATGTGTAGCATTCTCCTTCCTTCCAATTGGTGGTCTCTATCCATGCATGAGCACTTTTGCATTCTGTGATGCAGCTAATGTGAGTTCTCTGTCTATTATGGGTTACATGTACCTTTTACATATGGTCCTGCATTAATACTACATCTACCTTCCTGGATGTTATTGATAAAAAGTATCCTGTATGTACTAGAACAGTAACCCCTTTGTAGACTGCTAATGTTAGTCTTCAAATGCTACTTGTTTAGCATTCTGAATGAAGAGGGTAAGGGGACTTAAAGGGAGTAAACGTGCTTATTATGCTGCGAGACAGCATATCAACCTATAGGATGTGAGCGCGACGGGTGGGGGTTAGGGGGCATGACCAGTATTCATGATTCCTTCATTCCTTTGGTTTGGTGGAGGGGGGCCCAAAGATGTCCGTGTCCAGAGCCACAAAAGTGCTTGAGATGGCCCTGACAGTGATATATGATTTTATGTATACAGATGCATGTAGGGCCAGCCATATGCATGGGTGACCTGGGCGGTTGCCCAGGGTGCCAAATTAATATAATTTACATAGGGTTCCACAGCCTCCTCCATGCCTGCATGGAGGAGCGTTTAAAAAGCTCCTCTGTGCATGCGCGGCAGGGGCATCCCATGTAAAATAAAAGCCACTGCTGTGCTGGGGGGCAGCGGTCGCCGAACTTAAGTGAAAAGCTCCTCCTCTTGGCAACTTTTAAATTACAAAGGGTGCTGCTGCCACGCTAGCTTGGGAGAGTCTTTCAAGGGGTCCCCCCAGCTGGTGTAGTGGAGGCACACTAATTAAATGAAAAGCGCCTGGCTCTTCTGCTGGAGCCCGCGGTGTCAGCACGGGAGCAGGCCGCTTTACATTTGAATACATCACCTCTGCCACACCAGCTAGGGAAAGCCGGCCAGGTGTGGTGGAGGCACCCTATTAAAGTGAAACGCGCTTCACTCTGGTGCTGGCGTGGGGCACTTCAGCACAAGCCTGAGGTGCTTTTCATTTGAGTAAGTTGCTGCTCTCACACTACCTCGTGGAAGCCTTTGAAGGGCTTTCCTGAGCTGATGTGGTGGCTGGCGCCCTATTACAGTGGAAGGTGCCTTCCTTTTGTGCTGGCGCCAGGCACTCCAGCAGAAGAGCGGGGCATTTTTCATTTTAATACGTCACCACCAGCACTGGTCATTGGCAAAGCATGTCTCCATGGATCTGGGAAACACATTGGTACCCTTCAATTGTTTTAATGTTTTTAAGCTGTTTTTGGCAGTCAGGATTTGAACCCAAGTCCTCAGGACCAATGTCGACAGACTTACCCACTAGACCACTAGATCACCTCTGATTAAGGCCTTTGAGAACATTGTTAGGCCTGTACTCCTCAGAAAATATTTAAGTATAGCTTTGTAGGTTTAAAAAGGGTGTGCACCATTTATGCTTTTACTTACAACACTACAGGAAATGCTCATCCTTCCTTGAGTTATTTTCCAGTTGTTAATAACTCAATTTATCTCCTGAAATGAAAATGTTTATTTATTTGTGTGAGGGCGCTGTATCTACACTCCCCCGAGCACCTCTGGGATCCCACAGTTAATCATTACTATTTGCAGCTCTGGTTGCCACTGGCACGCCAGCATAGGGCAGCTGTGGAGAGGCAGCCTCGTTGGAACACTGCCCACACGTGATCTCGCGAGACAGCAATACGGATGTGCGCGGCTTGGCGGGCAGCATGGCAGATGAAAGCGGACCACGGGTCAGAGCAAACACTCCCCGGTGCGCCTCCTGCCTAAAGACTTGGGCCTACTTTAATTACAGAATACAAGCCTCACAGCAGACTCTACTTTATGTTTGTGCATACCCGTAGTGAACGACAGCACTTAGGAAGAGGACTTTAATGGCAGTGTAACAGTTATCTTTCCCAGTATGATTCACTTGTGCCTAATAAGCCCCTCCTTAAATCATCATGCTGTTCAGAGTTTAATGTAAGGCCACTACATATTTGGCGACAAAGATCCAGGTCAGATCTCCTGAGCTCCATCATGCAAGGTGTGGTGCTGCCACCAGTATTTCTTCAATCCCTAGGTAGGCCTGCAATGCCATGGCCACAATGGGAGCCCCTGTTCAACACGTATCTGGAGGCTGTGGGCAGGGAAGTCATTTGGGAGTTGCCAGGGGTCACGCATGCGACCCCTGAGGTCTCCCTTGCTAACCTTAAAAATAAAAATAAAAAATAAAAACTTTTTTTTAATTGAAGCTCCAGGGCTGTGGCTGGTGCCATGTGGCTCTTTGTTTCTGGAGTGGCTGGCTTTCTTGATCAGGCCTCTTAATAAAAAAGAGGGGGTTGCAACAGTGTAACACTTTGAGCAGTGACCCGGAATAAGAAAGAATAGGAATAACAAATAATTTGTCTTTCTGGAATTCTATACAATAATTGCTAGACTCATTAAAGGTTTATTTCGGGCACGCTTGCAGGGGTGACTCACTGATTTAGTCTGTTCTTAAACACCTCAAATTCACAATGCAGACAAAAACGTCCAAAAAACTATTAAGTTGAATAAGCATTCATTTTGCACTATGTATTTTGCTTTCCTGCCTTTGCAGTTAAAGCATGTTTTTTTCTGGCTTTGTCTCTGTTAGGATCATCACCATGTCCTTGGTCACTTGACAAAATCCTTGTGCCTAAAAGCTTGCGTACCTTGTAGAAATGTTTGACCATAGCACATAAAGTGGCCCTTGATTTCATTGTGCCACAATTAGTGCTTTGTTGTAATGTGTCTATCTTTCCTATCTCCCTGGCATGCTGTTCAGGATGTTTGTTTGCATGTATGAGGTAACGAGTACCCAGAGTATCGGATGCCGTGTGAGTGCGCTACTTTCCCTGTGCTACTCTAAATTCTTTAATACACAGTTATGAACCCTCCCAGTGGAATATATTTCGCAAACCTCGGAAGCCTGAAAAGTAGATACATGCAGGCTTTACACGTGGCCAACTTTGCACCAGACCTGCAGATGAACTGGCCTGCTGTTAAATTTCAGTTACCAGTTTAATGGTATCCACTACAGAGTGTAATTTGCTTTCTGACTTTGAGATCAATCAGACATGTAATTGCTCATTTTACTGTAGCCGGCAATATATTTATGAACTGTAAGATAGCTCACTGGGTTGAGCACTCACTGCTATGATGTGTGTGCAATCTGTAGGTTACAGGTTCGAATCCTGGCAAGGCCAACTCCGCCTTTCATCTTTCTGTGGCTGATAAATCAGCACCAACTCAGGTTGGGTGATATTATATGTCTATTTGTTCTATATAAAGCGCATATGCGTAAGTGATAAATAATAACACATCAATATCATTTGGCCTTAGACATTTGCTTGCATTCACAGTAATTTGGTAATATGGGCTTATGCACACTAATATTGATGATACATATGGTGATCCATTCTTGTATGAAATGTGTATCACATTACAGTGATATCGTGACCATATTTTTCATAGTGTAATTGTAATTGGATTTGTTTATTTATACAGCGCTTGTACACAGGTGGAGTGCTTCAAAACGCTTCCAGACAGGAAGGGAACAAGGGAATACAGTAATTATTCTTAGGACTTGAAGTTTCCGAATTATCGAAACAGAAAAACTAGCATACTGGGCGTGATGGCATTTCTCCTAGTGCAAGTGCGTGAAGTGTTAGAGGTTCGACCAGCTAGGGAGGGGGGGCATAGAAAGGTGGGGGGGGCACAGGACAGACCTTGTCCTAGTACATTTAGTTAATGCATGCATACAGATGGAGGTGCAAGGAAGAGGGGGTGGGGGGAACAAAGGCGTCCAGTCCAACATGGCCCTGGGTTAAGTGCAGAGAGGTTGTCTCACTCATAGAGCATAAGCAGAAAGTGCAGTAGTACTGAACATAGTGCAGTAGGCCGGAGGCAAGTGCAAAGACTGGTGGGGGGGGCTGGGCATGTAAGGCTCTGGAGGTGAACCAGGCAACCAGTCACCAAAAACCGAGCAGAGTTAGGGAGGAGAAGGAGGAAGGAGGGTGGGGAAAAAAAAGAACGGAGGTTAGCAGGGTAGAGGGAGAGAGAGGGAGGAAGAGGAAGGTCTTGAGGAGTTTCTTGAGCTTAAGGTGCTCCGGCTCAAGACGGAGGGAGGCAGAGAGACTGTTCCAGATGGAGGAACAATGCTATGTGATGCCAATACCTGTTTTGTCAAGGGGTGAAAGATCATGTTCCATTGCTTCCTGTGATGTCACTTTGGGGTGGGGTCAAATAACAGAATTTCCTGTAATGTTATCAGAGGTCAAGGATCATGTGATGTCACTTCTGCTACCCCTTGCTACCCCCAATTTTTTTATTTTGGTGAAATGACGTCCCTGGCTGTGGGAGGTACGTAATACGCTGCACAGAGGAAGAAAGACATGCTGCTCAATGCCATGGAGGTCGAAGGGCAAAGAATATTTGCTGACCTGAAGCCTAAATGGGTAGCGCGGGATGATGATGATGCATTAAAGGAAGGCGCAAACAGAATCGTGAAAAGGTTTTCCAATATAGAGAACACCGTCCTGCACCGTCTAAAATTTTATACAAGAAAACAGGAAAATGCAGAGCCGGTTGACGGCTATGTTACTTGCCTGAGGGGGCTGGCTGTGTTGTGCGGTTTTGGCCAAAATGCAGAGAATATGATCTGTGACATGCTGATGGTGCACACCAATTGTAGAAAGGTGCAGGACAAATTCATCCTCGAAAAATAACTAACTTTAGATAAAGCTGTTCAGATTGCCAGAGCAGAGGAAGAGACCTCAAGCAGACGCAAATAAATGGCGGGAACTTCGCCGGCCGCAGATGTGAATGCATTGCAATGGAGAGGCCAATGTGACAGACCCAGGCGGGACTTCCTTGATGCAAAAGGGGGGAACAGGAGAAAGCCCCTGAAGTATCACACATGCACCAGCACATGGCACTTTACAAATGACAGAGAATGCCCTGCAAGAAGTAAAGAGTGCTTGAATTGCCGACAGTTTGGGCACATCATCATAGCCTGCAAATGGAAAGGGAAGACAATCGCCTGTATTGAAAGAGACGGGTGTCCGAGTGGCGACAACGAAGGTGTTGATAGGCCTACAGTTATAAAGGTGAACAATTCTTTTGCGTCAGTAATGGAGGTTGGACTCTGCTGTTTTCCTTTGTCACAATACTCACCCTAACAAAAACATGTCTGCACATTGCAGGACATATATATCAATGTGGACCACCTTTGAACAGGCTGTGAGGCTTTCTGTTTCTGCATTCAGTCTCATTCCAAGTCTTCTGAAGCTGGGCCTGGGAACAGATCTGGCTGGGAGTTTCCTTTGTCAGCCATGGTCTTTGGGTCAGAAAATCTCCCTGTGCTGGGAGCTTTTCTTTAACATAGGGCGCTGCTGCCACATCAGCATGAAGGAGCTTTGAAGAGCTTTGAAGAGTAGCTACTCTGAGCTGGTGTGGTGGTGAAGCCAGCCCAAGTTTGTTTTTGTGGCGAGGGGTGGCTGGATGACAGTTGTGAAAGCTTGTCATCATAGTGTATATTGACATCGCCTGGGCAGGCTTTTGTCCTCTGCCACTGTCTGTTTGCTGCTGATGCCACTTTAATGAATGTTTAAATGTAAATAGTCTTCTCTACAAGGTGAGAAATCTGACAAGATCTTGATAGCACCTTTTTGCCATCGGAGCCCAGGGATTAGCACTCGGACATCAAGGTAAAGTGCTGCCTTCTGCCTGCAACCTCCTCAAAGTGGGAGGCTTACAGGCTCGCAAGCCCAGGCCTGGTGTCACCCCATCACTGAGTAACAACAGGGTTAGTTAAGGCTTACATAAGCCAGGGTAGCAACTGTCTTCCCAAACCTTAAGGGTTTTCCTGGTACACAATGGACGGTTGGACGGGGAAAAATTCTATTAGCAGTTAAAGGCTAAGGCAAACGGAAGAGTGGTGATAGTTAAAGGGTAGTTCTAAAGGTTAGACGCTAGATGATGAACTGCTCTGGCCCTCTGGTCAGACACCCAATGCCCTACCTGTGGTGGAAGGGAGGGGGATTGTATCTTGGGTTGCCTGGATGTGGACAGAAGATTGTATGGTGCCTTGTCTGGGAGGGAGAGGGGTGGCCAATAACTGGGGCTTTTCCCATGCAGTTATCAGTGTACCACGTGCAGTGCTGGCGGCACCAATAGCCTGTGCAAAAACGGGGGGGCAGGAGAACAACCAGCAAGGTGATAGGTTGCTACCAGAGGGAGATTAGATCTCGTAGTGGTGAACCAAACAATTTTGGCTAGCATGGAAAGATTGAAGACATTGGGATTTCTGTGATTGATGCTTTATTCACCCTAGTGCCTCAAAGGTCGTTGCATGTGGGTGGTTGTCCAGCTCATGGGGGGAAAAAGAAAATCTAAAAATTAGAAACTAAAAAATGTAGTTTTTCAGCGAACCATTTTGCTTGCTTCTTAAAACCACACAATCCCACTGGTTCATGTGGTGTGCTGAAAACCTATGCTTCTCTGTGTTTTGGAGTTCAATTTGTTGGTACCCCCTCTTTGTCTTGGGGATATCGTGTGGTGTTGTGGAGAAGCCACAGCAGGTTTGGTCGACCGGGTTCGATGGTTATGAGTAGTTATGGACCATCTTCTTCAGGACACAATGAGTCTTCGTATGGTGATCAAATCACAAGCTGTCCTCATAGTAGGGCAGCATAGGCAGGCTGCACGGAATCCTGGATTAGGAGACACAACGAAACATTGCAAGGAGGGCAGAAGTAACCTCTAGTTGCAATGTTACATAGCGATGTATCCAGAGAGTTCAAAATCATGTCACAATAGCTTATACTGCTGTAAAAAGTGCATGTGCTCTTTTGTTAAATTAGAGCTTTGCCACTGAGTGGTGGCTAGAAGACATTCTAGACAACTTAGCCCAAACTACGAGGGTGGAAAAAAAGGGGGTGAAAGGGAGGTGAAAAGGTCACCCCATCACCACCACATTTAAGTGAAACGCTCCCGTGCTGATGCCAGTTGTGCCTTCATTGAGGGGTGCAAATGTTGCCTTGGGGGATGCCAGAGCTAAGGCCAGCCCTGGACGTTCGTACGCTACTATATGTACCTCTTCAGTGTTCCGTACATTTGTGCTTCATTTAAAAATTAACACCCCTCTATTTGGCATTTGCAGCAGTGGTACATTTTTCTCCAACGTTTGTGTCTAATGTCTTGAAGGAAGTCCAGCGGTCTCCCTGTATTTCCTGTTGTTTAATTGCAGACAAATGCATAACATGGACATGCCACTGTTACCATTGATGGCTGGTGTGTTGGGGCGTCAGTGTGCCACCCCCTTATTTTAGTTGAAGAGATGCTAGTTTAGATTTAAATTCTAAAGATACATCTCTGACCTGATGATGTGTGGCCGGGGGTCTGTTTGGATGGGGACTGTGCTGCCTCCCTCTGAGCAGGGGTGCATCCTGCTACTTAGATGTTTCTATTCAGGATACATAGCGCAACAGGATCTGGGAAAATACTGATTGGCCACATGCTGCAAATACTGATTGGCCGCCTCTCAGATATGTGCAAACAACATGCATCAGCTGCATGCTGTCTGACAGGAGATGATGGCATTCGATCCGCCTCAATGTGGCAAAGGTGAGATGAAGGCACAGGCAGGTGAAAGTAGAAGCACTCTGTATGTAGATATGTATGCATGCTGTGAGTGTATGTGTGTGTGTTTCAAGGGACTGTCTGTGAGAATGCGGTATGAATGTGTCAATGTGTGAAAGATTTTGCAAAGTGTGTACATGAAGTGTGTATGTGTTTCCAATGCAGTGCTGCCTGGGAGGCGAGGTTGGCGAAACGTGGGCCAATGATTTTAGCAGGTGGGGTGCCAGTGGGGAGAGAGGCACAGGCACTGACACTTGGCAGCTAGCATGTACATGTCTTCTTACAATGAAATAACTGTATTATGGGCACAGTCAAAAGGAGCATGTCCTCAGCCAGTACATACCAGTACCCCAAGTAAGGGGGCTTTGTGGGGCACAGGCCTATATTGGCATAGCCGGCATGATCATGTATTCCAATTGTGCCATTACTGTGTTATGGGAAAAGCCAGCATGAGTGTGTCCTTAGAGGAGGCTACTGGCATATATTATTGCTGCAGTCATCCTGAATATAATTTGTTACACAGTTGATATTACCGCACTATGAGCAAAGCCAATATGAGTTTGTTCTTATGTAGGATTCTAACATGTAGTTGCCTATCCAGCGTGGACATGTTTTCTTACTGTGCTTGTAATGCATTATGGGTAAAACCAACATTACTGAGTCTGTCGTTTAGTGGTAATAAATAGGTGCCGCGGCCCTTGATATAATTTGTTACACTAGCAGTATTACTGCATAATGGCACAGCGGTGTGCAGTGTTTATATCGAACATTTTATATTGAAACACACATAGATCGAGTACTTTATAACGAAAACCTGTATACCAAATGTATTTTTGGGTGGGGGGTTACATTTTTTAGCAAAATGTTTGGGGTGGGTTTTAAGGGTGGTAAATGGGGGTTCGGTCGGGGACCCCCACAAAAAAACCACAAAAAAATTAATTTGGAATACAGGTTTTTGTTATAAAATACTCGATATATGTGTGTTTCACTATACGAGTGTGTACTTATGTGAGGGTAACGCCAAGACGAGTGTGTTTTTACAGCTACAGTACTGGCATTATCGGGTGAAGCCAATAATCATCTGTTTCTACAGTGCCTGCCAGTACTGGCCTTAGGCTTTTTGGGCAATGTGCTCATGGTGTCATGCTGACAGTACTGGCATTATTAGCCAAAGTAATGGAAAGTGTGTTCTTGCAGCTGCTGGCAGTACTGACCTTAGGCCTATTGGGCAAACCCATCAATGGTGTGTTCGTATCGAGTTACGATATTGACATTATTTGGGTATTATTTTGATATTGACATTATTTGGGAAAGCTAAATCAATTTTGTTCTTCCAATGAAAATGCTGGCTTGTATTGTGGACACTTACATCCTGAAAATGCCCCCGTGCATTGTTGGTGAATTGTATTCTAGTCCATCGTTTAATGTGTTACCCTACAAATCAGATTTTTTATTTACAGAAAGTGTACTTACAATTCACCCTTTCATCCCTTTATTTAAAATGACAAAATCTCGGTGGGGTTTGGGGAGTTTAGGAGCTCCCCAAACCCTACTTGGTTGGTTGGTGCCACCTTGCTATTCTGGGCTAGGTCAACCGCACTATTTAATGGGTTCACTGTGATTTTACAGAGAAAAAAATGTTTTATGGATTTGTTACCGAAAAGAAATCCATCGAAAAAAATCACTGATTTTTTTATTTTTATTTGGGGTTGTCAACCTCCCTGAACCCCCCGTTTCCAAATGTTTTAACCTCAACCTAAGCCCCTCGCCACCCATTTCAACCCATTACCCCCATATATATATATTTTTAACAATCAGGTTTTCTTTTCAATGGATTTGTTTCTGTCAAAAAAAAACGATCAAAAAATGTTTTCGGTGAAATCACGGGATACCGTTTAATGTATCTTCAGCTCGCCAATCACCTTCTGTTCAAGGACGGCGGAGTGTGTGTTGTGTCGCTTGCTTGGAAGCACTCCATTGAGAACTGTGCAACATGTTCAATGTTCCTCTACATAGAGTATGTCGCCTTTATTGATGGTGTCTCTTTGGACAAGATGAGAGACAAAACGTGGAATTTGTTAGTCGTATGTCCTTGCAGAACCTTTGCTGTCTTTGTGAAGTATTTTGAAGTACCTGCCTTTAACACCTCCACTGCCCTGTTATTACCCTTCCATTATAGGTTCAGAGACCATGCTATGTGACTTTTGTTGGATCTAAAGGGGTATGTGGCTACACAGTAAAAAAAAAAGCATGAACTGTGCATGAACTGTGCCATATCTCCTGCCATGCAGATGTATGCACTCAACCTTCTTTCTCTCTCCGGTGTGGCAGTGTAAGCTGCCAACCTGAGCTAATCCAGCAACAGCCTCAGGCAGTAATGTGCGCTCCACAATGGCTCTCAGGTGGTATAGGATCCAAAGTATGAGATGACCCTCCACACTTGCAGTGGAACGCCAAGGGTTTTCAGCCTTCTTCTAGGTCCACCTTTTGACATCATGCCAGCATTAGTGGGTCTCTTCATGGTGTGCTATCTGACTCCTGGCTAGTCTTTCCCCTGTTGATGTTGAACAATATGTCAATCTTCCTTGCCTCAGGGACCGGTTCTGCTTCTTTCCCAAATAAGGTGCATGCATCCTTGTGGATGTCCTTCTCCGGTTCTGCACTGTGCTTTCTTTTCCTCTACCTGGCATGCTCAGATGGGCCATTGTCTTCTTGCTCACCCTGGCTCCTCCCTGCTTTGTGGTGTCCTCGAGCTGTGGCCTTATTTGTGACTTACAGCAGATTGTACTCTGTGTTTAGTAAAGCACCTTTGCTCTTCCGGTTCATGCTTTTAATAGGGCTGTACATGTGCTTATTTCTGTGAACTTTAACCAAATCTCTATTTTCTAACTGGCGAGTTTCTTCCTGTTACACCACTTCAGGAAGTCATGTCCAGGAGCATGTTTTGTATGCCATGAGTAGATGAGAAAAGCTGTCTTTGTGTCCAAAGCGTTCTAATCTTACCCTGACACTACAAACAGAACAATAAAATAGATGCAAGGAAATGTCTTGATGTTGGCAAAAGTATTCAAAACCAAAAGTATAAGAATGACTCCAACAAAAATGTTCTCCAAGGTAAAGAGCTTTGGATCCAGAGGGTGGTCTCCTTCCCCTGAATTCTTAAACGGGATGGCAAAAATGTATCTTTAGCTAACAGTTTCTTTGTGTTTTCACTGGACTCACAAAGTTCTTGTTCAAGCAATACGTTCTGTAACAGTCTTTCTGTAGAATTTCTCATAACTTTGCAGGTCGCCTGATCTACTCCCCTGCCAGGAATCTTTATTCAATTTCAGCTGCCTGTTGTACTCACCTGCCAGGACTTCTTTTACACTTTGTACACACTTGCAGAGTTATTTAATTGAAAAGGTTCACAAGGTGAGGGATTTCCTTTCTCCCCTTTGACTTCTCTCACCCTTTGCTCCGCTTGGTTATGGGTTCCAGACTCATAACTTTCACAGCTTTGCAAGGGTTCACAAGGTGAGGGTGTTTCCTTTCTCCCCTCTTTAACCTCTCTCGGACTTTGCTTCCCATACATTACAGTTCATTGGCTATACCACAATAGCATATACCGTGGATTGATAGGTTTATCAGTCTATTCCAACATTTGCTCAAACTTTCCCCCACATTGGCATCTCATGCACCTGTACTTGATTGGGGTTTGCCTTTGTACTTTGCTTTGTCTGATTTCAAATATTCTTCTTATAGGGTGTTGAATTTGTACTTTGCCTTGACTGCATTCAAACAAACTTCTGGTATTTTCTGTATCTGCAATTCTGTACCATTCAAACATTTGTTGGAGCGCTTGGCAGAAAGCTGCTTTGGGAAGACTCACTGGTTCCTTCCAGCATCTCTGATTCTGCTTCCACCTTTGTGGTGTGGTTCCTTCATCCGCTTTCTACTTTGGAGTGCGCTGATGTTCTACCAGCATCCTGCACAGCTCCGCGGTCACACTCCGGCTTTCCTTTTTGACCCAGACTGGGGAACGCTGCCTCTTAGAGTGAACCAACATCCAGGAGCTTCTGCACAGCTCTCAGTGTCTACACGGCCCGTCTTGCTCACTCGTGGCGTTTCTCCTCCTCCGTTCCAACACCGCTGTCTGTGTGCCTCACGTTCGTGAGCCTCAGCATGGGTTCAACATCTTTTCCTGCACAGCTCGATCCAATAGTGCGTTTAACTGTCCCGCAACACTGAAGACTTCGGAAAAAAACAACTAGCCTACATGGTGTACTTCGAGCTCCTGTCACTTTTCACAAAGTCCCTTGTCCTCCTCTTCGTCTCAGTACCTGGGTGGTTATGGGAGTTGGAGTCATGGATGTCATTGTACTTTTAATTCTTTGATGGTTTTTTGAGTCAAAGGTGAGGGCCTGACTAGAATGACAATAGCCCATTAAGAACGCAGGTATCAGAGGGTGTTCCTCATGGGAAAGGGGGGAATACTGGATCTCATCCAATGAAGTCATGACATCTTCCCGGTAGCTGTCTCCTCCCATGTGATCCTCCCTCATACAGTCGCCCCCAGGGTCAGAATCAGGTACCGGCCGCTGTCCCCTGTTGAGCCCAGAAAGACACACGATAAAGGAATTTGAAGGTCCCCATGGTCAACTTTAAAGGACTCTAGTGATCTGTCACCCCCCCATCTCAACCTTTTTACTGACATATTCAACAACATTGACACTTTCGTGCTGAAATTTTGACCTGAACACACCGGTCTACAAATCCTGAGTGCCCACTGGATGTTGTCCCCAAGTAGATACCTGATGTTCCCTCTAACCTGTACCTGTTACTAGAACTTCAGTAAAGATGTTTGCTGGTCCTACACCAGTCCCAGTGTCATCTGTGACCAAGACCTCATTATTACACTGGTGACGAGCTGCAGGGACCTTCCTGGGCTGTGCTGGTGGGACAGCACATGGAAGGGACATCTTGGAAAGGGACATCCACCACCCCCCAAACCCAGCAGTGGGGCTTGTGAGGCCCAGCCATTGATGTAAGGAGCAGCGCCAGGGTCAAGGGGCCTACCTTGTCATCAAGGGGCAGAAAGAGTCATTGCTGTCACGTTGAGACCATATAGTTTCTGTGAGCTACTGAGGTCCGGAGGTCATAGCAGCAAGAGGCAGCAGAGAGCAGGAGGAGTGTGTGGCTGCTGGGAGCAGCAGAGTGGGCACTAGCCAGTGCTGTTAGAGGCAGTCAGGCCGCGGGGGCCAGTCAGGTCGGCAGCCGAACCGTTGCTGCCAGGGTTAGTAAAACCAATGTGGGTAGAGAGAAACTCCTAATCAAGAGACCGGTGATGGAAAGGGGAACCGATGTCGGATGGCAACAGTATTCCTA
Source organism: Ambystoma mexicanum (assembly GCF_040938575.1). NCBI lineage: Eukaryota > Metazoa > Chordata > Amphibia > Caudata > Ambystomatidae > Ambystoma > Ambystoma mexicanum. Next base: position 455,450,430 of record NC_090928.1, read on the forward strand.
CCTGTTCACTTTGAAGGTCCTGGATGTGGTGGTTGCCTGGATGAAATCACAGTGCACTGTGCCCTATACTGTGGGGCAGTGCTGTTTACTGCTGTGCTGTGTGGGATGCAGCTTTCATCAGAGCCCCGTCATCGGAGTTCATTCATCGTGTGCCCTGTGTTTAAGGAGGCTGTCGGCCGAGGGCGTAGGTGCCAAGTCCGTTGAGCACACTTCCAAGGTGAGGGGCAGAGGAGCGCTGTGCCTGTTCAGAGTGTTTTCTTGCAGCAGTGTCCTAGTTTGAATTTGGAGGTAGGAGGAGGTTGGGAACGACCCGCGAAGACCCACCAAGGCAAGGCTGAGGATCACCAGAGCGCTGTGTGAGTCAGAGGTTAAGCTTGAGCTGTTGAGGCTGCTGGTGTTTTCTCCGGTCTTGTGCAGAGTACTGAGAAATGTTGGGCAGGCTTGTGAGCAGTGTCTTGAAGAGCTCAATTCTCGTGGAAGCATGCATTGTAATGATGAAATCATCAGCATCGTTGACAAGGGCTGAGTGGGCCATTGGAACCTCGCGCTCTTAGAAGGTCCTTTCCTCTGTACGTGTGACCAGGCTCAGAGAAGTCTTGGTTTTGATGGAGCGTTCTTATCCATGAGCAAGAGCGGAACAATGCAGACATATATGGCTGTGTGGGGCCGCACAGTAATGACGAGAAGTGTGGTTTGTTGCGAGAGATGTACCGAGATGAAGGCACTGTGATCGTGCAGAGAGGTGACGGGTATGACCCAGCGTCCCTGCGAGGTACTTTGGGTAATTCCCAGTTTTGATTTTGTCCCGGCCACGGGGTCGGGGGCGGGCGTCACTGGAATAGTGCTTGCTGCATTGTAGTGACAGAAGGTTATTTCTGGTATCAGCTGTAGGTGTTTGAGTGTTGTCTTTATGGCTCTAATGTGAGGCCCGCTTAATGTTTGGTGAGATGAATGCATTCGTAGCTTATGATGGGAGTGTGCACTATGCTAACCTATATCTAGTTAACCGCTGTTTCCTTCCACAGTTGGACTTTAAATATAACGTTAGTTAGGACATGGACTTGCTAAGAATTGTAGGACAATGTGCGTATTTGTTGAAGTATACTCTGTTTAACCTTTGTATTTACAGGTTGGACTGATTTTGCAACTTTTGTTTAGTCCATGAACTTTTTAAGTGTATTGTTATCAATGCATTGTTTAATAAGCAGCATGTGATGTTTTCATGTATTAGTTAAAAAAAAAAGATTTTGTCAGCATGTTTAAGAATGTTTCTGCCTTAACATAACCTTCGACTGGTGTGTGCTCTTATGGATTTTGTGCCTTCTGTTGCGGGCTTTCTACAGTGGAGGGTTAGTGTGTGTTCCACTAGGACATGTGTGTGTTGGCTTTTGGGGGGTGTTGGACACCCGAAGTGCTTGGAGTGCTCTATGATGGGGGGTGTTGGACACCTGGAGTGCTACGTTTTGTGGAGTGTTGAACTCCTGTTATGGTGTGGCCAGTGGGGTGTAGTTGCTCCTAAGGGGAAATGATGAGTGTGTGTGATAGTCTGTGTGGGAGATTATTCTCTGTGCCTGCTGGGTTACACCTGACTTTTATGTACAGCATGGTTTGCCTGAGTGATGTGGTTTGGGGATGGAAGCCTGACGTGTCTGAGAGTTTGCTGAGGTATCCTTTCTTACGTTGTGTGGTGTCTCTCTTCTACTCAGTAGAAAAGGGGAGGGGCATTTATTGAGCCGATTGTCCCTCTGTCTGCGAATGGTAAGAACGGTTATAGGGTTTGTGTTGGGTGCACTGTGGGAGGAATTGTTTTGGACTTTGATGGATGTATATGTGTTGGGATGTATGTATATGAAAGTCTCTTTTCTTTGGGGTGTTTTGTCTTGTGTTGTTAAAAGGGGAAGATGCGCTGTAACTTGCCTTTCCCTGACATGGCATGATAGGAGTGACTGACATGGAGTGGTTTGTGAGAGAATGTTATCTTCTGAATGGTTCTGATAGTGTCAGTTGGAAGATGGGTTGACTGAGAGAGGATGCCGGTGGATGTTGTCCCTAAGAACTTACCTGATGTTCCCTAAATGTGTATGTGTAACCTGCACCTAAGACTAGAACTTCAGTAGAGATGTTTATTGTTCCTACATCAGTCTCAGTATCATTTCCGGCTAAGACTTCATTTCTACATGCCCCTTTATTTTAAAGTCTGCTTTCTCTGTGTTTCTCCTTACATGGATGGGCCTCTAGTGTTTTCATTGGGTGTGTGTGTTTTGGTTGGTTTAATTAAAGATATTATTTTTCATAGAACCTAGGTTGGACATTCTTTTATTTTGGTACCACAGTGCTATTTTCTTGGATTGGTTCTGCACCAGCTCCCAACCCTCTTTAAGAGTATAGGCTGGCCTCGAAATGTGCTACCCTAAATGGCAAACGATCGTGCTGCGCCTGTTTCACCTTTATGGTTGAGATCCCTGCAGGTTTAGTAGTAGTGTGGGGCTGAGTAGACATTTTAGCCACTACTCCTCCTGGTATTCCTGCAGAGCAGTAGCCATTTCATCACAGGCCTCAAGCCTCCTGCTACACAAATTGAACATGCGGCAGTGCTGCTGATTCATCCATCTCCACCTCTGCACACCACCATAGCTCTTGTGAGTCTGACTCAGGAAGGGGAGTGTAGGTTTTGCTTCATGCTATGATTTGCTGTTTCAAGGTCTCGTAAGAAAAAAGGTGCTTTGCTCTACTTAAGATTGAACCATGTCTGGGGTGGCTTGTGGTCATATGCAGAAGGGATGAGACCAGGTATTTCTGGATGCACTGCCCCCTTTCGGATGGGACCAAGCCTGACTTGCATATCACCTTTTCGGATTGGCCTGGCAGGCTAAGAACGATGGTCTGGAGGGTTACTCAGAGCAAAGTCAGTGGTTAAGATGAATTCCAAGAGTTTCCAGCCATCACCTGCTTTGTTTTGCTTTGTTCATCTTGGCACTCTATATATAAACAGTAGGTGTTTCAGCCATAGAGAGGTGATTCATGAGGGTATACTTGAGTTCGATCAAAGCAGATCCTGTTCTATGTTTTATTTGTTCCCAAGATCAAAGTACATTATTTTTTACCAAATCGCTCAGTGTTTCAAATCCAGCTCGGGGTTTGGGCTAAATAGCTTGTAGTCTGTAATCAGAGAGAAAACATTTGAGTCAATGAGAAGTAAGGAGGCTTGGATGTACATGATCCCACTAGAATAGCTAACTTTCACCCAATCTCTGCAGTAGGTTTGCATCCTGTTTAGCCTCACTTGTCTGAAGAGTGGCCAGATTTCGCAAAGAAGCTTCAATCCCTCTCCGGGTAGATCAGGCTTCTACTGATTTTTGAGGAGGCATGATTCCATTTACTTATTCCGAGAAGATGTTGAAGTTTTTCAGGTGTGCCTCCCAGTAACAGGTACTAATATTGTGTACTTTGTGCTACAGCCTGTATATGATATGATATGGCATTTATAACACGCATATACAAAAGTGTTTCAAGGCATGATGAGGCAAGGGAGGGGAAACAGATGGAGGACAAAGACAATGATCTTACTAGGCCGTGACATTGACATTGTGCAAGTGCAAAGGAGAGGGGATGGGAAAAGTGCCATGGGAAGGGAGGCGGCCAAGTGCCAGACATGGGATCAAAAACAAGTAGTGCAGCCAACAGGTGGCAAGTGCGAGTGTTAGAAGTGCGGACAGTATATGTCTAATAGTGCAGGTAATAGAGGGATTGTGTCCAAAAGGAAATCAAGATTAAGAGGAAATGTCATCTTAATTTAATTACCAATACCTCTAACAGTTACCTAAGGCATTGTCAGAGTTAATAGTTCATTTTTATCCAAATTTAGAAGAGATTGTACCCCCTAAGTAGGATATTGTTTTCTTCGTCTGGGGTGTCTTCCATGACAGTACCTTGGTTTTGTTAACATTAGCTCTATTAACTGATTACATCCCCGATTTCTGGATGTCAGAGTTGATGTTTTCTTTTACTTCTCTGTAATCAGGGGTGCGTGTATAGCAACAGGCTATTTTGGTTGCACATTCCTAGTAAATAAAGGGCTTGATAACTCATATTATCATGAGTGACTGTGCCTTTGGTTCTATAATTAATAAATAAAAGGGGAAGAAGCCACTTCTGGCGTCTACTATAATATTTCATCATCCACTAAATGTAATCCTTCATCATGTTCCCGCCCCGAGGTTTGTCCTCCACGTGAGGATGCCAAATTAGTGCACTTGATTTACAAAGGATGGAAACCATTAACTAAGAGATGGGGCAGCCCCAAACAGCCAGTGGCAGAATATAGGTTGACCATAAGTGAAGGCTATTTAAAAACAACCACAGAAAGCCCAGGATTCAGAATGAGCTACAGCAAATTAGAAAGGCAGACACTGGGTGCTACCACTGATTTTCTGAAGGCAGAGTGCTTGTGTGAACTGCTTGTGGATAATGCACTGCACGTGTTGCACACTGGAGGGCTGTCTGCCATCCAGTATATGAGTTCTAGGTTGTTGAGAGAAAATAGAGCAACCTAAGATGGATCATGGCTGAGGATGCCTGATCCCCTGCGCAAAGTTTGTTTGAGGATCAGGCATTGTTTAAAAGCCTAGGTACCCACAAAGAAATGTATTCATATGTACCCACATGCACAGTGGTAGGTGTGTTGTGTGTTGGTAGGAGTACAGAGAGTTTTAGTAGGGTTAATTGTAAGAAGGAATGGTAAGAAGGGGGAAATCCTTATGCTGATGCTGCACAGATTGTTCAGTGTTTAGATTGAAATTCTTTACGCTGTGGCTAGCAGTATTATGTTTCCTTTCACTAGGGCCTACCCAGTTTGGTTGACTTGACCTTGCAGTCCCCAACGGGACCCCATGATTTGGGGTGTACCCCTTTGTATTGAGGTTTCACACTTCTCTCAGGCCATGTTTTATCTTTTTAGGCTGGTAAATCAGCCAGGCTTTTAGTGATTTCCTGACGGTCAGATGTTCCTGTGCATATTACTTTGGGAGCACACTTTTCAGAGTTTTGTTGAGATGTATGAGAAGGCTGATCCACCATATTTCATTTTCAAATTCGGTTTGTGAGGATTTCGAAAATCAGCACGACGGGTATGGACTTGCCTAGGTTTTTAAAATATTTTTTAAGAAATTGAATGATGGGAGATCAATCTCGGAAAATGTGTGGGGCTAAACTGCACACATTTTACTATGCTTGCCGCACACCAAACACATAGTCACATCTACTCTGAGTGGACACAGCCTCAGTCACATTCCCTCTTTCATGTTCAGCTGGAGTGTGAGAGCCACAGGTACATCAAAGCATCTCAGGAAGGGGGAAGGCAACACCTTTCTCAAGCCACGGCCAGCCTAATCAAAATATTAAAGGCTCCATGGATCCGCAAGTTCAATTGTCAGTTCTGTGGGGTGGCAGCGCATACTGATGAGAGATAATTGAAGCAGGCCTTTGAAGAGACCTGGTCACAGAACTAACAAAGGGGAAAGGAAACCAACGCCTCTTTGATATGCAATGTGTCAACTTGAAGCTATATCCCACCTTTCTTTATGAAGGGCAGTGAATGTCTTGTCTGGGACAACTGTTTACATTAGGCAACCCCTGAAGGGGGACCCCTTTCAGAGGGAAGAAGTATGGAGACAGAAAGTCTGTTCTCGCTACAAACTTCAAAGGAGACCTGTGCTTTGATCAGGAGCCAGAGAGAGCTCATTTAACCTGAGAGACACTTTGATCCACAACAGACAGGAAGATGGGTGGGACTTAGTATTACAGATTGTCACCCCTTACCTTTCCTGTTACAAATCACTCTGGTTATGACCTCAAGCATAACAGAAGAGTGTTGGCGGGGACCCAGGATTTGTTCATTAAGGTAGGCTTAGCCAGCACCAATCACTGGGGCCCATTTAGCTTTAAAAGAGGGCTGAGCCCCTCACTTAGTAGGTGTTCCAACGACTTTGAAAGGAGTAAGAAGAAGGACTCATTTGGACCCTGGCTGAAGGTACAGTCTCCCTTACAGCTTCCACCAGTGATGGAAGGCCAGGATTTCCAAAAGGGAAGCAAGATTCCTCCCCTAAACATCTCCCAGGAAAGATACCAAACTCAGATGACCCATCCAGCAGCTCCAGAACCAGTATCCAGCCAGCACACATCGTGCCTTGCTAGGTTCTGCCAGCAAGCTTCCTAAGTGGGACGTGCAAGAGAGTCTCTGATCAAAGGACAAGGCTGTTGCCTGCAAACACTCTCCTCAGCTTTGTGCCGTCTGCTTTAAAGCACAACATGAGCCTTGTGAAGAAGCTAGGAGGAGTGCCATGACAAGCATCAACCAGCATCCAACTTTTAAGGACATTTTCGAGGCAGTCGAGCCCTCAAACCATGACTGGCTGTACCACTGACTGTTGTCATGCTGCAGTCACTAAAGCCGTCCGAGACACCTCGACCAGCGTTCCAGATCCTCCAACCAGCGCAGAAACAACGGTTCTTGACCCCGAGCCGCCGTGTAGGACAGCCTGCAGCTGTCTGTCCAGCCTCGCTTGCTGAACTGCCTGCTGCCTGATACCGGCAGCTGTCTCCCATCGTGAACTCTGTTGCAGGAGCTGCAAGGCATCCTGGAACTGACTCGATGCTGTCGAGCATCAAGATCATCTCAAGCACCAGGTACATTGTGGTTCTGTCCCCCTGGTCCTTCTACAAGGAGCCCTATTGACATTTTCGACACATTGCTCCCTTGGTGCTGAAACCAAATAACCTTGAACAGTTAAGACTGATTGATTAACTGACTAGCCTCAGTAACCAAAGTGCATCACTTTCCTTTGTGAAACTGTCTGTCCTCTGTGTTCCTTTACAGGGTGGGTTGTTTTTTGTAGTGTGCTAGAACTGTCTGTTGTAAAAATAATAATAAAGCAGATGTTTTAATACAACCTTGACTGGATAGTCCCTTTTGTCATTGGGTAACTATTGTATTTTCCTGTATTGAAACTAACCAATAATCCACGACCTTGTGGAAATAAGCCTGCCATTCCATCCATGTCACCAACATTGGACAAGGAGGTTTATGATTTGCTTGTGTTTCCAATCTGTTCAGATCCCTTCTGGTGAACTAGAGGTGTGGGGCTGATTGATGGTTTAGAAACCAATATTCATCCCTGGACCACTGGTTCCCCCGAAGTTGTGTTTGTCATAGTTTGGGTTCAAGGTGTATGTCATTGTTGGATGTCAGGGTTCATTTCTAAATATAGATGGAGATTTCTTTCTTGCAGGAATTCTGCTCCTCAGCCATGAATTGCTATGCGGGCGAGGTATATTGTTTTGAAATAAACCTTTTTTCCACTGGTAGCCAGTGTAGGGATCTTAGTGCTGGTGTGAGGTGCTTGCTTTTGCTGGCTCTAGGGAGTAGTCCTGCTGCTGTGTTCTGTATTTGTTGCCGTTTTGTGATGAGACAGTCTGGCATTCCAAGGTAGATGCTTTTGGCATAGTAAGTTCTTGACATGGCGAGAGACATGATGGCAAGTGTTCTGTATCGGAAGGTGAGAAATGGTAGTATCCGTTTGATTTTGCATAGATGGAAGAAACATTTCTTCATTACTACATTGACTTGGGGTTCTACTGTTAGGTCATTATCCATCAGTATTCCAAGATCTTTAACTACTTTGGATGCTTCTGCTTTGTTTCCCATTTTGGTAGGACATGGTGTGTGCTGTTGAATGGAGAGGTAGTTGGGCGTGATCTGTTTTGTCTGGGTTGAGTTTAAGGTGTCTGCTGCTCATCCATCCGTTTATTTGTTGGAGTCAGTTTGTAGGGGTTTGGTCTATCTCTTCGCTGGTGTTCATTTTCAATATGGATTCATGTTTATAACAATGCTGGATGTTGGATGAATGCGTTTACCAATCCAATATCAACAATACCAATATGAATGCATATCGAAACGTGTGACACAATGAGACGATCTGTCTGGTGGCATTTAATGGCTGTTAAGCAACTATTATACTGACAGGTAAGTGGTCCCCTGCTTACTGACAGGTTTATAGGTAAGGGCAGATATTCCAAGCATGAGGAGTTGAGATCCACATGTCATAGTATGTGATTGAGTTAGAGAAATGGGATGCAGCGCTAGACCAGTGGTTAAGTGTGTGGGTCTAAATGTAGAGTGAACAGTAGAACCCAACATTCTCTTTAACTAAGGGCGAGGGTGTACCCCCAAACTCACGAGGGCTTTATAGCAATGAGGCCCAGATATGAGCATGAAGGCAAGACAGAGAGATGCGCCACATGTTAGGATGGATTACAATGTATGCAGAGTGGGGACAGTGTTGGTGTAAATGCAGAGACTGCCATTTGGCAAGTGAGTGCAGGGGCTATCTCTTCTTGCTCCTAGTAGACTTCCAATGGTGTTGTGGCCTAGCCCAGTAGCTGTAGAAAGGAAAATAACCTTTCCATGTGGTTTATGCACAAGGAGTGCCCCTTCTTTGACATTTGGTGAAGAATATGGGGCTGTTGGCAGAATGCAAATAACCTGTGGTTGTTTACATGGAACGTAGTGCCTGTTGCTTTGTGGCCTGAAAAACACAATTTTGAGGGCTTTGATAAATGACTGTGTGTCCTGAGAAGGAGCTCATTGTCTCTCAAATTCCAGCAAATTAGCCAGACACAGGTGGGAGCAGATAAGATATCCCCCTCAGAGCGAGTGATGGAGGTAAAGGATTGATCTCACAGATGCATCTACCCATAACAAGATTACAAGCCTAGTACCCTTAAGGGAAGTGATGTGTGCTTTAGCAGGCCACCAGTCAAGGCATGAGTCATGTTTATGGAACGATGGAAGGCACTATGATATGCACCTTTAATGCTTGGGCTGAAAGTGCCTAGCAGTTTGTTTAATGGCCTTAAACTAAAGGGTCTCGGAGGAAAAGTCACAGGAACGATCCACTGCTCTCTAAATGTCTTCAGGCCTCAGTCTAGGGATGAGGACTGCGTGGTTGATGTCACACAAAAAAGAATGAGCTTGGACAGAGGAGTTATTGGCCCCATCCCATTCCATAACCTAACACACTGAAAAGACCATGGACTGTCTGCAAACTTTGAGGAATTGTCTCCTGAACAATAACAGGTGTTGACCAAAGGTTTGGGAGCAATATGTGTGAATCCTCTATCTTTAGCATTTACAATTACTATGCTATTCATGCATTGTATTGGTCTGGGAGGTTTCTTGTCCAGGGTTCCCACAGCAGAGTTCTGAAAGAAAAGCAATATTACTGCCATAGCAGCCAAAAGATTGAGAGAGCAAGAGATATGATATGATATGATATGATATGGCATTTGTAACGCACCTATACACAAGGGTTTCGAGGCATGACGAGGCAGGGGGGGGACAAGGGGAGACAGACAACGATCCTACTAGGCCAGGTGTCATTCAGATCGCGCAAGTGCAAGGGTAGAGGGGAAGGGAAAAGTGCAAGGGGAGAGGGGAAAGTGCAGTACAGGGTTAGTAGAATACAAGATAAATAATAGGGCCAGCTGGTGGCAAGTGCAAGGTAAGTGCCGGGAGGAGGGGCTGTAGGATACAGAGACAGTCCCGTAGTGCAGGGAGGCAGTGCAGGGAAGAGTGGCTGGGCCAAGGACCGAGATCGGTGAGTGGCCCAGTTGCAGATTCAGTGCAGGCTCAGTGATTTTAGCAGGGGAGAGAGGGAGAGAAAGCGGAGGCAAAGAGGAAGGTTTTGAGGTGCTTCCGGAACCGGAGATGGTTCTCCTCAAGTTTCAGGGAGGCAGGAAGGCTGTTCCAGAGGGAGGCCCCTGCTGTGGAGAGAGATCTACCCCCAACTCGTTGCTTGGAGAAGCGGCTGACCCTGAGGGAGTTGGAGGTGGATGAGCGAAGAGCTCGAGAAGGAAGATATTTAGGAAGAGAGAGTTGAAAGTATTTTGGCCCAAGGCCCCATAAGGCCTTGTGGACAATGCAGAGGGTTTTGAACTTAATCCTCGCAGCCACTGGGAGCCAGTGTAGTGATTTCAGTCCTGGAGAGATACAGTCCGTGGGCTTGAAGCCAAGGACAAGTCTCGCAGTCCTGTTCTGGATGAGTTGCAAAGGGCGGAGAGAAGAGGCAGGCAGATTTAGATAGAGGTTGTTACAGTAGTCCAGCTTCGAGAGAACCAGGGCTCTAGAGACAGTGAGCTTCTGGGGGAAGGAGAGGAAAGGAAGGATACCTCGGAGGAGGTGTAGCTGGTAGTGTGACTTCTTAGAGACGTCAGATATGTGAGGAGAGAAAGAGAGTGTGGAGTCGAAGATGACCCCGAGAGAGAGAGCGAGAGAGAGAGAGAGAGATAAGCCCACAAACTGGCACATTCTTCCTGAAAAATATGCTGTCAATCAGATATTGACCTCTGGCAACCACTGGCCTTGAGGGATGTGCAGTTTCATATGAAGAGCATACAGGCTTGCAAGAAAGTGTCCTAGTTCCCTCTTGGAAGAATACATGCTATAGTAGTTTAATTATAGCCAACCATCAAAATAATCTAATGAGGCTGTCTTTTTCCCAGAGGAGCTCCAAGACACACAGCAACATTTCAAAACTGAACTGAACAGGAAGCCCAGATTGTGGAGCGGGGCTTTGACGAACTTCAAGTAAGAAGGCAATATCATTGACCCATTATCAAGATGTTGTCCAAGCACATACCTAGAAAAATGCCTTTTGCCCATAGGAATGCTTCAACTGATTACAATGCTTTGAGAAGTACGATAGGCTGGGATGGCACTGACAAATGAAATGCTACACTGCTCCCTCATCTTCCCTTTCCAAGTGATCTTCCGGAACTGCTGGTGAGTTAAAAGCTTAAAATCACTATTCAGGCCTGCTCAATAAGTGTATCCCTCCACTTTGGAATCCTAAATGATGATCCATCTGCTCAAGGACCTGAGGTTTATGATGGGACAAAGTCTGTCATTCTGAGCAGCAGGGGGTGCTCATGAGCACCATCCTGTGGTGCTGCTGGTAGTGTTGCAGCCTTGTTTATCATGCTTTTTGTGAAGTAAGGCCACTTCTTCCCAGCAACAGTGGAGACAGTGGAGGTTTCATAAACCGATGGGGCTAGCGTTGGAACCTATGCTGCAGACTTACAGGTTTTTCAGGATACGCAGTACATCTGCAATTACCAATTAGTAGAGGAGGAAGCGCCTTCTTCTGCCCTTAACCTTAGCTTGGGCAAAAGTGACCTTGCTTCCATTCCATACCTCGCAGGGATCTGCCAGTGCTTGGCATCTTCATCCCCACCTCTTGAACCATCTCTTCTACTTAAAAAGCTGCTGGCACCACACATCTGGAGGAGTGGCTGCCATTGCTATCGCTGTCTTTTCCGAGTGAGTAAATGTGCCTTGCTACCACCTACTGCCTCGAGTGGGTTATATTGAGGGCAGTGGACATATTCACACGCCTATAAAGCTTTATACAAAATGTTCTCAGAAGATCAAGACACCACAGATGCGCCTAAAGTCGCCTGGGGGCACATTGGCAAACCGAATGCCAGTTTCCACAAAAATTGACTTCTGATAAAGGCAATTCTTATTAGTTGACAAATGGAAGCACAAACAGCCCTGATTCGCAGTGGCGGATTCTCTGATGGTTGGATCCGTTCATGCATTTTTCCAGCAGTAACAACAGCATTCGATACATAGACACGCCTGTACAGTACACCTTGAATGTATAACGTATTCATGCTAGAAATGGCTATCAACAATGCCTGTGGTTATTTCCCCCACATGTCTTTTGATTAAGAATATCTTCAGATATTTCAGGGCTACCAAGGTAGCAGTCTAATGCTTGTGTGACCAACCCTTGCAGAGGGAACGCGCACACGCATGCGCGCACAATGCCGTGCTGATCTTGGGCGTGTGGATCGCAGGTGACATTTTGCAATACAACTCCAGTGGCATCCACTTACAAGCACTTGCTCGCAAAAGTAATGGAATGAGAACTCCTTGATGGAGTGGAAAGTAAAATGAATGCATGAATGGCATTCACAGGCCTGCAGACACAAGAGAGGCCGGCAGGCAGGCCCCTTAGCACATAATGAACTGTAAAAAGTAGACGTTTCCTTCGTAGATTGCAATTCTTATGGCCTTAACTGTTAAATAAGAAAGTTGCATTGTCTGTGACCTTTTTCAGGAAAGGACAGTTCATTATTCCTGCAGAATAAACTATGCATAATTAAAATGGCCTTTTGTGGTCTTAACTCGAATTTCACAGAAGCTGCAATGTCCTTTGCATTGTTGTGAAAAAGAGACAAGTGCCCTCTTGAAAATCAAAATAGCGTTGGACCTACTTACTTTCCCGAACCTTTAAATCAAATTCATATCACAGGGAAAACGAGTGGGGACATGAGAAGAAAAGAATGTGTTTGGAGGACTGAGAGGAAGCTGACCCTTGTGTACAACAAGAGTGTCATTCTTTGCTACAGAGATGTCATGCATTGTATTTCCTCGCTGGAGGGGAGCTTTACATGGGAGCTAGAGGCAATGAACTGATCAAGGAGACATCTCTGGCGGATGTGATTAAGGCAGAGTCGCCCAATCATTGCAATGTATTGTGCAGGACTAAGTCACCAACTAAATGGAAAAGTGGAAAACTAGTCTTGAGTGCCATGCGCACAGTACTATGTCAATCCGTATCTGCAAAAGATCTGCAGTGCCTGGAAGCAGAACTGCTCAAACTAGCTCTCCTGGTCGCCAGTCTTAGGAAGTGTCCACGCCGCGCAAATGGTTAGTTATACTTATCTAGGTAAGCAGCGTTGTCCTCTTTTACCCATCAACCCGTGGGCACATGGCGGTATCCAGAAGCTCACACACACAGGCGGAGGACATGATGGGAGCAGAACATTGCACTTGGGTTTTGAACCCTTCGGATTTGCGCCAGGTAGCAAGAATGAGAATGAGAGTGCAATCTCTCTTAGCAATGAATCTGAACTCATAGGTCGGGGTGTGCAATAAGTGTTTTAATTGTGTAGCCGACACATGTTTCGACCCTCAGGGGTCTTTTTCAAGGCAATGTGGTATGTCGCTGGACCACTGATCTTGAAATGGGCTGGGGGAGCTCCCAAAAATAGAGAAGGGGTGGTTCCACAAGACTGATAGTTACTGGATAGTCTAAAGGTCCATGAACGGCACAATCAGAAAGCCGGGCGGCTGCACTGGATACATATCTCAGGATACATGTTGGGTCAGGATCGCGCTCCCCCTGACGATCATCTTCGTGGGTGCGCTCCTACATATTGTAATGTGTGGCAATTGATGTCATTGTATGTGTGCACAATGTTGGTGAACATACTTTGAGATTCAGGCGCTGTGCCTGTATTGCTGTCAGCGGCTGCTCCAATCCTCCAACACCATCCTGGTCACTTGATTGAAACCGTTTATGGCTGCCTACTGCCATGGCCACAGCTCCAGCCTGTGGTAGAATGCCACTTCCTGTGGCACGGGACTCGTTATTGTGTTAGGAGAGCTTGCTGATGGTCAGCAGCTTTGAACTATCCTAATGCTTTTGCAATCGACAAGGCCGCGAGGGGGGACAGTGAAGTGCTTTCATTTCTGTGTACAGTCTTCCACAATCTGGTGAGCACTCAGTGATCAGTGGTAATTAGGGACTCAAAGACCCAACGTGATGGTTCTCACTCAATCATTCACAATGAAACACAGGGACTTTAAGGCTATCTGCAGGTTTCTGTTACGCTTACCTTGTCTCCACGGGGGCGTTGGGGAACGGTTATAGCCCTCCCAGGGGTGAAATGCACCTTGCGGATGAGCTTGCCGTGGACACCAGTGACTGTGGTAAGAGTTTCTCAGGGTCATGCACCTGGTGAATACAAATGGGAGCGTTGAGTGATGCTAGCTACGACCTTGCGCCCCTTCCGTCCCTCCCCAGGATTGTACTCCCGATAGGTGCACTGTCCCAGTTGGCTGACCTTTTAGTAAAGTCTGTGGGCACGCCATCCTGCTACTTCTGGCAGGGGCGCTTAACTGCCAAGGACCGAGTTTCTTCATTGGTCCTCTGCAGGTGGTAGTCCAGTCCAGCTGCGACTACCCAGTTCTTTTGGTAAGTAGTGTTCTTAATCTTGTCTGCCTTCTTTTGCGTGTTGGTTTTCAACCTTTCCTTGCTTGTCTTTGTATTGTTTGTCTTCTGTTACCTTTCTTTGCTATGTTCCTCAACAAGTGTCCATTCCGTGTGTTATTGTCCGTATCGTCTGTAATCTTGTTCTTGCTCTTTCCCCCGTGTAGGTGATGGAAACGGTGCCCTGGAGCTGCTGAGCACGGATGCTGTAACCGGAGCGATAAATAACTGGATTCGTGGTTGCAGGTAACAGATGAGTTGTATTGTAGCATTGCGCACGTGCTCTTAAAAGCGGCGCGGCTCCCAGTTGTTGCAATGCGCTAACCTTGTCTTGTCATCTTCTTTTGTAGTGACCGGATTCGTTGAAGAAGAATGCCGTGGAGAGATGGCAGAGCAGTGTCAGATTCCTGGATGAGTATTTCTCTGCAGGTTCATGCGTCGGTAAGCATCACGTGCTTTTGGATGCAAGTTAACGCGAAGCACTGGCTCTGTGGATGGAGCGGCTTATATAGCTTAACTCCCTTGGCCACGCCCATTAGCCTGTTCTGTCTGCCACGCCCAGCCACACATAGTCACTGGCACGTGAAGCTGGGCGAAGAAGGCCACAGCCAGTACCTCGCAAATAAGAGGCCTGGAAAAAAAGAATGTCAATTCCCCACATGAGTCTGGTGCCAGAGGCGCCAAGTCAAAGTCCAGCCGGGACCCTGTGTCTGTGTGTTTCCGAAGGGACACAAATGAGCCATTCCTCGGCATGGTCCCATGGCACTCACCATCTAGGGTATTTGTGTATGTGGTCCAAGGTGTGTGGTCGTGACAGCACTCCCCCTCAAAGCCCCTCCTAAGGGGGACCCCCTTGCTGGACCTGGTTTGGTTGGGTTATTGAGATGAAAACTTCTGATTAATGGTGGGGCATGGACATATTCAACAGGTTCCCAGGTCCGTTTTTGGGGTCCGTACCTTTCCAATCAATGATATTGTATAACTTGGATCGGACCAATTTGGAGTCCAAGATGTCCTTAACTTCGAATTCTGGTTCCCCTTTCACTATTACAGGACCTGGTGGTGTGTCAATCCGTGTGCCAGGCTGCACTGGTTTCAGGAGAGAAACATGGAATACAGGATGGATTTGCATATTTGGTGGCAGGTCCAGTTTCATGGCAACAGAGTTGATCATAGCCTTGATAGTGTAGGGTCTCAAGTATCAGGGGCGAAATGCCCGTGGGCCTTTCAGGGGAATAAATTTGGTTGCCAACCATACTCTGTCTCCGATTTGATAGTTTGGAGCCTTCCTTCGATATTGATCCGCAAAGTGCTTTTGTTTTTCTTTGGCCTTGGTTAGTTGTTTTGCGGCTTCCTTGAGTACCCAGGTAATGGTCTTGTGTAGTGTCTTTACTGCCGTCATTTCCAATGATTCAGGTGGGTCAAAGACAGATGTTCGTGGTTGTCGTCCATACATAATGAAGAACGGCCTTTGCCCTGTACTGGTGTGGATAGAGTTGTTGTATGCATACTCTGCTAACCATAGTATGTCCTTCCAGGAGTCCTCAGTTTGTTGCAGCGTACATCTCACATATTGTTCCAGCATTTTATTTGTTCGTTCGGTCTGACCATCGGTCTGGGGTTGATGGCTTGTGGATAAACGAAGGTCAATATTAACGAGTTTGGAGCACCTCTTCCAGAATGCAGAGACAAACTGGCTTCCCCGGTCAGATATCAACACTGATGGAAAACCATGTAACCGGTGTATTTGTTCCAGAAAAACTGTGGCTAGAGCAGATGCAGTTGGAAGACCTTTCAGAGGAATGAAGGTGGCCATTTTGGAGAATAAGTCTACAATGACTAAGATGGTGTTGTACCTGTTGCAGGAAGGGAAATCTGTTATAAAGTCCAACGACAAAGTGCACCATGGAGCAGATGGTACCATCAGAGGATGGAGGAGACCTGCAGGGCTTTGTTTTTGGGATGTGTTCTGT
This sequence comes from Ambystoma mexicanum, assembly GCF_040938575.1. Classification (NCBI taxonomy): domain Eukaryota; kingdom Metazoa; phylum Chordata; class Amphibia; order Caudata; family Ambystomatidae; genus Ambystoma; species Ambystoma mexicanum. The sequence continues at coordinate 455,466,520 of NC_090928.1, forward strand.
GTGCAAACTCCACATGTTGCGATAAACCGGGCTACATCTCTACGCCAGGTTGGCCAGCAGTAGTTCGTTTTAATCTTGGCCATGGTCTTGGTTATTCCTGGATGTCCTTCCACTAATGAATCGTGGTAGCTTGTGATAATCTGATTCTGTCGTTCTTTTTCTAGAATGTAAAGTTGCCCTTGATAGAATGGCAGATTGTCCACAATGGTGTATTTTTCTCCTTTTGCCGCCCATTTCTGTTGTGCTTTTTGATCCATAAGATGTTGGAGGTCAGATTTTAAGTCATCCAAGGTGGAAGCCGCAGTAATCATGCCTAGGATTCTTCCTTTTGGGATGATAGCTACTGGGTTTGGTGCAGCGAAAGCATCCTCATTCTTGCTCATACGAGACAGGGCGTCTGCTTTCCCATTGTGTACGCCGAGTCTGTAGGTAATGGCGAAATCGTATTCAAGGAAAAAAAGAGCCCATCGAAGTTCACGAGGACTGAGCTTTGGCGGTTTTCAGGTATTGAAGTTTACAGTGATCCGTGATTACGGCGACTGTGTGTCTAGCTCCCAAAAGGTAGTGCCTCCAGGCTTTAAATGATGCCTTGATGGCCAGCAATTCTTTGTCAGTAATCGCGTAATTTAATTTGGGAGCAGTGAACTTGCGTGACCAGAACACCATGGGGTGTAACTGTCCGATATCAGGGTCCCGCTGTGATAGAACTGCTCCCATGGCTATGTTGGAGGCATCGGTTTGGACTATATATGGAAGTTCAGGTCGAGGATGTTGCAAAATCAGCGCTGAAGTGAATGCTTGTTTCAAATTCAGGAAGGCTTCCTCTGTCTCTGTAGACCAATGGAACTGTTTGTTCTTCCACAACAAAGAGGTGATTGGGTGGACAATCTGGGAAAATTCTGGGATGAATCGGCAGTAAAAATGAGCAAACCCGAGCATCCTCTGGACTCCTTTTACAGATGCTGGTGAGGGCCAGTTGAGCATAGCGTTCACTTTGCATGTGTCCATGCGCACGCCTCTTGGAGTGAGAACAAATCTGAAGAATTCAACTTCTGTTACATGGAAGAAGCATTTTCCTAATTTGGCGTATAAACAATGTTGCCAGAGTTTTTCCAGGTCTGCATGGACGTGGATGACATGATCTTCTTTTGTGGCTGAGTAAATTAAGATATTGTCTATGTACACTAGTGCACAGACATCTAATAGCTCATGGAGGTTGTCATTCATGAAGAATTGGAACACCGCTGGGGCGTTGCAGAGCCCAAAAGGCATAACCTGGTACTCAAAGAGGTCATATTTTGTGTGGAAAGCCGTCTTCCACTCGTCCCCCTTTTTAACTCTTACTAGGTGATAGGACCCTCGGTGGTCCAGCTTCATGTAAATGTGGGCGTCCTTGACCTGATCCAGGAGTCCTGGGATAAGTGGCAGTGGGTATTGGTTTTTTAACTGTGATCTGGTTGAGTGATCTGTAGTCAAAACAAATTTTTAAGTCCCCCTCCTTTTTCAGCACAAAAAAGAGGGGCGAGGCCGCAGGTGACTTGGATGGGCGAATGAAGCCGTTTGCCAGGTTTTGATCTAGGTACGTCTTTAAGTGCTGATTCTCCTGTTCAGTTAGAGCATAAATCCGGCTGCAGGGAACCTGAACTCCGTGTACGAGATCTATCTGGCAGGCGTAAGGCTTGTGTGGAGGTAGAGTGTTTGCCTGCTCCTTCTGGAACACATCCATGTAGACCATGTATTTGGGTGGTAGAGTTACCCAGCATGATCCCCTCTATGGGTCTTGGTATTGTTGGGCCTTTTGAGGGGGTTCCTTTACTATGACATGTGTCGGCACAGTCTTGGAAGAAGTTCTGAACTTGTGTGCGCCAATCGATCATGGGTTTGTGGGTCTCCAGCCAGGGCATCCCCAGGATCAGCTGGAACTGGGGGGAGCTGATGAGATCGAAGGTGAGGTCATCTCGGTGGCCGTCCTGACACAGAAGCGTGACTTTCTCTGTGTAGTGCATCACGTGGCCTGAAGACAGCTGAGATCCATCAACTGCTGTGATGTTTTCCGATGTCTGCTTCTGTCAAGGAGGAAGGCCTATCCGATACACCAGGTCTTGGTCGATGTAATTACCCACAGCTTCACTGTCTATGTACGCCTCCAAGGCATGTAGCTTCGATGGTTGTTTGTGAATGACCAATAGCACAGGAATGACTAAGTGCGAGGTCTGTAAATGTTCCTTCTCACTGCTTGACAAGTGGACCCCTAAGCTTGCCAGGCACTGGAGTTTTCCGAATGACGTTTTTCTTCAACTTTGACCGTTGCTCCAACCGTTCTTCTAGGTGGTTTCACCAGGCATTCTCGGAGGAAGTGGCCGGCCTTACCACAATACAAACAAAGCTGCTGCTTCCTCCTTTTCTCTCTTTCTGCCTTGGTGAGTGGACTCTGCAAGCCCCAAATCTGCATGGGTTCAGACTGGTTGCGTTGTTTGGTTGGTGCCTCACAAGGCTGCACATAAACTGATCGCCACTGTGCCTTAGCTTGATCAGTTTTGCGGTCCTGCAACCTATGGTCTAGTTGCACCTTTAAGTCGGGAGGATTTACTACCTGGGCTAATACATCCTTTAGTTCTCCTCACAAACCCCGATAGAATAGCGTAGTTCTCTTCCCCTCTGGCCAGTTGGTTTCGGCTATGAGACGATTGAAGGAGGCGATATATGTTAACAAGTCCTGGTTGCCCTGCCGAAGTGACAACAGCTCCTTGTCCAGGGCTTAACCTCAAGTGTGTCAAGCGAACAGCTTCTCCAGTTCATGTTGGAAACCCCTGAAGTCATGAAGCAAGAGGTCATCCCGGTTCACCAAAGGTATTGCCCAATCCGCTGCACTACCCCCCAGTTATGATATCACAAACACTACTCTTGACTGTTCGTTGGGGAATTGTCATGGTCATGAAGTCAGGGGCACAGGCATGCAGGGGTCGCATGCACAGGAGACCTGGGTGGACACTGTCCTGGTGCCTTTGGCAAGACAAATGCTAAAAGCACAAGCAGGACAGGTTCCACTGCCTGGAGTGACCCATTCTTTCTCATTTTTCCACACTACAACAATCAACACTGGTTCAAGTGGTTCTTCCAGGAGCAGTGCCTCTATCCCCTCCCGAACCCTTCATCGGCGACCCAAACAAGTTTGCTGTATTTATGAACCAATGTCGCCTTAATTTCTTGTGCAGACCAGGAGCCTTTCCTAATGACCAAGCCAAAGAGGCGTTTGTACTCACGTATTTAGGAGGTAGTGCAGCAGAATGGTCTATACGTTTGGTAAATCAAGATGACCCTTTACTCCAGAACTTTGGGAATTTACAACATGAAATGGAGAAATTGTTTGTCCGTCATACTCAAGGACAAGCTCTGGACAACGAGTTGTTGTCACTCAGTCAAGGGAGTCAAGATTTATTAACCTACATTGCAACCTTCAATAGTCTCATAGCTCAGACCAACTGACCAGAAGAGAAGAGTACTGCACTCTTTTACCAAGGGTTACATGGAGAATTTAAGGATGTGCTGGCGCAAGTGGTGAATGCCTCTGAGAGGTGTGCGGACTACATAGACCTGACGGTGCAACTTGATCATAGGATGCAGAATCGGAAAATGGATCGAGCTAGATCAGAGGGATGGTCAGTTTACGTACGACCTCGTGAGAATCAGACTAAACCACATGAGCAGTCTGAGCCAGTGCAAATTGGTAGATTATGATGTCCCCTTACCAAAGCAGAAAGGGAAAAAGAATAACAGCTTTGCTTATATTGTGGACAAGCAGGTCACTTCCTCCGTGACTGCCCGGTAAAACCACCCAAGAAAACAGTTGGGGCAACAGACAAAACTGATGAAGAAGAAGAACAGAACTCGGGAAACACCAGTGCCCGGCAAGTGTAGCGGTCTGCTTGTCGTGCATGAAAAAGGAATCCGTACAGACCTCACATATAGTTATGCCCCCGCACATACCCTACGATTGTCAAATAGATCTTGTACCCGGAGCCCAGATCCCTTGCAGCTCAATTTACGCTCTGACTGAACCGGAAAATCAGCATCTTAGAACTTACCTGGATCATTACCAGGCAAACGGTTTCATTCACCCATCCAAGCCACCTGCCTCCGCGCCCTTATTGTTTGTGCCTAAACGGAGGGGGATTTAAGAACTTGCATAGACTATAGAGCCATTAATCACATCACAGTAAAAAAACAATATCCTTTAACACTCATACCAGAGCTCCTGGACCAAGTGAAACATGCTCAAATCTACACAAAACTGGATTTAAGGGGAGCATACTGTCTTGTAAGAGTAAAAGAGGGAGACGAGTGGAGAACGGCCTTCCGCACGAAGTATGGCCTCTTTGAATACCAGGTCGTGCCCTTTGGGCTATGCAATGCCCCTGCGGCGTTCCAATTCTTTATGAATGATGTCCTCCGTGAACTACTGGACGTTTGCACACTTGTTTACATTGACGACATTCTTATCTACTCAAATTACATGGAAGAACATGTAGGCCATGTCCAGGCAGTCTTAGAGAAGCTTCAACAACACCAATTGTATGCCAAGTTGGAAAAATGTTTTTTCCATGTAACCGAGGTTGAGTTTCTCGGTTTCATGCTCACACCACAAGCCGTACATATGGATACACAAAAGGTGGATCCAATCCTCCAATGGCTCTCACGAACTTCCACAAAAGGAGTGCAAAGCATGCTCGGATTCGCCAACTTTTAACGTCGGTTTATACCTGGGTTTTCGCAAATTGTACATCCAATTACCTCCTTGTTAAAGAAAAATCAAAAGTTCCATTGGTCGACAGAAGCTGAAGAAGCCTTCCAGAAGTTGAAACTAGCATTCACTACAGCACCAGTCCTTCGACACCCACGACCAGACCTACCTTACATAGTTGAGACAGATGCTTCCAAAATAGCCATGGAAGCAGTAATGTCACAACAAGACCCTGAAACAGGACAACTACACCCCGTCGCATTCTGGTCCCACATATTTTCAGCCCCCGAGTTGAACTACACAATCACAGATAAGGAATTACTGGTGATTTAAGCAGCATTCAAGGCCTGGAAACATTACCTTCTTGTGGCGAGACATACTGTCACTGTCATCACAGATCACCGTAACTTGCAATACTTGAAAACCACCAAAGCACAATCCTCGTGCCAACTTCTTTGGGCTCTCTTTTTCGCAAAATACGATTTTATTATCACTTATAGGCCTGGAGTACGCAATGGGAAAGCAGACGCTCTATCACGCATGAGTGAAGAAAAAGAGGCTTTTACAGCATCCAACCCCGTGGCCATAATTCCTGAGGAAAGGATTCAAATCAGAATAGCTGCCACCACGTGTGTGGATGACCAAAGAACCATTTTGCAATCCCTGATGGATCAATCAACACAAGAGGAATGGCTATTAAAAGGTGACCAGTACACCATCGAAGACAATCTACCGTATTTCCAAGGATGATTATATGTTCAAGAGCAAGAACTGCAAAAGCAAATCATCACAAATTACCACAATTTATTAGTGGAAGGACACCCAGGAATAGCCAAAACTCAGGCTAAGGTAAAACAAAACTACTGGTGGTCAACCTGGCTAAAAGACATTGACCAATTTATTGAAACCTGCAGTGTCTGTGCACACACAAGTCTCAGAAACAGAACCCTGCTGGCTTACTACATCCCCCAACAGTACCGCCAGCACCTTGGCATACCCTGTCGATGGACTTCATCATGGATCTTCCACCCTGCAATGGATACAACATCATATTAGTCATTTATTCTCCAAAATGGCCCATTTCATCCCTCTGAAGGGACTCCCAACTGCGTCAACTCTCGCTTCTGTGTTCCTAGAGCAAATTGTTCAATTGCATGGATTTACATCAATATTAGTATCAGATCGCGGAACTCAATTTGTTTCTGCCTTTTGGAGAAAGTGTTGTACGATTGCCAAAATCAATCTCTGGTTGTCCACAAGCCATCACCCTCAAACTGATGGGCAAACTGAACGAACCAACCAAACTTTAGAGCAATATCTCAGGTGTATGTTGCAACAGTCCGAGGATTCTTGGAAAAATATTCTCTGGATAGCTGCGTATGCATACAACAACTCAGTTCACACAAGCACAGGGCAAACTCCATTCTACACTGTGCACGGAAGACATCCAAGGACGTCAGTATTTGATCCACCCGATACCCTGGAAATGCCAGCCATAAAAAACTTGCATAACACCATCACTCAGGATCTTAAGGAGGTGACAGATCATCTGACTAAGGCTAGGAAAAGACAAAAACTGTTTTCTGATCGACATCAGAAGGAAGCTCCTGCCTACCAGATTGGAGAAAAGGTGTGGTGAGCATCCAAATATATTCCCGCCCAAGATACCTGGACCCCTATACTATAAAGTCCATAATCCATCCTGTCGCCATGAAATTGTAATTACCATCTCACATATAAATTCACCCTGTATTTCATGCCTCTCTCCTCAAACCAATGAAATCCAATACATGACTTAGTTCTCTGCCAGAGCCTGAAGTAATAGATGGCGAACCAGAATATAAAGTCCAATCCATTCTGGACTCCAAGGTGGTTCGATCAAAATTGCATTACCTAATTGACTGGAAAGGTTATGGACCTCAAGTCCGAGCTTGGGAACCCAGTGAACACGTCCATGCACCGTTTTTAATCAGACAGTTCCATCGCGATAATCCCACCAAACCAGGATCGGAAGGAGAACCACCCTTGAGTAGGGCCTTGAGGGGGAGTGCTGTCATGGTCATGAAGTCAGGGGCACAGGCATGCAGCGGTCACATGCACAAGAGACCTGGGTGGACACTGTCCTGGCACCTTTGGTGCCAGGGTCTTGAACAAAAGTAAACAAGAACATCCATTTAACACCAAAAAGCTTTAATTATGGACATAGCACTTCAGATGCATTAACCTTGAACATGCCATCCATTAAGCAGGATGCATTAACCTTGAACATTCCATCCATTAAGCAGCCCCAAGTGTATTCTTGGGTGTAGTTGCTAATGGATTACCTTCGCACGTGCTCACTCTCTAGGAGTGGCAGGGTGTGGCTGGAAAGCCGGCCCTAATGGGCGTGCCCACAATCTCAGCTATATAAGCTGCCCCAATCCTCAAGACATACGCTGCACGTTATTCTGCACTTGCAAGCAGCGTAACGCTCACCGTTGCCTGAGGTCAGACTTACCTTTGAAGATCATGCTTCCTGGACATCCTGCTTCCTGCCAGCATACCTACCAACTGGGGGAAGCAGTTCTTACCTGTACATCTCTTTGGTGAACCAAGAATTCTTTACACATTCCGGAATGCCGAAATCGTAATCTTGGCACCGCAGCACGACAGGCTCCATCGTCGACAGCAGCGCCTGCAAGGAAAAACAGAAGACAAGGTTAGTCATCGAAAAAACATTCAGTTTTATGTTTTGTTTCGCCATACTTCACACTTTTCCTTAAAGCATCACTTACCTGCTGCGAACATTGCATTAGCATCCATCTTCCATCCGGCCGCGTCTCACAGCTGCATTGAGGCCCCATTTCCATCTAAGGGAAGAAAAAAGAAGAGAGACATTATTGCGGGCATAAATAGGAGCAACATATAAAGACATTAAACAGAATGAACAGCATCACAAGAGCTTAAGAAAGACTTATCAATCATAAGGAGAAACATAGTCACAGCTGGACTGGACTAATCCTTATCAGGGATCAGTGAAGGAACTAGATCCCATTGGATGCGCCCCTGCCAGAAGTAGCAGGACGGAGAGCTTATGTTCCATAATTCACAGGTGAGCTTTATTGGCTGGCGTATGCTCACAGAAACCGTACTTTGGGGTGAAGGGTTTGAGAGGTACAACAATCACAGATTGGCGCACTCACACACTCTTATCTCCATGCAGGAGCAGTACCACCACGTACCACTGCTCACAGCTATTCCACTGAGGGAGAGGCCTGAATGGGGTGATTCAAGTTCAGGGAGGGTTGCAACCATGCCCAACGCTTCTGCAGAGACCAGGTGAGCGTAATAGGAATGCTCCCAGTCTTCACAAGAAATGCAGGTGACATTGGTTCATAAAGACGGCGTATTTACTGGGATCGCCTGAAAAGCACTCGGGAGGGGTCAGAGGAACTGCCCCAGGAAGGACAACTTGTATTGGCGTGGATTGTGAGGCTGTACTGGAAGGTGCAGACCCGGGTAGTGGGGCCTGGCCAACCTGTGTCTGGAGCAGCTGCCTTGCTAGATCGTATGTATGCTCCCGGTTCATGATTAATTCTCTCCTCAGGGCATTAGTTACTTGTCTTGAGGCATGTCGTTCAGCCCGTAGTTCCCCAAGCAATTGGGCCAATTGGTCAGTTTCCAACGTTTCCATTACGGCCAGGCAGAGATTTGTAGGAGGCTTTGTGTTCTGTTACGCTTACCTTGTCTCTGCGGGGGCATTGGGGCACAGTTGTAGCCCTCCCTGGGGTGAAATCCGTCCTGGGGAGGTGCTTGTCGTGGACACCAGTGACTGCAGTTGCAGTTTCTCAGGGTCATGCACCTGTGTGAATACAAAGGGGAGCATTGAGTGATGCTAGCTGCGACCTTGCGCCCCTTCCATCCCTCCCCAGGATTGTACTCCCGATAGGTGCACTGTCCCAGTTGGCTCACCTTTTAGTAAAGTCTGTGGGCACTCAGTCCTGATACTTCTGGCAGGGGAGCTTAATTGCCAAGGACCGAGTTCCTTCAATGGTCCTCTGCGGGCGGTAGTCCAGTCCAGCTGCGACTAACCAGTTCTTTTGGTAAGTAGAGTAGTGTTCTTAATCTTGTCTGACTTCCTTTGCGTGTTGCTTTTCAACCTTTACTTGCTTGTCTTTGTATTGTTCGTCTTCCATTACCTTTCGTTTGCTTCATTCTTCAACAAGTTCCGTTCCGTGTGTTATTGTCCGTACCTTCTGTAATCCTGTTCTTGCTCTTTCCTCAGTGCAGATGATGAAACTACAAAACAGACTCCAGGCCATTTTTGGAAACATTTTTATAACTTTACATTTCACAGACCGACATCAGAGGGTGCTCTTGAAATGCCTTGGTTTTTAAAATAGGCCATTTCATTGAGTGCAAACTTTGAATCGCTACAGGGACGTCATTTCACCAAAATGCCAGGGGTAGCGGAGGTGACATCACATCACCCTTGACCTCTGATGATATCACCCGAAGTGATGCCATTTGAGGCCACCCTGAAGTTACATCATGGGAAGTGATGGAACACAACCTTTTACCCCTTGACAAAACAGGAAGTGGCATCACATAACATAGCATTGTTCCCAAGTACACTATGAAAAATATTGTTACAATAATGTTGTAACGTGATAAACATTTCATACAAGAATGAATCAGCATATGTATCGGCAGAAAAAAAATATCCTATAACTGCAACTTGCGAAAAGCAAAATACATAGTCCGAAATGTATGCTTATTCCACTTTAAATGCTTTTTGGAGTATTTTGCCTGCATTGTGAATTTGAGGTGGTAAGAACAGACTAATTCAGTGGCTCACCCCCTGAAGCGTACCTGAAATAAACCTTTAATGAGTCTAACAATTATTGTATAAAATTCCATAAAGACAAATTATTTGTTATTCTTATTCTTTCTTATTTAGGGTCACTGCTCAAAGTGTTACACTTGTGCAACCCCCTGTTTTTTTTTATTTAAAGAAGCCTGATCAAGAAAGCCAGCCACTCCAGAAACAAAGAGCCACATGGCATTGGCCACAGCGCAGGAGCTTCCATTTGTATAAAAAAAAAAGAAAAAGAAAAAAAAAACATCATTTGTTTAGGGTAGAAAGGAAGACCTCAGGGGTCGCTAGTGCCACCCCGGGTGACCCCTAAATGACGTCCCTGGAATCGCACCAGGATTAACTAGTTTAAGCAAAATAAAAGCTACTCGTTGGGAATATAGCATTGGTTCAAGCTGGAGGGATGTGCAGTGGGTAACTGCAAGTCAGGGAATCTGAATGGGGATGGGGGCTTCCGCGGATCGGGAGCAGCGCCCATTTCGTTACATGTCCTGAGGAAGGTCTGTGATTTGCTTAGGGAACACTGGAGACCTTTGCTTCCCCGGCCAGAATCATCTCATAGTCCAGTAGAAGAGGGAATGAAAAACAGTCATATTACACATTGAATATGTCATGTGATCTACATGTATGTGACATCTCCTTCTCGGTGCACGACACTGTACAACAATAATACAGCTGAATGTTTTGTGCTCAGGGAACCCATTTCATGGTACACATTGTTCTTTTACCAAACAAAGGAAACTACCAGCAATATGACAAATGGAAAAAGACATGTGAGGTAAATGCACGTGCACAGGGATTGCAGTAATAGTAGGGGTGGTGACAGTTGACTTTTTACTTTTACTTTAATTTATTTATAATGCGCAACCCTGAACCCATAGACATGAGGGCGCGGACAAGGAACAATAAAACACAGAAGAACAGGACAGTATGGCGATAAGATGACGTGAATCAGGCACCATAGCCTGATCAATGGAACAACAGCGTCTTCAGCTCTTTCTTAAAGCTAGGTAAAGAGGTATGGCCTCGCAATGCCAGTGGCAGCAAGTTCCATGCCATGGGGGCCGCAATGAAAAAGGCTCCCGTCTGTACCTTCTTAGTTCTGCATCTGGGCAGGAACAAGAAGTTTTGATTATTGGACCTGAGATTTCTGCAGCTGGGCTTCTCCCTGATATGATCCTGCAGGTAGGTAGGTATGATCCCCAATCTGCATTTAAAGGTAATGACCAGGAGTCTAAACGTGATTCGTGCTTCAACCGGAAGCCAGTGTAGTGAACGTGTGGCCTCAGAGATGTGGGTACAGCGGGTTAGCCCGACAACAACTCTGACTGTGCCATGTTGTACCATTTGGAGTCTATTTATGACTGCTTTACTGACTCCTGCGAGAAGGCTACTGCAGTAATTAATTTTCATCACTACTATTGCTTGTGGAATTGATTCTGAGTTGGCCTGTGATATATACGGTCTGAGGTGAGCCAGTAGTTTGACATAGTAGATAGCTGCTGATACCATGCTCCCCACATGAGATTTCATGTTTAGCAGCTGGTCCAGGGTTACGCCAAGGATTTTTAATTAGGGTTGCGGCGCAATAGTCACTTCCCCCATTTAGAAGCTCTTATGCGCAGGATCTTGTTTTGCAAGGGTCGCTGGCGTACCCACAATCATAAGTTCCGTCTTCCCTCTATTCAGTGCTAAATTGTTACGCATCATCCAGTTCTCTATAATAATGAATACTCTACTGAGTTCAAGTTCATCTTGAGAATGGGAGCCTGTAAGAGGGATAACACACTGAGTGGCATCAGCGTAGTTAGAGAATAGGATCCCCTCCTATTTCGAAGTGAGCAAAGAAAGGGGCCATAAAGATGCTATATATGAAAAGGGAGGTACTTACTCCCTGCAGTACCCCATACTGTACTCGAATAGGAGGGGCAATTGCATCTTCGGAACATACCCTGCTTACCCTATTTGCCAGAAATGATCTGATCTAGTGCACAGCAGAAAGTGAGAAGTTAGCCACTTCCTCCATTCTGGCTACAAGAATAGTGTGGGCCACCAGATCGAATGCCGCTGATTGGTCCAAAGAGATTAGGAGGGAGGTGAGACCTTTGTCAATACGGCCCAGTAGCCTAGATTTCCGCTCCAACAGGGCTGTCTCTGTGCCAAACCCTTTTCTGAACCCAGATTGATAAGGGTTCAGAATGTGGAACTCGTTCAAGTGCTGCGCTATCTGAATATAGGCAACATGATTGAACATTTTTAGGAGGAAGGGCTTTTTCGTTATAGTGCAAAAACAAGGGGGGTTCTGGGCGTTTCTCTGGTTATGCCGGGTTAGAGTCTCAACCAGAGTCTTTAGCTCACCATCCTTTCACAGAAGAGAAATGTCCACTACATATCAGTCTGTGTTCTGCGCAAGGGCAGTCCAGCACCGAAATGCCTGGCAATTCTCTACTGAACAAGAGTACCAACAGCAACCCCAAACACGTGTTTTGGCCTGGTTGGGCCTCATCAGTGAGGTGGAGCAGTGCCTCTCTAAGAACAGTGAGCAAGGGTTCCATATATGGATCACCCTAGTAACTTAGGGGGAAAACCCAAAGCTACTTAATATGCAAAAACAAGGGGGTTCTGAGAGTTTCTCTACTACCGGCCTATATCCCGGGTTAGAGTCTCAAACAGAGCCAGAACCAACAAAATGGCCGCAAAAAGCACTATGTGGGCTAAACGTCTGAGAATTGCGCAGTGAAACCAGAAAGTTGGCTGCCAATCTACTTTGCCTGTGTCAGTAGTGGAACAGGAGACCACATTACTAAAACCTGTCATTGGGCTGCCCACAGAGGGAAAATGGAAACTACATGAAAGGCAGTGCTTCATTGCAAGGAAACCCAGAAGTGCTCTGAAATCCGTTTTTCCTTAGTTGCTGAAATTACAAAATAATGGTTCCCAAACATCAGAAAAGATCCAACATCCTTGCTGAGTATTACCCGTCACTGTATTTAAAGAATACACATAAGCACACAATGTCAGGAGAAGCAGATTTCATCACGAGAATATCCACATTAAAAAAAAAGGTGCTTGCCTGGGAAAATCTGTCAGATATGGGCGCAGTACTGCTGGCCACCTGTATGAAAGCTGTCATTTAATTACACTGGAAGCTTAAACTTGTACAGTAAAATCAAATGGTTGAAATGAAGTGACTTGCTATCAAAAGAAATATAGGTTGCCACTATTTAATTTCTATGTTTAAAAATACTGGAATTAGAGATTTGTTTGCCTGTTTTAAAAATTGTAACTCTAATTTCAACAAAGAACAATGTCACAATTTACTTTAAAGTAACCTGATTCAGCAAAACTTCAAAGAAGCTTCCCCCACTGGGAACCACACCACCCTTCTGCTTCCCACCAAAAGGACAGGAACTCCTATTTAGGTGTTAATGAAGAGGGGAGGAGATTTTGCTCTGCTGCTCTGGGGAGAGACAAAAGACTCCCTTGATTGAAAAGATATGCAGATGCAACTGTCAACAGAAACTCCTGCCAGGGGAAAGAGGCAGGGATTGCTCTAGACCCACCAAAACTTTGGAGGCGGGACAGACAGTTATGTGTATTCTTAAAGCACAAGAAAGTATATTTTTGAAAAGGACTGACACAGGACTGTGCAAAATTGTAAACATTTGTAAAATAACATTATTGTTAATATGAAAATTCTGGTCACGTTGTAAAACTACTCAGAACTCTGTGCAATGTTCAGGGACATGACTAGAGAATTGGTGGTTTTGTAGCAATTGTGGTGATGCCAGAAACATGAAACTTCACATGATTATGCCCAGATGCCATTCGCACATATGTGTAAAAATGTGGACAAATCTGACATTGGGTACCGGACTAAAAGTGTGAAAAATTGCCAAATATAGAACCAACCTATCACCGTGACAGGGCTCGGATGAATACTTGCTCCAACAAATATCTGATATAAATATGCTATTGTTATTAAGGTTGCAAAATTGTAAATATGTCTTGTATGAAAAATATATTTCATGTGCAGAAACAGAGGGGAGGTTCTCCCTGGATCATCAAATAGGGCGTCATCATGACACCAGGTTTTCTTTTCAAATCAGGGGAGAGGAAAGACCCTAACCAAAAGAATCCCTAGGGGTGTGCCTAGTAGAAGTCAGCATACCCACCCTTTCAGAAAATACATAAACAGAGATATCTTAGGACCTAGAGGGACACGCATCCACTCACCATCCGATTGATGGTGAAGCACTTTGCAAGAGAAATCCATATTCCAGACTCCAGAACTTTGAAAGCAGAAAGGCTACTTCCAAAGCTGAACCATTCTCAGCTTGGCCTTTAATAAATCCTGAAACCAGATTTTACCCCAGACCTCCAAAGGGAACAACAAAAAGAACAGCCTGGCTGAGTTGTGCTGCTTTCTTGCTAAGAATTCTTGCCAGAATCCAGAGATCCGACCCAGTAGAGCAGAGCTGTGACCAGATAGCTGCGAACCAGAACCAACTCGTCAGATCCAGTCCAGTTCCGCCGTGCAGTGTCCAGAGTGCCGTGCTGGGTGCAGAACCAGAGCGCCTTGAGTCCAGTTCGCTGTGCTAGCAGAATTCCAGTCCAGAAAGTATCCCTGACCAGATCTCTGACGGGTCCATTCCAAACAGTGGTAGTGAGTATCCATAGCATAGGATTGTCTCTAGAATATGTATTATCCATAAGTCATCCCTATCCAAACTCACTCTCTTATATCCAGAACTGCATTTTAGAAAATCTTTGGTTTTACCTGAATCTTTCTCTCATCCCTATAGTCCTTTGGTAATACTAGTGTTAAAATCATCTTTGCGCTAATATATTTGCTGAAGAAAGACAAGCGTCTCGGCAGGCAAAAACCAGCCAGAGGTGTCACTGGACTGGTGGCTGTGCTATCGTGTAGTTTGTGGCTTCATAGTCACCCTAGTATAAGAAACCTCCTTTGTAATTTTAAAAAGCGCAACTTTGTTTTACAAATTTCTTTTCTGAAAAAACCGACCTCTACAAAAACCTTCATAACTTCTTCACCGTGTATGCTAGAAACTTGTCTAATTGAAGCTAACATCCTCAGCTTTTCAATGAATCCAAAACTGCATTCCAACTCCTTGTAGTTTTTCCGCAATCGCACTTACCGCGCCCGGAAAAGTTTGCCGCACATTTTTCGTTTGGCTCAAATCTATCACGTATGAAACAGCTGTACATTGCATCCAACCTCAGAATTAAGTTTTCAATCTGCTAATTACTCAATAATCATTGCTAGTGTTGATCTGAAACTATACAAAGCAGCTTCCACTAGTATTGAATCCATGTTAGTGAATTAAATCCATTTTCAGTGTTTTTACCGTTCCATTCAAAGCCACATTCAAAACCATTTTCACAATTTGCAATCATTCCTGTTTTTCTCTGTGTTTGCTGGGGGGAATTGGGATTAATACTGTGTTGTTGAATTCTGTATTCCTGAATCCTGTTTTCTCTCCTTCCATCTCTTTATACTGCATATTGGGGGGATTGAGTAGTGTGCAGGGGGAAAGAGTGATCACATTGAATTTTTGATTGAACCCACACAAAGTATTATTCTATGTTGCATTATTTTCCTTATTATTACTCTGTGTGATTAAAGAGATTTATTGTGACATCACCCCATTGGTGATCATTGTATAAATATATAAATAGTGTGATATATATATTGTGAAATACCTAAAATAAATCTTTTTTAACTTTCTAAAACAGTCTGCTTCCTGGTTTAGTGTGACCGGGGGGGGTTCAAAGAGAGGGGTGTGATATAAGGGTACATCATTCTGAAATAAAAGAACTTATAGACAGAAAAAAATAATTAAGGGTTCCAGCTGTGCATCACACGCTAGGCATTGACTTAGGTGGAGTGCTGTGTTGAAATCACTTACATGATTGGGGGCTGGTCACGAGATTTCTGAATTAGACATACCACTTGTGACAGTCTAATAGAGTGTGCTAACTAACGGGGTGCATAATCCCTGTTGGGCTACCACGCTGTGTTACACTGTGAAAAGCCCCCCTCAATAGGAACGCTCTAAGGAATTGGTCTGTTTTGCAAAAATAAAATAAACTCCTGTAAGTCAGAAAGGAAAGCAATATTTCCAGAATGGTGACCTTAGTTGAGATCAATATGGCTAATGCATACATTATTTGTAAGGGTTGAATGGACAGAGCAGGATCAGAATGTGTGGTTGCAGGCAATCACAGAACAGACCACTGCAACAGGGTAGACATATGGCAAGATCAGGGTCCATACATGTGGCCCTGAGTGAACTGTATATGGCCCCTAAGGTAAAGGAAGAGCAAAGCAAGATTGCCAAAAGAGCGGCATATCTGTACCTTCATATTGGAGCAATACAGGACAAATATGCCGAGGGCCAAGATCTGGCAAACAAGCAACTGCAGGCATTAGAAAAGGCCTAAACTGATCTGGACTCTGTAGAGCAAATTAACAAGGGGGGTCCTGGGAGTCCCTCTGCCAGACATTAGTCCTGGTTACAAGAGACTTACCCAGAGTGTTTAGTTCACTATCTTTCATAGAGAAGAAATATCCCAAACATATCAGTCTTTGCCCTGCACTGGGGCAGTCCAGCACCGAAATGCTAGGCAATTCTCCTCTGAACAAGAGTACCAACAGCATCCCCAGACACATGTTTCGGTCTGGTTGGACCTCATCAGTAGGGAGGAGCTGCACCTCTCTAAGAGTAGTGAGCAAGGGGTCCAGGTCTGGATTCCTCTAGTAACTTAGGGTCAGACCCAAAGTTACTTGAATATACAAATTAACAAGGGGGTTCCTGGGAGTCCCTCTGCCAGACATTAGTCCTGGTTACGAGAGATTTACCCAGAGTCTTTAGAACAAAGGCTACCGAGGAGCCATGAATCAGAAAATGAAAGTAGACAGTACCTGACTAAAATAAAAGAATACATGGGTATCCTGCAGCAGGAGAAGGTAAAACAGGATACCAGAATCCTGTTGCAGAAGGAGTACCAAGAAAGTATGGACTCTCTAAAGCAGAGCCAGACAAAGCTGGAACAGCAAATACATTTCAAAAGGGCATGCTTGGAGCAGGTTGTCACCCTGACAAACCGCCTAGGCCAAGAAAAAGAAGAGAATAATAAACTAATTCTCAAAGACCTGGACACCCAGGTAGAATTTGATGAAGAGCGCCAGAAAGCTGGTGCGCTCCAAAGACAGAGGGACGACCTGGCTGCACAGAGGCAGTCTCTTGTTCAGGAAAGGGACACCTTAGGCCAGGAGGTCAGTTACTTAAAAGAGAAGATAGAAGAAAATCACCTGGCCCATCATGGACTGGGTGACCTCCAAAAAGACCATGAAAAATTGTTAGAGCACACAAGGAGGGTGGAAGATGCTCTAGCAAGGAAGGACCATGCCAGTATGGACAGAACGCAGGAGGTAACCCTCCTGCAGCAAGAACTGGCCCAGTACTCTAAATTGACACAGGAAGCGCAGAGAGACAATGTGAGAAAAATGACAGGCTCCACAGACAGGTAGCTATGCAAGAGCAATTGATAGAAACTAGCAAGGCCTTGCTAGAGGAACAGAAAGCTCAGGTTCTTGCATGGCAACAGGGAGCAGGGGCTGAGAGAGATGAGGTTCGCTGGGAAAGGGAAACACCTGAGCATAACCCAGGAACCCTAGTACCAGAGGCCTTCATATCTTCCAATCCCTGGACTCCGCCATCCCCATGTCCACTGGAACACATGAGCCAAGGGCCACGGGGATGGCAGACTTCAATCCAATGAGGAATATGGGGCTCATAGACCAGCACCTCCCAGGAATGGATGGGCGGGCATCTGGTATGGGTTCCCAAGTACTGTCAAATTTAGTGGGGAACTCCATGAGAATAGGCCCACTAAGGGCATCCTGACAACCTCTGCCCAGCTAGGACAGCGGGGGGGGGGGGTAACTCATCAAATCCTGGGAGTAAGGAGGAATCAGAAGACTCCTCTGAGCGCCCAAGGACACAGGAAACTAGGCCCCCACATTCTGCCAGCCATTCCCAGGCTCGCCTAGAAGACCAGACAGGCACCTCCGGTAGCAGTGCCTCTGAGTCAGAGGAGGAGTGGACCAGGGTCACCCAAACCAAAAGGCCAATAAGGTGAAAAGGGCCTTGCTCAAGGATCCCCTGAGTCAAATCAAAGCGATAAGGAGCGTCATCACGCCCTATCATAAGAATGCAAAGTATTCAGTTTGGGAGCACTTAAAGCTCTTTGAACAGATGATGGAAACTATCTATTTGAAGGACAGCGAAAGCTGTATTCAATATGTGAAATGGACCTTCTCTCCAGAATACTCCAGCTTCTTTGCGGGGCTGGAGGACCAAAATCATTCTAGATGGTCCACCTATAGGGCACGCGATCTTGAAACATTTTTCTGTGCACAGAAATCCTGAGGAGGCTCGCAAGGCAGCCTACAACTTGCAATGTGGGGAAGATCAGGCCCCACAAGAGTTTGTTCAGGAATTAAAGCATGCCTTTGCGCAGACCACCAGAAGGGTGCGCACTGACAGCAAAGAGTTTGTGAATACTTTTTTCCACGCTCTCCCCAAGTACATCATGACCCAGCTAGTGAGAGATTTCCACAAGAAAAGATCTCTACACTGGGTCATTGAACAAGCCACCCAAATTTATGAGGTGCAAAAGCCCATAGAAAACAAAAATACTCCAAAAAGCCCCAAACCAACCAACACCCATGCTGCTGCTAAGGTGGCAGAGGTGAAGGTTGCCCCCATTTTAGATTTAGAGATGGGGGGCCTAAAAACCTGCCTGCACAGAATCAGAGCAATCCCAAGCCCAGAAGGCCCTCGGGCCAATCACAGTCATGGAGCCAGAGAGGCAACCCCACAAATGGGACCCCTAACTCCCCTAACTACATCAGCCCCTGCTACAAGGGGAACAGACCCATCATGGGTTATGTGTGGACTCCTCCAGCCCAAGGGGGAATCCAACCAAACAGCAGCAAACCCAGGAAACTTCCCTCCGCACTTCCCCCAGGAGGGCAGTAATTCCCCAAATCCTGGACAGAACTTCTTCCCCAGGTACCCGCAAAACTTTCAACCCCAGAACCATCCATCCTTCTTTCCCCAACTTCCTGAGCCCAGACAACCCAATCCGGGAGAGGGGAGGCCAAGGGTGGAGGGGTACCCAAATGTTACAAACCTGGGGTATTTTGGGAGAAGGGATAGCTACCCTTCCCGGGATCAGCCCAGGGAAGAAATGAGAACCCCGTATCAGCCTGAGCGGGTGTCACAACTAGAGCGCCAGGTCCAAAACATGACACAGGATCTGGGTTGCATGCTGAGGGCTCAACAGAACCCTCAGATGAGCATGGCGGCACAGAATGCCTCAAACTCAGGACCCCGGTGCTCCAGAACAATGACGGGGGAAGAACCCCGACAACCCACCGGTTCCCAGGGAGGAGGCACAAGGGGAAGGGGGGTGTAAAGCCTTGGAGGGAGCTTCCTTTCCCACTTGTCAAAAGCCCCTGGAAACCCAGGAACCGGAACCAAAATCTCCTGCCCCTGAAAGTCTGCAACCCAAGGAGCAGAGGGGGGTAGGAGAAATAAAGAGCCCAAAAAGACCCATTTTGAGGAGGAGGTACAAATCTGCCAATTTGAAGGAGAGGGGTCCTCGGAGGATTCTGGGAAAAGGATCTTCTCCTTCAGAAATGGGG
Source organism: Ambystoma mexicanum (assembly GCF_040938575.1). Lineage (NCBI taxonomy): Eukaryota > Metazoa > Chordata > Amphibia > Caudata > Ambystomatidae > Ambystoma > Ambystoma mexicanum. The sequence goes on from NC_090928.1 coordinate 455,485,852, forward strand.
GAACTCCCCCCAAAGGAAAATTGGTCCCAAAAGATCCAAATCCAGACTGGGTAGATGTGGGGACTGAGCTAGCGTCGCCCATCATCCAACCCCAGAACCAACAGCATGAAAATCCCCTGGTTTAAACAGAGCCTGGCGACTGCCTCCAGAAAGGGAGGTGGGGGCAGCCCAGCAGCAGAACCCGAAAAACCCGAAACCTCTCCCATATCTAGCTGTCACCTTTTCTTTTCAGATTCCCAAGACTCAAAACAGGTTTCTGCCAAAAGCTCGTCTCTATCAGTGTCCAAAACCAAGAAATTAACCCACCAGTTGTCCTAAATTGTATGTTATCTGTGCCCCCTTGAGGAGAAGGAGGGAAGATTCTATGCCCCAGTCCAAATACAGGGGCAGTGTACAATTTGGCACTGGTGGACACTGGATCCCAAGCTACCCTTCTGTCAAAAAGGACCTTTGACCAACTGAATTCAGGAAGGGGGGAGAAATACCAAATTCTTCTCACCCCTCTTCCTGGACAACTTCAGAACTTCGACGGGAAGGAAATTCCCATCGAGGGGACAGCGGATTTGGATATTAAAATTGGGCAACACAAGGTGAAGCACCCGGTCATAGTTGTAACTCCAGAGGGCACACCTTGTTTACTAGGGAATGACCTCCTGCGAAGGTTGTCACCCCTAATAGATTGTGTAAACAAGGTCCTCTGGACCCAGACTAGCCGACCAATAAAATTAAAACAGAGTGTCAACCATGTTAGTTTAAACGGCACATGCCACATGGTTGAACAAAAATCTGACCAGGTAGAATTTCACTTCCAGAACAACCAAATCCCAGATGTGACAGTAATAGCAGTAGGACAACAAACTGGTGATGGGGGGTCCTCTCTATTTCTGAAAATCAACCTTCCTTCTAGTCTAAGGTGGCATTCCACACTGGAAGGAAACACTCTGAAATTCTTTAGAAATTCACAATCAGAAATTCCCACTCCCATAGTCCAGAAAGATGAGAAATCAGCTCAGAGCCTGGCTGATATTCAGCAAATTGGAGAACTGTTGTTCATCCCTGTTCAGTTAAATGAAGGGAAGGACTCTGTTCTCGCCCGAGTGTGTGTGAACAACGGTAAGAGCTTCATCAGCGAGGCCATGTTCCGCATACTCCCAAAAGATCCAGTCATTCCCACATTGAAACTGATAGACAAATGGGAAATGGACCTGGAAGCACCCAATTCCAAACATCTCCTGCCAAGCAGGTGTATGCTCAAAATCTCCATTGGCAACAAGAGCATAGTCCATAATTGTTGGGTCGTGCGAGACGTCACTGCCGCCTTTTACTTAGGCAGTGACATTCTCAATCGCTTTGCCATTAGTTTTGACATAATAAACTTCAAAGCTTGGTCCCGATTAGCGGATAATCCCATGGGCTTTGATGACCCAGAGAAAGCATTAAGGTCAGCTCATTTGCTGCCTTATGCAGTTGAAATTCAGATCAAAGAGGAAGTCACCATCCCAGAAAGGACCCGACAATTCTCACTGGAAGTGAAAGTTAAAAGAGGACAGAAATTGAAAAACCCTGACGCCTATATTCATTTTAATGCTTATTTCCAACAGCAAGGGTTGGTGATGAACCCAACACCAGTAGTCAACATAGAACATGACACCATTCCAAAAGAGGTGGATAACAGCGACTTAAAGAGTATCACTCTAGCTGTAGGCACCATTATTGGAATGGCGGTTGATGACTGACATTTTTCCATATATTTAGGTAATGAACTGTTAGGACCAATCCCCAAGGACTGTTTCGACAGTGATAGTGATGACAACACAACACCAGACAGGATCTTTACCCGGCATGGGGGGAATTTCCTGGTGTACACGTCCTGCCCTTATGGTAAGGAGGATGTGATCTGTGACTTCAGGAGGGATGAGGTGATTTTCCAGGTCTGCGAGTACTGCCTTCCCCACCTGAAGCCACCCGTCCAAATCAGCCCTTTGACCAGGGACTTCTCCACGCAGCTGGAGGAGGCCACTGAGATAGCAAAACCGGAAGTCTTTCCAGGCTTCAGGCAGATGGTTGAAGAGAGAGTCAACCTAGTTGATGCCTGTGAGACTCTGGAGCAGAAGCAAAAATTGAAACAATTTTTCTTAGATTTTCAAGATCTCTTTGCGGTGGACTCATATGACTGTGGTCGCACCGACATCCACACAACAACAATTCCCACAGACCCTGGCATGACTCCAGTGTTTGTGAAGCAATATCTCTTGCCTCTCGCCTCAATGGAGTCCCTTACTGAAATAATTAAGAACCTTGAGTCCCGTGGGATAATCCGTCCAGTCCACCGCACCTTCTATAATCTGGTGCTGGGGATTTTGAAGCCAAACGGCCAGTGGAGACTCTGCGCCGACCTTAGGGAGCTCAACAAACGGGTCCATACTTCCCAATGGCCTCTTCCCTACATAGACCAAGGGCTGGCCCAGAACCAGGGGTCACAGGTATTCACGGCCATTGACCTGACCAATGGGTACTGAACTGTACCTGTCAGTAGGGAGGACCAATATAAGCTGTCTTTCACCTTCGGGGGCAGCAGTACACATGGACCTGGACTCCCTTCGGATATATCAACTCCAGCAATTAATTTAACATTTTTCTACATAAGGCCATGCCCAACCGAGGTGAAAGGGGTAACCTGGCTTATGTAGATGATGTTTTAATCAAAAGCTCAACTGTGGGGGAACACATAGAGGAGATCCATTACGTTGTGACACAGTTGAGGGCTGCCAGAGCAAAACTTTCCTTTCAAAAGGCACAGTGGTGCAGAACCTGTGTCAATTTCTTGGGGCATGAGATTACTCCTCAGGGTCTCTGTCCCCAGGAAAAGAAAGTGGAAGCACTCCAGAAATTAAAAGACCCCACAACTATGCGAGAACTAAGGAGCCTCCTTGGACTGACTAATTACAGCAGAAAGTTCATTGAGGACTACGCAGAGATTACAAGACCCTGATCCATCTTTTGAAGGCGGGGTCAAGTGGGACTGGGGTCCAGAACAAGCCGAGGCAATAAGACAACTCAAAAGAAGCCTCTCATAAGCGCCTTGCCTAGCTTACCCTGTCAAAAACGAGGAGTTCTTCTTGGAGACAGGGTTCTCAAACACATGCTTGACTGCAGTATTATACCAAAAGCATGACAAGGTCAATAAAGTAATCTCCTATGCGATTAAAACTTTATCCTCTGTGGAGGAAAAATTCAATGATTGTGAGAAGGCACTCCTGGCAACGGTGTGGGCATTGAAGAATTACCGCACGTTTATCCAGGGGGAACACATCATAGTGGAGATTCCACACCAGCCTCTGCAATATCTCTAAAGTGACAGAATCTGGGCTGGAAATGTAAGTAATTCCCGAATTAGTTCCTGGATTCTGTAAATGCAAGGATTTCCTGTGGAGGTCAGATAGGGCTAAAACAAGAAGAGTCCCCTCATGCAAGGTCTGGCTGACTTGCATGATTGTGCCAGAGAAAACTGTCTCGAGGACGAAAGTCTTAAAATCAAGGACAACATGGAGGCATACCTTAATTCCCCACACAAAGTCTTTGAAGAAGACAAGTGTGAGGGAATACCCACTGTCTATGTGGATGGATGCTCCTACCATGTTGACAACAATGGGGAAAAAGAACTTGTGGCCGGCGTAGGGAATGCCTGGGTGAATGACGCCCCAGAACCTTTAGCTGGGTACAAGATTGGTACTCAAAGTAGTCAAGTGGCAGAGCTAATGGCTGTGTATCAATGCCATCCTCAGTGCTGTCCAACATCAACTCCCTGAACTGGTCATAATCACAGATTCGGATTATATACGGAACGGGTTCATGGAGTACCTGGTTAACTGGAAAACTGGAGGCATGTTATGTGCTAATAATAAACCATTGAAACATGGAAAATGAATCCAAAATATTGATGATCTAGTCACCTCGAATGGGATGACCATCTACTGGAAAAAGATCAAGGGTCATTCTAAAGTAGAGGGACCAGACAAAACTGCAAATGACCTAGCTGATCAGCTGGCCAAAACCAGAGCCATCCAAAGGGATCTACTTGAGATCGAGTCCCTGTTGGGGGAAATCCAGGTCACTGCTATCACCAGGTCCCAGACAAATGCTCACAATGAACTCTCAACTGCACAATGCAGTAAGGAGACCCCAGATGCTGATTTGATTATGGTTCAAAAAGGGGATCCAATAATTGGTAAGTTTTATCAACACATTGAGGACCCTGAGAACTTTCCCCTGACGGATACCGATTACATAGGGAAAGAGGACCTCAGAGTGTTGATGAAATGTCCAAAAATGTTCCGAATCCAAGACGGTTTGTTGGTGATCCCTAGCTGGCTATGATCAGTGTGTGGTCCCTACCTCATTCCGAAGCCTGAGGTTAAGTCACGCCCATGATGCGGCCACAGCCGGTCATAGGAGGTTTCATACAACACTTGAAATCTTAAGAGAGGTTGCATACTGGCCACACATGGGGCAGGACCTTGACCAATACTTGAAGAGGTGTCTTGTGTGTGCACAATTTCAGCCAACATCCCTCACACAGAGTGCGCCTCTCCAAAAGAGGGGGATGACACTGCCATGGTCAGATTTGCGAGTCGATTTTATCGGCCCATGATTCACTCCTCTAGGAGGAACAAGTACATGTTGACGGTGATATGCTTGTTTACTAAATGGGTGGAATGTCTCCAAGCCCCAAATTGCAAGACATAAACAGCAGCTGCCCTAATGATCAACCACATCTTCTCACATTTTGGACTACCCCAAACGATCAAGTCAGACCGAGGTAGCCACTTCACTAGCGAAGTAATGACAAAGATGTGGGAGATACTTGGGGTCAAAAGGAAATGACACATTGCCTACTGGCAAGCCTCTAGTGGTGCAGTGGAGAGATACAATAAGACAATTGTGAGCATATTAAAAAAGTTTGTGGCAGATTCTGGGTCAAGTTGGGATATTCGATTACCCCTTGTCCTGATGGGCATCAGATCTACCCCTTCATCTGCAACTAAAATGGCACCATTTGAGCTGATGACGGGATGAAGGATGGTGTTTCTCCAGCATCTGCTCTACAGAACCCAAGAGCAGACATTGATCAATGCCTCCACAACTCATGAGTATGTTGTAAATCTGAGAAAACACCTTCAACATGCTTTTGTCTATGCTCAGCGAAATCTAGAAAGATCTGCAGACAGCATGAAGACCCACTAGGACTTAAAGACGACCAGAAAAGAATACCATGTAGGAGACCGGGTCTACTTATACAATTCCCAAAGGAACCAGGCCAAACAGCGCACATTTTTGCCTAGCTGGAGGGGTCCTTTTGAAATTGTAGGCAAAATCTCACCAGTCGCCTACAAAATCTGCATCCCCAAAGGCAGTTTGGCAGAGGGGGAAGATAAGTGGGTCCATATCAACCAACTGAAGTGTTGCCATCCAAGGCATACTCTGCAGCAACTAGAGGATTCTCCTGGGACCTGAGAGGGGGTCACTCCATTTCCCTAGAATTCTAACTACAAAAAAATTGATTCCATATGTATAATTAATAAATTGCCATTAGAAATAAAATTGTCCTGATATGCCAAATGTATGTGTCCGCCCAACTGCATAAATATTGGTGGGGAAATGTCGACAAATATGCTTTTGCTTTGTCATCCTAGAATTGGAAACCATGGAGACTAAAACCAAGGAGGACCACCCAGGGACCGGAAGGAAATATCCAAAGGGGCCCAGGGTAACGCTCCATACTCTCATCAGGAATTGGCGAGGAGAACTGGTCGATTCACCACTGATGGGAGAAGCTGATGAATTTTGACATTTGGACCAGAAAGAAATGAAACTATTCATCCCAATCTCGTGACTTCCCTTGACGGACAGTCAAAGCCAAATCGCAAGTGGGGGCTTGTGGAATGCATTGACCCACTAGCTCTGCCCTGCGACATCACTGTGTGCAGGTGGCAGCAGAACCAACAAAATGGCCGCAAAAAGCTCTATTTGCGCTAAACCTCTCAGAATTGCGCAGTGAAACCAGAAAGTTGGCTGCCAATCTACTTTGCCTGTGTCAGTAGTGGAACAGGAGACCACACTACTAAAACCAGTCATTGGGCTGCCCACAGAGGGAAAATGGAAACTACATGAAAGGCAGTGCTTCATTGCAAGGAAACCCAGAAGTGCTCTGAAATCCGTTTTTCCTTGGTTGCTGAATTTCAAAATAATGGTTCCCAAACATCAGAAAAGATCCAACATCCTTACTGGATATTACCCGTCACTGTATTTAAAGAATCCACATAAGCACACAATGTCAGGAGAATCAGATTTCATCACAAGAATATCCACCTTAAAAAAGGTGCTTGCTTGGGAAAATCTGTCAGATATGGGCGCAGTACCGCTGGCTGCCTGTCTGAAAGCTGTCATTTAATTACAGTGGAAGCTTAAACTTGTACAGTAAAATCAAATGGTTGAAATTAAGTGACTTGCTATCAAAAGCAATATAGGTTGCCACTATTTAATTTCTATGTTTAAAAAGACTGAAATTAGAGATTTGTTTGCCTGTTTTAAAAATTGTAACTCTAATTTCAACAAAGAACAATGTCACAATTTACTTTAAAGTAACCTGATTCAGCAAAACTTCAAAGAAGCTTGCCCCCACTGGGAAACGCAACACCCTTCTGCTTCCCACCAAAAGGACAGGAACTCCTATTTAGGTGTTAATGAAGAGTGGAGGAGATTTTGCTCTGCTGCTCTGGGGAGAGACAAAAGACTCCCTTGATTGAAAAGATATGCAGATGCAACTGTCAACAGAAACTCCTGCCAGGAGAAAGAGGCAGGGATTGTGTTACTCACCACTCCGAAATAGGTGGAAGATGTGGAGGAGTGACCTTGGAGATGGTGGTGGTACAAGATATTCAGCCTTCCATCCCAGCTCCCCTGAGTACAAGACTCAGGCTTCCTCAAAGAGGGGCTCTTTTCTACAATGTACCTCTCTGCTGTTTCAGTTGGGACAGACAGAGGTGTCAATTGAATAAAAGAGCGGGGAGAACACACACCGCCAATAGCAATGCTGTAAAGGAATACAAAGATATTAGATAGTGTTGAAATTAAAGCAAGTAATCAGAACAGTTGAATTCAATGGGAAACTACCTCGGTAAGTATTGGAGTGGAGCTTCCCCGGGGTGGATCTACAAAAAATATAACACAATGAGTGGGAATATTCTAAAGAGCCTTTTAAAGTATCAATCCCAACTAATATATCAAACTGGTAACAACTAAGCTGAATAAGGATATAATGAGGAAAGAAATCCAGGAAACAGGAGTCAAAGAAAGGAGAAAATAACAAACAGGAATGTTAGTATAGGGAAGTAGCCCCGAACGGCACGAGGGTCACACTAGTGCCGGGTTGGTGCAGTTTCAGCAGAGCGTTTATATGCACTTGAAGACAAGTTCACAAGATAGTCACTCAATGTCCCAGAATCCAACAGAAGACAAATATCCAAACAAAGTCATGGAGAGAAAATAGTAGCAGAGACGGGATTTGTCAATTATAAGTATGTACCTGAGCACACATGCATCCAGAGTAGGTGTAGAAATGTTCCGGATGGTTGGCAGCAAGCCCTCTGCGAGGAAGGCTTTGGTTCCGTGTCCAGAAGCGGCAACCTGGAATGAAGTACCGCAGGAGACAGCAGGGAGCCGGATCCAATAACGTTCCGAGTCAAGAGCCAGATGAGCATGACAGGAATAAAGGAGGAAGCAAGCCAGTCCAGTAGTCAGGCAAGGGTCAGAACCAGGAAATCAGATGAGGAATCGTGTGGAGAAGACACGAAGTAGTAACAGACGTAACCGCTTGTAGCTTGTAACGCTTATTAGCAGCAACAAGCCCCTTGAAAGACGGTGGTTTTATAGCCGTATCGGGGCGTGTCTTGCCATACGTCTTCCACGTACAAGACGTGTCAGGTGACCCGGAGTCCGTCGTAGTTTATACAGGCGCCATGGCAACCTGTATCTGGTCCACAGAGGAGCTTGTAAAGAAGTCGTATTGTGTGAGGAGGCCCGCAGGGAAGCTCGAAGTGTAACAGCATCCTCCCCCAAAGACTCCGGCAACCCCCTGGCGGAATGGAAACTCCTCAGAAGGCCCGGACAATGTAAATTGGACAGAGGCTCCAAGGTACAGTCCTCAGGCCCATAACCCTTCCAATCCACAAGGTAGAACAATGTACCCCTAGATACCATGCAGTCCAGGATACGCGAGACCTCATACTCCTCCTCTCCATCCACCAAAATTTGCGAAGGACGTGTAGGCAGACGAGTCCCCGGGATGAAAGGCTTGATCAGGGAGACGTGAAAGACTGGATGTATTCGCCAAGAGCGCGGCAGGGAGAGCTTGACCGCCACGGGATTGATAACATCAGTAATGGCATAGGGTCCCACGTATTTAGGCAGAAGCGAGCGTTTGCCTGCAATTCGTAAACTACGGGACGACAACCACACCTTCATGCCACTCCGATAAACTGGTGCAGGAGATCGATGCACATCAGCATATTTCTTGGCACGATCTTGAGCTCGGAGTAAATGACAGCGTACATCCCGATGAATCTTATCGAGATCTCTTATGCAGTCATTTGCTGCTGGATTGACAGCTGGCAATACCGGATCAAGTGGGAGTGCTCTAGGATGACCAACATACAGGGCAAAAAAGGGAGAAACCCCTGTTGATGTATGCATACAGTTGTTATATGCAAACTCCGCATAAGGCAGAGAAGCAAACCAAGACTGTTGGAACTGAAGGCATAAACAGCGTAGGTACCGTTCGATAGTAGCGTTAGTTCTCTCACTCTGCCCATCCGTCTGAGGATGGTATGCCGAGGAGTAACTGTCCTCAATACCCAGAGAAGCTGTAGGAGCCTTCCAGAATTGTGAAGTAAATTGTGTACCACGGTCGGAAACAGTAACCGAGGGTAAGCCAAAGAAACGAAACACATTCGTCAAGAACAGTCTCGCCAATTCCAGAGCCGCAGGCAAGCCAGTACAAGGTATGAACAGTGCATATTTTGTGAAGTAATCAACAATCACCCAAATGGTGTCATGGCCCTGAACCTCAGGGAGTTCCACAATGAAATCCATTGACAGCATCTGCCAAGGTTTGTACGGAACAGGAAGAGGTTGTAATAAGCCTACTGGTTTGTCTCTAGAGGTTTTATATTGAGTACATATGGAACAAGTCAAAATGTAGTCCTTTACATCACGAGCCATGGAAGGCCACCAAGCCCAACGCCGTAAGGCTTCAAGAGTCTTTTGACTTCCTGGATGTGCTGCAATCAAAGAATCGTAGGACCACTGGAGAGCTAAGGCTCTAGCTTGACCTGAGGGTATATAGACGCGCCCTTGGATGAATGGCATACCCTGAATTACTTCCAGGTTGAAGTCAGTGATCTCTTTTGGATGGGTTGAGACCCAATCAAGGATGATTGAACGCAAAGAGGGCTGAACCGATCAACCACAAACAACTTTGTTCGGTAGGAGAGGAAGTGCTTCGACCTGTTGGGACTTGCCATCCGCATGTAGGCGAGAGAGATTATCAGCCGAAACTTGAGCTTTAGCAGGACGGTATGTGATAACAAATTGATACTGTGAAAAGAAGAAATGCCACTGTGCCTGTCTAGCTGTAAGGCATTTCATAGATTTGAAGGCTAACAGACTGCGGTGATCCGAGTATACCGTTACAAGGTGTTTGGCCCCCAGAAGGTGATGTCTCCATTCTAAGAATGCGTCTCTGATGGCTAATAGTTCGCGTTCCGTGATGGAATAGTTCCTTTCGTAAGCTGTCAATTTACGAGAGAAGTAGGGAACAGGATGAATCTGGCCCGAATGAGGAAAAGTTTGTGACAACACCGCCCCAAGAGCATAACCCGAAGTGTCAGCTTCAACAAAAAAAGGAAGCTCGGGATCGGGATGTTTGAGGACAGGGGCGGAAGTGAAGGCTGATTTTAATTGATCAAAAGCTTTCTGAGATTCTGAAGACCATACAAATGGCACCTTGGCACTTGTCAGAGAGGTAAGAGGTGCAGAGATTTCAGAAAAGCCATTGATGAAGCGTCTATAAAAGTTTGCAAATCCCAGGAATGATTGTAAAGATTTGACTGAATTGGGCACAGGCCATTCCAGGATAGCACTAATTTTGGACTGACTCATGCGCACCTCATTGTTAGTAAGATCATACTCCAAAAATTCAACCTCTGAGGTGTGAAATATGCATTTTTCGGCTTTTACAAACAATTTGTGATCTCTCAGACATTGGAGCACTGTTTTGACATGTATTTCGTGGTCTTCCCGGTTTTGTGAATAGATCAAAATGTCATCCACGTAGACAACAACAAACTGGTCAAGGATGTCATAAAACAAATCGTTCATGAATGCCTGAAAGGTGGCCGGGGCATTACATAGCCCAAAGGGCATGACAAGGTATTCAAATAGATCGTAACGTGTTTTGAAAGCGGTCTTCCATTCGTCCCCCTCTCTCATACGGACCAGATTATAAGCTCCTCTGAGATCGAGCTTAGTAAATATTTTGGAAGATCCCAATTGATCAAGGAGGCCAGAGATCAGAGGAAGAGGGTACTGGTTTTTTTATGGTTGCTGCATTCAAAGCACAATAATCAATACAGGGACGTAAATCCCCTTCCTTCTTAGGAACAAAAAAAAGTGGTGATGCAATTGGTGATTTGGTTGGACGAATGAACCCCATGGCCAAAGCCTTGTCTATATAATCTTTAAGGACTTCATCTTCTTTGAGAGTGAGGGAATACACCCTGCCGGATGGTATTTTTACTCCCGGTATTAGGTCTATTGGGCAATCATAGGCTCTATGTGGAGGTAGAGTCTCCGCCATCCCTTTGTCGAAAACATCTGCATAATCTGCATATTGAGAAGGTACCATAGAGACAACATTGTTAGAAACAGCTCCAATATGCATAGTAGGAGAAACCAGTGCCCTGACCAGACTATCCTGGGTAATTCCAAGTAATGTAGTGCATCGGGTATTGCATATATTGGAAGGGAACTGAATCTGAGATGTCGACCAGTCGATGGCAAGGTTATGAAGTTTCAACCATGGAATACCCAGAATGACTCTGTAGGCCGGTGCTTTGATGATATCGAATGATATCTCTTCAGTATGGCCTTCATCGGTACTCATATGTAGTGGAACCGTTTGGTGAGTTACCATTCCTGATACAAGGATTGAACCGTCCACTGCATTCACTGTTTCAGGTATAGCTTTGCGAATCAGGGGTATTCTTGACATAGAGGCTAAGCATTGATAAACATAATTACCTGTTGCTCCTGAATCAATCACGGCTGTTGTCTGGAAGGAAACACCATGATTCAGGGAAAAAGTAACAGGTAGGTGAACTAGATGACTCGGATTCTGTAATGTAGAGTCCAAATGCGAACTTCCCGACGTAGGGACTCTGTCTACTGTCGGGATTTGGCGTTTCCTGCCTTTCTTTTGGGTTTTTTGGGACATTCAGGCAGTAAATGGTCAGAGGCCCCACAGTACATGCAGAGATTGTGTGATCTTCGATATTCTCATTGAGCAAGGGTAAGTGGTCCCCTAACCACACCAATCTGCATAGGTTCTGGCGTCGGAAGTGAAGACGACAAGGCCTCTGCTGAAACCGTGCTGAAAACCGCTGGTTTATTTTCGCCGTGTCTTTCGAATTTACAGGCATCAATCTGAAGGACTAAATCTAGCAGTTCCCTGAATGCCGTGGGGACTACAGGAACAGTGGAAAGGATGTCCTTTAACTCATCTGAGAGGCCTTGATAGAAGACGGCTGTTTTCTTTTCTTCAGGCCAGTCAGTTTCTGCTGCCAACTGATTGAACCGGGCCAAATAGACCAATAGGGAATTGTTCCCTTGTCGATGCTTTAAGAGTTCCAGGTCAGTAGCTTGAGTAGTATAACGTGTATCAAATACTTTACTCATCATAGCAAGAAGGGCGTCACAATTGTAGAGAACATGACTGTTGGATTCTAACAATGGGTTAGCCCATGCAGCTGCAGTGCCTCGTAAATGTGACAAGACAAAAGCCGCTTTAGTTGTAGAAGTTGGAAATGAAGCGGGACGGTACAAAAAATGCAGTTTGCATTGGTTAATGAAGGTTCGGTATTGTTTAGGATCGCCTAGGAAGCGTTCAGGAGGAGCTAGAGGGAACTGGGTTGTAAGCATGATCGGGTTTGATTCCTGCTGCGGAGGTGGAAACCCTGATCCTGATGCTGTAGCATCAGCACCGGCCAACTGTGGCGCTGGTGTGGTAACGAAGGCCTGAATGGCGTCCATACGTTGGTGCAGTGCCTCTTGTGCATTGGTCAAGTCGGTTCGTAGATCCGTGACCATTTGCACGATTTGAGTCAAAGCATCACTGGCCGCCGTGGACATTGTTCGTGGCTGCTAATTCTGTTACTCACCACTCCAAAATAGGCCGAAGATGTGGAGGTGTGACCTTGGAGATGATGGTGGTACAAGAATCGATATTCAGCCTTCCATCCCAGCTCCCCTGAGTACAAGACTCAGGCTTCCTCAAACAGGGGCTCTTTTCTACAATGTACCTCTCTGCTGTTTCAGTTGGGACAGACAGAGGTGTCAATTGAATAAAAGAGCGGGGAGAACACACACCGCCAATACCAATGCTGCAAAGGAATACAAAGATATTAGACATTGTTGAAATTAAAGCAAGTAATCAGAACAGTTGAATTCAATGGGAAACTACCTAGGTAAGTATTGGAGTGGAGCTTCCCCGGGGTGGATCTACAAAAAATATAACACAATGAGTGGGAATATTCTAAAGAGCCTTTTAAAGTATCAATCCCAACTAATATATCGAACTGGTAACAACTAACCTGAATAAGGATATAATGAGGAAAGGAATCCAGGAAACAGGAGTCAACGAAAGGAGAAAATAACAAACAGGAATGTTAGTATAGGGAAGTAGCCCCGAACGGCACGAGGGTCACACTAGTGCCGGGTTGGTGCAGTTTCAGCAGAGCGTTTATATGCACTTGAAGACAAGTTCACAAGATAGTCACTCAATGTCCCAGAATCCAACAGAAGACAAATATCCAAACAAAGTCGTGGAGAGAAAATAGTAGCAGAGACAGGATATGTTAATTATAAGTATGTACCTGAGCACACATGCATCCAGAGTAGGTGTACAAAAGTTCTGGATGGTTGACAGTAAGCCCTCTGCGAGGAAGGCTTTGGTTCCATGTCCAGAAGCGGCAACCTGGAATGAATTACCGCAGGAGACAGCAGGGAGCCGGATCCAATAACGGTCCGAGTCAAGAGCCAGACGAGCACGACAGGAATAAAGGAGGAAGCAAGCCAGTCCAGGAGTCAGGCAAGAGTCAGAACCAGGTAATCAGATGAGGAATCGTGTGGAGAAGACACGAAGTAGTAACGGACGTAACCGCTTGTAGCTTGTAACGCTAATTAGCAGCAACGCCCACCTTGAAAGACAGTGGTTTTATAGCCGTATGGGGGCGTGTCTTGCCGTACGTCTTCCACGTGCAAGACGTGTCAGGTGACCCGGAGTCCATCGTAGTTTATACAGGCGCCATGGCAACCTGTATCTGGTCCACAGAGGAGCTTGTAAAGAAGTCGTATTGTGCGAGGAAGCCCGCAGGGAAGCTCGAAGTGTAACAGATTGCTCTTGACCCACCAAAACCTTAGAGGTGGGACAGACAGTTATGTGTATTCTTAAAGCACCAGAAAGTATATTTTTGAAAAGGACTGACAGAGGACTGTGCAAAAGTGTAAACATTTGTAAAATAACAATATTGTTAATATGAAAATTCTGGTCACGTTGTAAAACTACTCAGAACTCGGTGTGATGTTCAGGGACATGACTACAGAATTTGTGGTTTTGTAGCAATTGTGGTGATGCCAGAACCAAGAAACTTCACATGATTATGCCCAGATGTCATGCGCACATATGTGTAAAAATATGGACAAATCTGACATTGGGCATCGGACTAAAAGTGTGAAAAATTGCCAAATCTAGAACCAAGCTCTCACCGTGACAGGGCTCTGATGAATACTTGCTCCAACAAATATCTGATATAAATATGCTATTGGTATTAAGGTTGCAAAATTGTAAATATGTCTTGTATGAAAAATATATTTCATGTGCAGAAACAGAGGGGAGATTCTCCCTGGATCATCAAATACAGTGTCATAATGACACCAGGTTTTCTTCTCGAATCAGGGGAGAGGAAAGACCCTAACCAATAGAATCCCTATGGGTGTGCTTAGTAGAAGTCAGCATACCCACCCTTTTAGAAAATACATAAATAGAGATATCTTAGGACCTAGAGGGACACGCATCCACTCACAATCCGATTGCTGGCGAAGCACTTTGCAAGAGAAATCCATATTCCAGACTCCAGAACTTTGAAAGCAGAAAGGTGCACTTTCAAAGCTGAACCATTCTCAAATTGGCCTTTAATAAATCGTGAAACCAGATTTTACCCAAGACCTCCAAGGGGAACAACAAAAAGAACAGCCTGGCTGAGCTGTTCTGCTTTCTTGCTAAGAATTCTTGCCAGAATCCAGAGATCCGACCCAGTAGAGCAGAGCTGTGACCAGATAGCTGCGAACCAGAACCAACCCGTCAGATCCAGTCCAGTTACCCCGTGCAGTGTCCAGAATGCCGTGCTGAGTGCAGAACCAGAGCACCTTGAGTCCAGTCCATTGTTCTAGCAGAATTCCAGTCCAGAAAGTATCCCTGACCAGATCTCTGACAGGTCCATTCCAAACAGTGGTAGTGAGTATCCATAGCATAGGATTGTCTCTAGCATATGTATTATCCATAAGTCATCCCTATCCAAACCCACTCTCTTATATCCAGAACTGCATTGTAGAAAATCTTTGGTTTTACCTGAATCTTTCTCTCATCCCTATAGTCCTTTGGTAATAGTCGTGTTAAAATCATCTTTGCGCTAGTATATTTGCTGGAGAAAAACAAGCGTCTCGGTGGGCAAAAACCAGCAAGAGGCATCGCTGGACTGGTGGCTGTGCTATCGTGTAGTTTGTGGCTTCATAGTCACCCTAGTATAAGAAACCTCCTTTGTAATTTTAAACAGCGCAACCTTGTTTTACAAATTTTGACTCTTTTCTGAAAAAAACGCCCTCTACAAAAACCTTCATAACTTCTTCACCATGTATGCTAGAAACTTGTCTAATTGAAGCTAACATCCTCAGCTTTCCAACGAATCCAAAACTGCATTCCAACACCTTATAGTTTTTCTGCAATCGCGCTTACCGGACGCAGAAAATTTTGCCGCAAATTTTTTGTTTGGCTCGAATCTATCACGTGTGAAACAACTGTACATTGCATCCAACCTCAGAATTAAGTTTCCAATCTGCTAATTACTCAATAATCATTGCTAGTGTTGATCTGAAACTATACAAAACGGCTCCCACTAGTATTGAATCCATGTTAGTGATTTAAATCCATTTTCAGTGTTTTTACCGTTCCATTCAAAGCCACATTCAAAACCATTTTGACAAGTTGCAATCATTCCTGTTTTTCTCTGTGTTTGCTGGGGGAAATTGGGATTGATACTGTGTTGCTGAATTCTGTATTCGTGAAACCTGTTTTCTTTCCTTCCATCTCTTTATACTGCATATTGGGGTGATTGAGTAGTGTGCAGGGGGAAAGAATGATCACATTGCATGTTTGATTGAACCCACACAAGTATTATTCTATGCTGCATTATTTTCCTTATTATTACTCTGTGTGATTAAAGAGATTTATTGTGACATCACCCCATTGGTGATCATTGTATACATATTAAATAGTGTGATATATATATTGTGAAATACCTAAAATAAATCTTTTTAACTTTGCAAAACAGTCTGCTTCCTGGTTCAGTGTGACTGGGGGGGATTCAAAGAGAGGGGCGTGATATAAGGGTACATCATTCAGAAATAAAAGAACTTATAGACAGAAATAAATAATTAAGGGTTCCAGCTGTGCATCACAAGCTAGGCATTGACTTAGGTGGAGTGCCGGGTTGAAATCACTTACATCACAGATGAGAAATTTCCACTACATATCAGTCTTTGTTCTGCCCAAGCCAAGAGCAGTCAAGCACCTAAATGCCTGGCAATTCTCTACTGAACAAGAGTACCAACAGCAACCCCAGACACGTATTTCGGTCTGGTTGGGCCTCGTCAGTGAGGTGGAGCTGTGCCTCTCTAAGAAAAGTGGGCAAGGGTTCCACGTCTGGATCACCCTAGTAACCCCCTTTGTTAATTTGCGTGTTCGTTATAGGCCTATAGTTTAGTGGGTTGTATTGATCCTGGCCTGTTTTTTTCAGAATGGGAGTGATCCATACCAGCTTCAAGTCATCAGCTACTATGGCCGAGAGTAGAGAGGAATTGGTGAATTTACAAATTGCCTCCAGAAGTGCTGGAGGGCATGTCTTGATAAGAGAGGAGCATGGGTCACTCTTACATTTGGTAGCCTTGAGTTGTACAATCACCTCCTTCCATTCCTCCACTGAAATGGGACTGAAATTGAAGACAGGGATGGATGTATTACTGAGAAAGGATTTAGGATCTCTACTGCCAGAGTTTTTGACGAGAAGGTCTTTTTTAATAGTGATGCCGTCTCTGATATCAGTAAGTTTTTGATGCATAGTATTTTGAATAAACTGACACCAATTAGAGTCTTTTATTAGTGTAGAGGCCTGGGGCTGGGAGTAGTCTCTTGCTCTTTCAGGATTTTAAAAAGCTCTTTCGCATCTGATTTAGCATTGGAGATTCTCGAGTTGTGACCGTTTTATTTAGCTTCCACTATTGCAAGTTCATAGGTGTTGGAGTCCTTTTTATAGGCAGCAAGAACTGAGGGTATTGGGTTGGCTTTCCAAGCATAGAATAGCTTGAGCGAGGAAGATCTCAAATTTTGGAGCTCAGGAGAGAACCAAGGTTTGCTTTTTTTTCTCTCAATCTGTTTTTTAGTCTTCAAAGGGGCTAACACATTTGAAATATAGTCCAGAGTGGCAGTGAGAATGAGGGACATAGAGTCAGATGAGCCTAGTTCTGCAGGCACAGGCCCTTGATCCAGTAAGGGTATCATTTTTTCTAACGTAAGCTGTTTGAAATTTCGTGCCTAAGTGACGTGTGGACTCTTGTGCTTATGTTTAATTGGGAATGGCGCTGTGATGGAACACTTTACAAAAGCGTGATCTGACCAGGGACAAGAAGAGATCAGGATAACATGAATAATCACATTAGTGATTGAATGTATGACCCAAGAGATGGGTTGGAGAATGGATTTTTTGTTCCAGCCCCAGGTCTGGTAGCGACTTTTCTAGCTCAGCTGCTAGGATGTCGTCAGAGTGGCCTAGCCAGTGGCTAAAATCACAGAGCAGAATAAAGCGTGATTTTGGTTTTAGTATGGGCAGCATATAATTAGAGAGGGCTAGGCTGAAGTTTTCAGACAGAGAGGGTGGGCGATAAATCAGCAAGAATTTAATGGAGGCTTATGCATTCATGCCTACCTTCACATGCATGAATTGGATACCCTCCATTATGTGTCCATGAATTTCCCAAGCCAACAGGGTGTCTTTGAAGATCATGGCGACACCCCCTCCCCGACCTGCTAGTCTGTTTTGCCTTAGCATGGTATTTGGGATAGAGAGATTGAGGACTCAACAGGGGAGCTGAAATGACAGCATGCGAGAGAGCGAGGGGGTTAGGGAGTATGCAAAGGCCTGATCATTTCTGCAAACATGCAAAAATAGTGGAATGGCCACACAAAAGGCCATGCGCAACATGGTGGACCTGTATGTGGGGGCCAACAAGCTGATGGCAGCTCATTTGTGACAAGCTACGAAAAATACGTTTTAGAGTTGTGGATGCATTTAAGCTCCTACATGGGACAGTAAGGTGCAAAGATGGATCAAAGGTGTAGGAGACAGGGTTAGCAGAGAGGATACAAGTACCAATGGCAAAACAGAACTGGACCTCTGACTTCCTAATGTATGCAAGCATGCATTTAAAAAAAAACGCATGGAGAGATGTGTGCCTTTATTTAAGTATCTGAGTACCATTTGGAAGGCACAAGTCAATTTCAGGGGCTTGATATGGCTGCAATGGAATAAGAGGTTTAGGCCTGGGAGTGTTGAGGACAGTGCTTTGGAGACAATTAGATTGTAACCCTTGTTTACAGTGGATGGTGCTTATCGGGGTTGGGAGGGGGGAGCGTATTGGTTCCCATTAGTTTCTGAAAAAGAAGGGTAGAACGTTAACATTGTACACATACCTTTGTCCCAGGTGGAAAGGATCTCGTTCATGTACCAGCGATCTGAAATGTCACGTCAATGTTGGAGAATCAGCCTGTGGGCAAAGGTATAGTTTGAACTACATAAGAACAATGCACAACTAAAGCCCCTGACCTTTCCCTGACTGGATCATTCCGGATCAAATTCTTTGAGCCAAGGTTAGAGCTCTGCCAGTAAGGGCTCAATAATGTGCTAGTTCTTGAACCAGTTGTAAGTCTGGATTAGCCCTCAGCTGTGACCTTGGCGACTGCACTCCTTTTTACCTGTGGTTTTGGCAAGATGATGGCACTGCCTTGCCATTAGCTGCATTATTATGCTGTTTCAACCTGATATGAGAACTAGATGTTTTCTGTTTGGTGATCTATTCAGAACAGTGCCACATATATCTCTTCATCAGGGTCAAATGGTGCTTAGTTAGACCTTTTGAATGTGCTGCTGGCGGTGATCTATAAATACAGATTACATTTTTATTTACAGGATTTTCAAAGACGGTCACAGCACTGCTTTTATAATTTCGTTTTCATTCAATTTTCGTGTAAGCCATGTATAAGTATAACAACCAAAATAAACAAGAAAGCACGAAAAACCTCTTAATAATGAATCGATCAGAGACATACATGTATGGATAATAAACAATAAGTATGTAAAGTGCAAGAGGGGGAACAAGGACACATGCACTAAAAAGCAAATCATAATATTCACATTGATGCATCGATTGTAGGTTCGTTTGACGCCAGTTTTTTTTCCGATGAGTTTTTTAACGAAAAACTTTGATTGAAAAAATCTCATCTACATTTTTTTATATTTGGGGGTTCCCCCTAAGCCCTCCCCATTCCTATTATTTTGCCCCTGTCCCTAACCCCCATACACCTGTTATCCTCTTACCCCCCCCTTTATTTTTCTATGAGTTTTTTCAATTCATATTTATTGTAACAAAACTCATCGAAAAAAGGTCTGGTGGCAAAACCTGATACAGCTTTCTCTTTCAATTATTGTTCCCCATTCATTCCATATCTTGCAGAATTTGTAAGGGCAACCTGGAGACCTATATACACATTCCTTGTTTGACATACAATTAATCTAATTCCCACTGAGATATGTTTATGTTTATTGGTTTATATTGCGCCGGAGCCCACAGGCATCAGGGCCCACATGCCTGTGGCTTACAGTTGGTGAATCTGTGGCTTCCCATTTTTGGGCTAAATTATGTTGGGCCACAGTCAATGCATTGAACAGATTTTTGCAACATGAGTAGGCAGTATCGCCCCATGTGCCAAGTAAAAGAAAAAAGATCTTCGTGAATGGGGTGATCCAGGGATGCAGATATCCGCCTTATTTTCATATGCCAGAATCTCAGAACTTTTGAGCACAGACTGAAAGTGTGATGGAACGCCCCCAGCTCAGTGTGGCACCTTAAACAGTTTGGGTCTGTATTACGGCTGCATCTAAACAATAGTTCTCGGGTATAAAACACTGGGTGGAATTTCAAGCTGGACCAGCTGAAACGGGCCGGTATAGCTATCTCCCTCAACACCGTTAAAACCTCCTGCTAGTCTTCCGCTTCCACAGATTCTTCATCAGATTCCCATTTCTGTCAAAGTTTGTCAAGAGATGCAAAGTAAAATTAATGATTACTTGATATAGGGCCGTAATTGTCCTTTTAGGGATAAGCTATACATGCATAGTGAAATGAAATGAAATTATATTTTGGGGTTAGTGGGCTCAACTGGGGTTTGATCTGGGCATTCATAAATGCTGTGGAATTGAGCTTTCATGGCATGTCTAAACTGCGATGATAACCATCTAAAGGTGTTAGTAATGAGTGCAGCTGCAGTTCTTAGAACAAACACAATCTATCATCGGTAAGCACATATTCCAGGGTTCGAACATTTGTGCCATACCAAGATTTTACAAAGTCTAGTTTCTGAAGTTCAAGAAGATCACAATTGTTCTACAAGGGAGCCTCCTTGGTTACCACCCTCTCCCATCCACAAGTCTTAATAACAGCTCTGTAAATACAAACTACCTGTTGTAGAGACAGTGGCAGCCTTCTGGCATCAGCATTTCCGTGCAACAACTTGAAGGGGATCAACCAGTGTCAGGTCTGCCCGTTCAATTCCAGTATGTGGGCATGAAGGATCACTGTGTAGCCACTCATTAGCAGCAGCCAGTTGTGAGGCCCAATGATATTTCTGGAAATTCAGAAGGCATATACCTCCCTCCCAGACGAGCCATAAAGAGTCTGAAGTGCAATCCTAGGTTGTGCAGTACCCCGTACAAAGTGTTTGGGGTCTGTTCAGTTGTACAGAATTTCGCTGCAGAGATCATGACCCGGGTAATTTGTAGGCCATATAAGTACATATAAGTACATGGGGATTGTTGTCATCTTAAACAAGGCAGTCCTTCCTAACAAAGAGAGGTGGAGGGAATCCAATGTTTGCCTCAAATCTTTCGGTGATCAGGCTTAGATTGTGACTAAAGAACATATCTGGATATCGACATATCTGAATACCCAGATACTTGAATGATTCAATAGCTGCACAGAATTGATAATGGGTCAGAATTGCCATGGGCCCCGCTTGGACCGGAAAAAAGATTGATTTATTCAAATTAATTTGGAGCCCACTATATCCTCAGTATATTTGTAGCATCTCCATAATTCTGGGGATGAACATTTGTGGCTCCCCTACAAACAGCAACAGATCATGAACATATGACGCCACCAGGACTTCATGTCCAGAAGCCCATACAAATCCCATCATCAGGGGATCACCTATCAGCCAAATCGCCAGAGGTTCGATGGCTCGAATAAAAACCATTGGGAAGTGGAGAGAGCCTTGGTGTATACCATGCTGCAGGGGAAAAAGCGAGAGGTTGTTCCATTAACCCAGATTGCCAGCATCGGGTGACTAAATACCAGCTGAACCCATTGTAATAAAATCAGACCAAAACCCATCCTACTAAGTTCCACCAGATGACCTCCCAACAGATGGAATCAAAAGGTTTATTGAAGTTGATGGCAACAAATGACAATGGTTCTTGAACACAGATCGCTCTTTCTAGGGCAATGTGATGTCTACGAATGTTCACTCGTCTAGACCCACCAGTCAAGAAATCATTCTGGTCCTGGTGAACAAAGTAGGGGAGGATTTTCATCAGGTACCGTGCAAGTATTTTGACCAATACTTTAGCTTCAATGTTAAGAAGCGAGATTGGCAGATTAGATGCATAATCTTCTAGGGGTTTATCTTTCTTCTGCAAGACAGTAGTAATAGCTCAACAGAGGTCAAGTAGTAGTTCACCTCTTTCCCTAATACTCTCCAACATCCAGAGCATTGTACCAGAGACTTTGTCGCCCAATTTGTTCAAATGTTCCACAGGAAATCCGTTGGGCCCTGGGGATTTACCACAATGAAGTGACAAAATTGTCGCTGGCACTTTTTCCTACATTATTTCTGCCCCAAAGGCCTCTCTCTATTGATCTGTAATACCGGGGAGTGGGATTTCCTCCAGAAGATCTAGGTACCTTGGTTCAATACGATCTCTGAGAAATTGGTACAAATGAGTGTAATAGTCCACAAAAACCTTACATATCTTATAACCCTAATTGACCGATTTACCATCCCCTTTTAGATCACGTTTCTCCAACCTGGCCAGTAGCTTTGCTGCCTTATTGCCCACCTCATATAATCCATCCCGATACTCCCAGTTAGAGGGCCATGCTGTGTCTGTCACACAACTACAATTAGAGTTTTTCGGTCTTGCAACAGCAGTCTCTGTGTCTCATGAGTGCTGTCAGTAGTAAACCTATTTTCGAGTTTGTCGATCTCCTGCTCAATATTGACAAGCTTGGCAAGCCAAACTCACTCCATGGATGTAAGGATCGAAAGTTACCCTGGAGCCTTGCTTTATAACCTTCCCACAGTATTCCAGGATCAAATGCTTAAGGGGTATTTAATTCAAAGTACTAGATGTTTTATCAATGAGTTTTCCCAATACATCAGGGAATGCTAGAAAGTGCGAATTATGCTGTCAAGTGCGCTGGTCAGGATTCATCATCCCACCCAGCAAAATAAGCAACAGAGAATGGTAAGATACACCCCTTGGGAGATGTAGTGTCTCATTAATTTGAAATAGATAAGTGTTTGCTACAAAGAAATAGTCAAATTCGCGATTTGGAGCGAGGCACTCAGGTTTGAAAGGAGTAACCGCGTTGTGGAAAAGTAATGCATGCCATTCTTCCACCAAGCTAATCCCATAAACAAAGGTGTTAAGTTTCGTCTGTGCTGGGCCTTCAAATCTGGAAGCCTATCTTGCCTCTGATTCATGACATCATTAAAGTCTTCCCAAAGATCCATAGGTCTGTTGAGTGTTTTATCATCAACCCTTGGAGTTCATCTAGAAGATCCAAGCGAGGTGGTGAAGGGGCGTAAATATTCAGAAGCCCTACCAGCTCTTCCTGGAGCATGCCAACCAGCAATATAGATCCCCCCCTGGGATCATGGATAACCGATTTGGTCTCAAATGGCATGTGTTTGCAAACTATAATCATTACTCCCCTGGATCCCTTGGTAAACACCATATGCAACTTCATCTCGTAGTTAGTTTTCATCAAAAATTTACATTCCTCACCCATGAGTTGTGTTTCTTGAAGAAACACAAATGTTGGTTTATGCCTATTCAATAATTGCAATATCATATGCTCTTGATTTTATTACTAAGCCCGTTAACATTCCAGTATAGACACACAATGTTCGTGTCAACTGGGAGACCCATCAGACCAACGCAGAGTATGTAGAGGAGGATACCATTGTGTAATTATGAGCACATCACCCCATGTGCAACTTGAAAAAATATGCCTTCACTGATCATTATCAACTTTCCTCATTCCTGAACAATGCCTCCCTCCCCATACATCCTGGAAACTTGCTGTGTCTGTCACCCAAATAACAGCCAATAACTAAATAAAAGTGTATCGGAGTGTGCAAGAGCAAAAGAAATCCGGTGCCCTTCTAGCCTACATCGACTAACCCATAATTGAAGGCAATGATAATATACAACCAATTAACTTCAGCACCAGTCGGAAGTCACAACATCTAAGTGGAGGGACCAGGTGCTCTAGCAACCTTTACCTACTGTTTTAAACTGAATATCTTCAGACATGTGCGGAAGGTGCATTGTACTACTTTTGATCAACTGCTCTACGTCCGGTGGTGCAACAACTGCTGGGGGGATGATCTCCCAACATCGACGATGGGTCTCTTCATATAAAATCTTTGTGTATGATAAAGTTCCAACAATTCCAAGGCTTGTTAAGCATCAGCAAAGAACAATGAAAGGCCCTTATGGAATATTATCAGTTTTTCTGAACTGGAGAGAGCGTATTTGATATCTAAGGCAATCATCTTCTTCTTGATGGTGTCAAAAGTCTGCCTAGCTCTCTGCCTAGTGCAAGTAAAATCCAGAAAGATCGCAAACTCTAGTTCCTTGCCAATCGAGAGTTTTCTTCTTCCTTGCAGTTTGCATAACCGTTCCTATAATTGAGGATCTTTGCAACTATAACTCTAGGTGGGGCCAAAGGAGGTGGGGCCTAGATGGGAGCAGTGCATCCTTTCAATTAAAACAATCTAGACAGCCCCCTCGGTCCAAACAGATCCTGGAACCAGGATTCCTAAAATGTTTCTGCTAACGGACCCACTATCTGTTCAGGGAGGACTGTCACCCGCACATTACTATTTTCTGGACATTCCCTCCACATCATCCAATATGTCCTCCATTAACCGGGCGTTACATATGCAGTCCTCCAACTGGTGCTACATAGTGGCTACCGTCTCCTCTAGGACTGACATTCTGGTTTCAACTTCTCCCTTAAGACCAGATAGCTTGTGCAAATCCTGTCTAAGCAGGCCGAGGTCAATGTCCAGGGAGTTGACTCTATTCTCCATGGAGGACCATGATTCATTTAAGGGGCGCATTATATCTTGCATAAGTGGGGGTCCATATAGGTCCAGAGTAGCAGTGGTCAAATTCTGCGTTTAGGTATACGCCTCCACCTGCCTTTGAACTTTATGTTTGCGCAGTTTGTCCTTTGTCATTTTGGCAAGGAGAGGGGGAGAGGGAAGTGTAATTCACAGGGCAGACAGTCGTTGCTCCCACTGCAGAGTTATCTATCAGCATTGCCGTGGGTCTAATGGGAACAGCTGCGATTGGCCTGCCATACTCACTGCCTTTGTGGGCACCAGTCAGTCCAGGGTTGGAACCAACCCCCTCTTCACTTTGCTCCACTTAATCCTTGCTACCCCTAAACTTATCGCTCCCTTATACTGGGGATTACTGACTGTCTCATTGAGAAGGCACGTAGCCCAAAGACAAGCAGCGTGATGCCCCACCTGCTCAGGTGCAATCACCATATTTATAACTCAATGGTCCGTTGCAAACTCCTGAGTCAGCCGAAGGAGGCTATCATTTCCTTTGCCCATGACCAGACCCACAGCACGATATCTCAGGATCCGCTGCACGGAAGACTGTGCCATGCCTCAACAGTCCTACGGCCCTCTGAAGATCTATCAGTCTGCACTCTTCACCCATGGTCAAGTAAGTGGGTTGTATTGTGCCAATGGGTGGGGTCTATGACCGTCCAGTACTGGGATCCATAAGCCGGCTCAGGCCATGGCATCTTCACAGCACTACGCAATCCTTTCCACCGAGACTGGTACATGGCGCAACACCATCAACTGAGGGTGACCCACACAATCCGGCAGGTCCTGCTACCCTGCAACATTACATATGCTGTACGCTTGGCCAGATATGTGTCCTTGATGTGGGGATTCCACGACCAGTTCCTTTGTGCCCGGCTGAGCCTTCCATGACTTTGGTTGCCAAAGTCTGACTTCATCCAGGAGTCGCTGTAGGCCTTGAAGCCTCACCTCACTTACTAGCAGACTGTCACTGACACCAACCCCACTCTGCCACCTCTCGCTGTCCGTTACGACAGAGCTGGAGTGTTTAAAGAATTATTTGCTCCAGTTTAACAAGTCTTTAATGGGGTGTAGGCAGAGCTCACAAGACTGTGCCTACACTTAGTAACTGCTCACAAGTGCCTCCAGGTCACAGCATTTTAAATAAAAACTTCATCATGGACTAATCTGCAGGCGGACAACCACAGCCATCGATGAGGCAGTGACTACTTAAGAAAACCATGGAAAGCTAATGATACATTTTCTGCTGAGGACATGCTGGCTGGGAAAAAGGCTCGATTAATTAATTAAGTAATTAATTAACTAGCATAATACTTGTAAAAATTGTTTTAATTGCAATTGAAACAAGTATAATAAAAATAAATTAAAAAAATAAAATTATGACAGTCAAATGACTTGATCTGCATTGCTTCTTTTACAGAACAACCAGGAACCAGCAGTTTACATCAGTTTACAACATAATGTGCTTGTGAACTGAATGACTGAAACAAAGTTGATTTACTAAGGGAATTAATGCAGAGGATAAATATCAGTTTGCACAAACAAGATATTGGGCCTCATTACGACTCCGGCGGTAGCCATACCAGTAATTACCAGCACGGTTGCCGCCGGCGTCATGAATTTACCGGCACCCGGGAATGGGAATATGTCATCCGCGGGCAGCAGTAAATATTAGTCCCCATTCCCATTTGAGTTCCATTGGACTCAATGGGAATGGGAAAGCCAGATGCACCGGCACCATTCGTGAATGGTGCTGGTGCATCCAACATGGAATGCTTGCGGGTGCAGGTCCACCCGCCAGATCAGACTTGGCGGGCTGAAAGGCACCCGCGAATAGAGCTCATAGTTTGCCGGTCCGGTAACAATGGTACCAGCAAGCTTACCGGTACCAATGTTACCTGGTCGGCAACCTTGTAATCAGGCCCATTGAATGAAAGCCACACCAGCCACTGGTGAAATTACTTAAGCAGTGTATTAAGAACAGTGAACACAACTTAATATTTCAACATTTCTGGCATTTTTTAATGTCTAATGGGAATCACTTCAGCCACAATGGAAATGCCTCATATGTCCATGGAAGGTACAGTACAATTTTAATGAAAATAAGAAATGCGACATAGGAAGTATTTACTCTTTGGAAAATCACTTGTATGATGTAATGTTTCCTGATAGACAAGCATTATAGTGATTGGATGTTTGCATGTATTTTCCCACCCACATACATTGCAAAGAAGGTGTTGGGGAGAACTCCCAGGTATGCCAGAGCGATGCTGGAAGTTCGCGGACTTGGAGGGCCCAACTCCCTCCCCCAGTAAACATGGAGGATTCATTCAACGGCAATTTCAAACTGAAGTTTATTGCAGACAAAACCAACAGGGATCGGTAAAAGAACATAGGTGAATTCCAGTACGTCTTCAGCTTCTCCTGGTTCGCAGGCCAGTTTTAATATAAAATTGCGTCACTACTCCATCATTACTTGGGCCGCTCTCCAAAAACCGATTGCTGTGTGGTATTTGCCGTCAGGATCGTAATAAATTATATGGGTACTTATATGTGTTATTCTACTGGCTCTCACATGTCAGGTGGCTGGCCTGTGCCATCCCCAATTAATCTAACTAATACATTGCTGCAGAGTAGTGGCCTTACCATTGGTTCTTGCCCATTGCTACCCACCCCTAGGCCACTAAACTGTGATTGACTAGATCTCACGTCCCCAAGCCTGGGACTAGAAATGGTTCTCAGCTCACTGTGCACCTTTTCAAGGTGATGCAAACAACTATGTGTCTGAATTGTAACTTGTGTATACCACCTTATCCTATGAGATCATGTCCTGCTTGTCGCAACACTTGTTGCACTCCTCTTGCAGCCTGCGTCTGGCTGCCGGGGATCGGCAGCTCTTTCCCACCACCGATCACTGTACATTCTTTCACTCGGCTATACCACGTGTTTAGAAACTACAAAATTGAGGTCTCCAGTTCAGAATTATGAGGATTGATTCAATTTCTCTGCAGCTGGTCCCTTTGTCGTCCAGGGATTGGAATGTCTTCACATCTTTTAACCTTGGCTGTGGGTTCTGTCTCACATGTCTTACTCTCTGTCCAGCCTGAATCTGCTCTGCTCGTCTCCTGTTCAATGATTTGTGGCCTGCTGTAATTGTCCTGAACCTTATAATGCCGTTTCTACATTGTCCATGTTATACTACATTCTGTATGAGTTAGCTAAATGTGGTTTGATCGGGTTCTATATGCTCTCCTGTATGTCCACATGACTATTGGCTTTAAGCATTGGCAAGATTTCTCAGGACCTCTTGTGCCTTGCAGTTTCTGTGTAACTGCGTTTGGCTAATGACAAAAAAATAAAATCAATGACAGTATGCATATGTATCTGTCCTATAACTATAGAACTGTACGCTCATGTTCTTCATGTATTCGAGTGTGCGTTTGTGCCTCACAGTGTGGATTGTACATGTGCTTCATGTCTAACGCTGCTATGTCATGGTGTTTCTAATGATGTCAGCAACATGGCTTCTCAGCGCTTAGTCCAAGCTATCCATATAGGTGTCTCTGACCATAGTATTCAGTTCTTCACTCATGCATGGATAGATTAGTACTGCACCTGGTCTGTATGGCTGACTGAGAGGGTACCTCTCAGGGTATTTGTCGATCAATGGTGCATTTGGGATTCATCCGAAATAGGATGGGTGGTTGCAGTGTTTTCTGGCCTTCTGCCTAGTCATGAACTTGACCAGAGGGGAATGGTCCCAGGATCCCGACTCTCTCTTCAGTCCCCCCTCTGGTCGACCTGTGGACCACATCCTTATATGACAATGCTTTCGCCCTTGGTTGCCATATCTTCGTTATTCCTCTGAGGTGTCCATAGTAATTCATATGATCATCAAGGACCAGTTCATAAAACAGCACACTCCTTTGGGGCTGCACCACACCCACTTCCCTTCATAATACTTTGCATACAATGGGTTGTCCAAGTGGGAACAATTCACAGGTCCCTATTCTCTCTCTTATCTTGTTTCTTTCTGCCACAATCTTGTCCTTTGCTCCTCCTATTTTCACATCCATCCGGACCCGCATCCCTATAGCTTCTCCACTGTCTTCTTGCAATTAATTAAGCTGATCTTTATTCCACACAAAGACACTGCTGCTAGTACCAGTGCTCCCATTATCACCTTCAGTCCATCTAACAGCCATGATGGCATCCATGACCATGTGTATGCTAATCAGCTCTGGTCCTTTCCAGTCCCTTTTGCTTCTTCTTCCATTTTGGCATGCATCTGGGATTGTTGAAATACTGCTTCTAACAGGGTACTGTTGTTTTCGTCATTGGTAGGTGTGAACGTGCAACAGGAACTCCCAATTTCTGCACAAACTCCTCCTTCCATTGCTGTGATCAGATCAAGAACATATCTATTTTGGAGTGCCACCAACCTTACTGCTCAGAGCTCTTCTTTTATTGCATTGAACACATTCAATGTGGAGTTGATTGTCACCATCAGCTCCTAATGGGTAATCTGAAGCCATTTTCGCATTTGTATAGGTTTGTACAGATGGGATAATTGAAGCGAACAACATTTTGCGTCCTGCTAAATAGTCTGTGTTCTGCTGGTACTTCATCTATAGCTGTCTCTGATGCTTCTGAGAAGTAATTTCCCCCTCTCTTTACTCTACTGAATTCATCTGATTTGTCTTTCTTGCATGTTTGTTCCTCCTTCAGGGACCTCTTCTTCCTTTTGTTGGGGTCCATCTTCGGGAACTCATCTAGCTTCACATCTTCCTGTGGCACAACCAACAACGGCATATTGATGTGTACCAATTAGCAAAATCCTCCCCAATTGGGTGGCAGCTTCTCGTATGCCTTTGATCCGCATGCCCAGTAGTGGTCCATCAGTACTGCTGTGCCCATCTTCATTGCTGCATGCTTCTCTATGCTCCTTCATCCGACATTCTCGCCAACTTCTATTTCACAGTTTTTCTGATTACACAATGCTGGTGTCTTCAGAGGTATTATTGGCATTGGTACAGCTTCATTTTCCACCCATGTCAGTAACTTTGCGCTTGCCTCCCATTCTTTCAGGCACTTGTCATTTTCTTCCTGTACCTGGTTCACTGAGGATTGTGCTAGTGTGAGTGCCTTGCTCCCCACCACTCCATACTATCACAAAGGTCAGCAATGTCCTCTTCTTCAAAGGAAGTCTCAAACTCCTCCCCCTCCTCCTCACCTCTGTCTTTTCTCCTGATCTTCTTTCCTTCCTGGTTTCCTGGTTTCTCCTTTTTTTTGTGAAGATAGGGACGGCCGCGAAAGGACGCCACCGCGATACCGTATAGGTAAGGCGGTGAAAGATCCTCCGCGACCGTCGTATGAGGGGAAAAAGCCAAAGGCACAAAAAACCCCTTACGGGAGAGTTCAGGTGGTGGTCCGTAAACAGACGGAGTATACTTGAAGGATCGAAGTCACCAAAACGGAAGGCAGAGGCAGTCCAATAAAACAGGCAGGGTCGGAACACAGGATGATCCAAAGTTCACTACAACGGGAGGCAGGGGCAGTCCAATAGCAGGCAAGGTTGGTACACGGGAAGGCAAGATTGAACAGCAGCGGGAGGCAGAAGTAGTCCAATAGCAGGCTAGGTCGGTACACGGGAAGGCAAAATGTTAAGCAGCGGGAGGCAGAGGCAGTACAATAAGTAGGAGTGAAAATTAGAAAGGAGGGGACAAGAAGAGAGAGAATGGGTTAGGTAAAAGAGGGCAGAACGGGAAGAAGGAAAAGCGAAGGAGAGAAAGAAACAGCAGGAGTGAGCGGAGGATACTCAGAAGGCTTCCTAGCAACGCAACGACAAGCGAAAAACCAGGGAGCGTTGCAACGCGTACGCGACCCGGAAGCTGAAGGCTAAAAGCTCCCGGTCGCGTACGCGATCGGAGAAAGACTAGACCTGCAGGCACGTAGAGGGAGGGGAACGTGGCGGCAGACTCTACGACAGACTACGTCGATATCGATCCCAGACTCGCCATCTGCCCCACGATGTGACAGTATGCCCCCTCCGAAAACATCCTCCCCCCGGTTTCCCCGGATGGAAACGGTGGAACTGGCGTAACAATCGAGTGGCGTGAATGTGGGATTTGGGCTCCCAAGTGTTTTCTGAACAGGGAAATCCCTTCCATCTTACCAAATATTCGAGGCTACCCCTATGATACCGTGAATCGCATATCTGAGCGACTTCATACTCTTCTGGAGTAGGATCAGTGGGAAGAAGATTGGATTGAGACTTACGGGACCAGGTATCTTCTACAAATGGTTTCAATTGGGAAGTATGAAATACTGGATGCACCCTTCGTAGACTAACAGGAAGTTGGAGACGAAATGCCACAGGATTTATCTTGTGCGTAATCTTGTAAGGACCTAAGAACTTAGGAGAGAGTTTAGAGGGATGAACCCACCGGGGTAGATATTTGGTAGAGAGCATGACTTGGGATCCTACTTCCCACCCTGGAACCTGTCTACGATGTTTGTTAGCCTGGATCTCATAACGATCTTGTGCCTCCTGAAGGCTCAACTTAGCCTCTTCATGTACCTTCTGTATGTGAAAAAGAGAGGAATCCACCGAAGGTGTGTGTGAGGGGGTTAAAGAGATGGGTGGAATGGAATGGGGATGATAGCCATAGGTGCAAAAGAAAGGACTTATACCAAGTGCAGAATGGACGGAATTGTTATATGAGAACTCTGCCAAGGGTAAAAGAGGAACCCAATTATCCTGTTGTCGGTTGATGAAACACCTTAGATACTGTTCGAGGGTTCCGTTAAGTCGTTCCGTTTGACCATTGGTCTGAGGGTGAAAACCCGAAGATAAGGCTCTCTCTATGCCCAATTTTTCACAAAAGGTCTTCCAAAAGCGTGAGGTATATTGACTCCCCCGATCCGAAATGATCTTAGCGGGTATTCCGTGAAGACGAAATACATCTTTTAGAAAAACCTCTGCCATTTCTGCAGCGGAGGGAATGCCAAGTAGGGGGGAAAAATGGGCCAGTTTGGAAAAAGAGTCCACCACCACCATGATACAAGTGCAACCCTGAGACCGGGGTAACTCTACGATGAAATCCGTGGAGATGGTGTACCAAGGTCCTGCAGGAACGGCATCGGACTTCAATAATCCTATTGGTCTTTGATGAGATACTTTGTTGCGAAGACAAATAAGACAGGACCGTACGTACTTCTTAGCGTCCTCCTTTAAATTTGGCCAATAAAAGTGCCTTAGAAGATATTCCTGGGTACCTCTGATGCCTCTATGTCCTGCAATCTTAGAATCGTGACACCATAACAGTGCCTTCTTCCTCTGTTCAAATGTGGGTAGATACAATCTATCTTTTACTAGATAGAACCCATCCTTGATGTTATACTTGGTATCTATGGGGTGGAGATCCCCTTCGAATTTTTCTTTAGAAGTATCTCTGACTTGCTTAAGGAATGTAGACAGTTCTCCGATTTGTTTGGTTTTCGGAAACATCAAATCTCGGTTGCCCTCTGTCTCTGTAAGGTAATCACTGCGACGAGAAAGTGCGTCCGCCACCAGGTTCTGTTCTCCAGGAATGTATGTGATGTTGAAGTCGAACTGGGCAAAAAAGTGTGCCCATCTTGCTTGTCGGGTGTTATAACACTCAAACTGTTTCAACACTTGTAGATTCTTGTGGTCAGTCCTGATGGTAAATGGATAAATGCCTCCTTGTAACAGATGTCTCCATTCGACACACGCTAGTTTCATGGCAAGTAGTTCTCGTTCGATGACCGAGTAATTCTTTTGACTAGAGTTGAGTGTTTTTGAAAAATAAGAGACAGGATATTCGAGATTGTCATGAGCTTGAAGTAGAACTGCCCCAACCGCCATCGCCGACGCATCAGTCTCCAGTATAAAGGGGAGATCCTGATTCGGTTGTCGTAGAATGGGAGCAGAGCAAAAGTCTTCTTTGAGAAGATGAAAACTCTC
The DNA here is from genome assembly GCF_040938575.1 of Ambystoma mexicanum. Lineage (NCBI taxonomy): Eukaryota > Metazoa > Chordata > Amphibia > Caudata > Ambystomatidae > Ambystoma > Ambystoma mexicanum. The sequence goes on from NC_090928.1 coordinate 455,518,191, forward strand.
CTCGGCTGCATCAGACCAAGTAAACGGCATAGAAGACTTCTTAAGTAAAGATGTAATGGGTAACACTCTTTGGGAGAAGTTTGGAATGAACTTCCGATAGAAGTTAGCCAATCCTAGGAACTTCTGTACCTCCTTTACTGATCTTGGCGAAGGCCAATTTAGAATAGATGTGACCTTCTGTGGATCCATCGAGATACCCTTACTAGAAAGGATAAATCCCAAATAGGAGATAGAGGATGCAGCAAAAACACATTTGTTCAGTTTGACGGAAAGATGATTATCTTTGAGACGTTGAAAGACTTCTCTAACATGTTCCTTGTGGTCTTCTGGTGTTCGAGAAAACACTAAAATGTCATCCAGATAAACGATGGTAGTATGGCATAGGAGATCTGAAAACAGGCGATCCATGAAGCGTTGAAATATGGAAGGAGCATTGACTAAGCCAAAGGGCATTACCTGATATTCGAATAGACCGTATGGAGTCCGAAAGGCAGTCTTCCACTCATCTCCTGCTTGGACTCGAAGTAAGTGATATGCGTTTCTTAGGTCAAGTTTTGTAAAGATGGTGGACCCATGTACAGCTTGAATTATCTCTGTTATAAGTGGCATGGGATACCGGTCTTTGATGGTTACTTTATTTAAACCCCGGTAATCAATGCAGGGACGTAGCTCTTGTGACCCTTTCTTTGGTATGAAGAATAGCGAGGCCCCTGCCGGAGACTTTGAAGGTCTGATGAGTTCATTGGCTAGATTCTTGTCCAGGTATTCTCTGAGATAGCGTCTTTCTTCCAGAGAAAGGGGGAACATCCGACAGAAAGGGACCAGAGCCCCTGGCATGAGATCTATCCCACAATCCTCAGGACGGTGAGGAGGTAAATCCAGAGGTATCTTTTCTGTGACTACCTCGGTGTATTCATGAAGATCAGTGGGCAAACAATGAACAGATCTGGTCTCACAACAACTTGATGTCTTGACAACTTCATAACTAGGTTCAGGCAGGCACTCAGACTTGCAGGTAGCGGAGTGAAAGCTAAGAAGGTTCTTTGTCCAATCTATTTTGGGGTTGTGTTTTCGTAGCCAGCCAATCCCAAGGATGATGGGGAAGTGAGCCGCACGGATAAGGTCAAATGATATCTTTTCAGTATGTTGTTGGACTGACATCACTAGTACTTCCGTGGTGTGTGTTATCAAGCCAGAGCTTAAAGGTTCGCCGTCGACCCCCTCCACCTTCTGATCCTCCTTCTTGGCAATACGAGGGACACACTTCTGAGTGGCCCAGTAGGTATCCATGAAATTGCCAGCGGCGCCACAATCCAATAGAGCCTGAGCCTGAATCTCCGAGTCACCCAGTAATAGAGTTACTGATAAAATCATAAGGCGAGCATCTTCTGGGATCGCAGGGGTAGAGACTGAAAGAGTAACATATGGACTATTCGAAGCCCCTCGGAAGTTAGTCCTGACACTCACCGAGGGCGACCGTTTCCCGACCGTCTTGGAGGGACATCTGGGCAGTCCCTAAGGAGATGAGTCGAAGCCCCACAATACATGCACAGGTTTCCTTCTCTGCGCCTCTTACGCTCCTCAGAAGTAAGTGGAGCACGAGTAGTCCCTATCTGCATTGGTTCTTCTCGAGTGGATCTTGAAGAGGATGTAGGGACGGGAGGAAGGGGAACCAAAGGAAGAGACGCATAGGGTTTGGACTTCCTTTTCTCCGCGCGTCGTTCAGCCAAACGGAAATCAATACGAAGTGTAGCAGTCACGAGTTCATCAAACGTTGTTGGACGAGCGATACGGGCCAGTTCATCCTTGAGATCCTCTCTCAACCCCCGTCGAAAGATGGCATACTGCGCTTGTTCCTGCCATCCTGCTTCTGAAGCAACTTGTTTGAAGTTGGTGATGTAAGTAAGCAATTCTGACTCGCCCTGGCGTATATCCAGCAGATCTTCAGACGCCAAATAAGTACTCTCGGTTCGTAAGAAGGTTTGTTGTAACAAAGTCCTGAAGGCGTTATATTCTTGCAGCACTGGATCTGTTCGGTTCACTAGGGGGGTGGCCCAAGCAAGGGCATTGCCAGTCATATGAGTAATCATAAAGCCAATTTTGGCATGATCGGAGTCAAAAGTATGTGTACGAAAAGAGAAGTGAAGATTACACGCATCCAAAAATTCCTTGACCCTTTTGGGGTTCCCATCGAATTTGCCGGAGACTAAAGGAAGAGGAGGTAGATCTGTTGAAAGGCGTTCTCTTTCTGTCACTCGCTGTAGCAATGTTGCGTTTGCACTTTTTAAATTCTGAACCTCCAGGTTCAGGTTCTGTACAGCGGCTACTAATTCTTGAATCTGTTGGGGAGTTGCCATCTTGGTATTGGGGCGTTGCAAACTATCACAAAGGTCAGCAATGTCCTCTTCTTCAAAGGAAGTCTCAAACTCCTCCCCCTCCTCCTCACCTCTGTCTTTTCTCCTGATCTTCTTTCCTTCCTGGTTTCCTGGTTTCTCCTTTTTTTTGTGAAGATAGGGACGGCCGCGAAAGGACGCCACCGCGATACCGTATAGGTAAGGCGGTGAAAGATCCTCCGCGACCGTCGTATGAGGGGAAAAAGCCAAAGGCACAAAAAACCCCTTACGGGAGAGTTCAGGTGGTGGTCCGTAAACAGACGGAGTATACTTGAAGGATCGAAGTCACCAAAACGGAAGGCAGAGGCAGTCCAATAAAACAGGCAGGGTCGGAACACAGGATGATCCAAAGTTCACTACAACGGGAGGCAGGGGCAGTCCAATAGCAGGCAAGGTTGGTACACGGGAAGGCAAGATTGAACAGCAGCGGGAGGCAGAAGTAGTCCAATAGCAGGCTAGGTCGGTACACGGGAAGGCAAAATGTTAAGCAGCGGGAGGCAGAGGCAGTACAATAAGTAGGAGTGAAAATTAGAAAGGAGGGGACAAGAAGAGAGAGAATGGGTTAGGTAAAAGAGGGCAGAACGGGAAGAAGGAAAAGCGAAGGAGAGAAAGAAACAGCAGGAGTGAGCGGAGGATACTCAGAAGGCTTCCTAGCAACGCAACGACAAGCGAAAAACCAGGGAGCGTTGCAACGCGTACGCGACCCGGAAGCTGAAGGCTAAAAGCTCCCGGTCGCGTACGCGATCGGAGAAAGACTAGACCTGCAGGCACGTAGAGGGAGGGGAACGTGGCGGCAGACTCTACGACAGACTACGTCGATATCGATCCCAGACTCGCCATCTGCCCCACGATGTGACACATACTTCCATCCATCTTCTGTGTACACTTGGCCATAAACAAGTATAGGTGGTCTCTCCCAGCATCCAGGCTCTCCTCCTGTTTCCTTCACTCTCGTACATGGTCACAGTAATTCCTTCAGTGTTAGGGCCTCATTACGAGGTTGGAGGTAGCCATGGTGCTATTAGCACCATGGCTGGCGATATTAGCACCATAGCTACCCCCTTACCACATTCCGGGTCCGGGCTCTCGGAATAGGGACTTAGCGGTTCATTCCAACAGTGGAGGACCTGGTAAATCCCCATTCTGAGAACCATTCCCCATTCCTATTTGAGCCCCCATTGAGGGCTCAATGGGAATGGGGATGGAGCTAATAACGGGCCCGTTATTAGCTCCCTGGTCCCTTAGCGGCTCCCGCTAAGGGACCTCATAATTCGGTGGTAAGGGGTTAACGGCAACGGCACCCTTACCATTGCCGTTAACCCCTTACCGCCGACCTCGTAATGAGGCCCTTTGTCTTTCCCTTCTTGGGCCCATCAGTTATGTACTGTATAGCTTCATCTAGCTGCCAATAGTTGTTCATCATGTCTAATGTCTTTATGTAATTATCTTCATAGGGGAACGTTGCTCAGGAAATCGATCTCAATGTTGCTGTCTTCCCCCGGAACCTTCTTCGTGTTGTCACCATTGAGCATTGAGAGATACATCAAGCATTGGGCCCTTGCTGCTGGTATTTCAGTTGCTATGAATGTTCTGGAGGCACTCATGGCATAGAGGATTAATGAGCAGACATAGCAGCTCTCCCTGGTGGTTTCCTTAGCTACTTTTGTCATTTGTTTGTACCACATGTTATTAGACACTCGAGGAGTGTCAGTCATATAAATGTCTACCCCTTTCATGTCTGTGTCAACACTGCGCTTACCTATCCTTACTGTGTCTTCAGTGCTCTCCTGTCCACCTGACATGGTCGTTCCACCTGCTTGGGTTGGGGGAATGTTAGTAGAGGATACAGCGGCAGCATTAACAACGAAGGAGATCCTTCAAAATATAAACACAATAATACCGCTAGGAATAATCATAAACAATAGGATAGCTATATTATTTATTATTTCACTCATCTTTACCTGTGCTGCAGGTACTTGCAGCTTGAAGATATAGTTGCTCACCTGAAATGTGCGATAAAATGGTGTCCAGTCAACTCGTCGAAAAAAAACTGGTGGACTGCAATTTGGTCGACGCAATTTGGTCGAAAACCAAATGGTTGAATTGTTTTATTTATTTATATATTTATTTTTCGGGTTTTCGTTTAGTTAAAAAAGGGGTGTTTAGAGAAAAAAAGGGGGTTGGGGGGGGACCCCCCCCCCAAAAAAAGGGTTAAAATAATAAAAAAAAAAAAATTCGACCATTTGGTTTTCGACCAAATTGGTTCGACCATTTGTCTGGTCGACCAATTTTTTTCGACCAAATGTCTGGCAACCCGATAAAATGCGTTATTGTTTTAGAATTGTAAGGAACTCTTTAAGCCCTGCGGATCAAATAATAATTAATGCAAATACAAACACTTCTTCCCACACTTTCCTCACTGATGGGTCTCTTAGTGTGGCCAGAATAGGAGGATCGCCATACCGAGCTGTGGCTATGTTTGGGCCAAATACTCTATAAAGTCAAGGTAATATACTCCGGGGGATCGTGCTTGGAATCTACGGGGTCTTCTTACTGTTTGGACAAATTGGTTTGAGAAAGTACCTGGGTGGTGGGCAGCGGGCAACATGAACAATAATCAACAGTTACATTGGCTTGCTTGTCGAAGGTGTGCAGAGAATAAAATAACAAACATACCGTGTATCCTCACTCTAAGTCAATGAGCAGTCCAGTCCCTAACTCAGCTGCCTGTGAGCAAGTAACTATTGGGTGTCCTCCACTCGGTATTGTAAGTTCAGAATCTGCTTGTAGCTCTCCCAGCTGCTGAACGTTGGCCCTGTTGTACACGTTGCCAGGTGCGGCTGCTGCTTTGGAGAGCTTGATATCTGAGAGGTGGTTCCAGACCGACTTCCCCTCAATCTTGACAGCATGGTCTGCCGCCTTCTCTACAATGTGAGGACTGGTAAACCTTGGTGCATTCCAGCATCTAATACAATTCCTTAGTAATACAATGTCCCCTACATTCACTGGGTGTTTAAGTCTGGGGTCTTTTGGCGTGTTGTTGCAGTCACTCTCTCTGCTGTCTTCTGCCCCCCCCACACCCTTGGTGTCACTGTATCCGGCAAGAGATAAAAGAGGCACTAGCAATCAAGGAAATAATGTTTTCATGCATCTCTTGTCCTAACACATCTGCAGTATTCTCACAATCTTTCAGTGCTCTTGTGGTAGGAGCCAGGGGAAGTTGCATGCATCGTCTTGTTACCACCTCATGGGGCATTAAATGGTCGGATACAGGCTTATTTCACAATGCAAACAAGGCAGGAGGCAAGCAGTGCAACCAACTTTTCCTCGTGCTCTGCTGTGTTTTGGCTATGGCCTCCTTGAGGAGACCATTTAGGCGTTCACACACCCCATGTGCTTGCGGTTGGTGTTAGGAAAGATTCCCATTTATGTGAAGTTTTCCCTCCAGTTGTATACCCCACAACATTTTGCTGCTGTTTAAACACCATGGTCTGACTTTGACAGTGAAGCACAGCCTTCAGCTGTACTCCACTGGGCTTTCGCTCAATTCATTATGGGGAAACTGACATGCCCTTAAAGGAAGTCAGTACTGGGAGACTTTGTTTCTTTCCAATGTTGCAACTTTTCTGCAACATGTTACACGTGCACAATGTTCCTTACAGTACAGAGCGCATGGGTCTTCCTTTCCTTTCCAAAGGCCCTAGACTCTCTCAAAGTATTTTTCAGGAGAAGTTCAGATGTGCCTTGGACAGTGCTGGTGGCAGCTTATCTTTTTGTGTATTTTTAACTCTTTCTTGCCATGCAAACTGTGTTTACCATGGTTGGCAGAGGAAGCAGCAAAATGGCCATGCCACAAGGTTCTTTGTCCTGTCTTTTGGCCATCTTGCCCCTTTGACTTCCCCAGGTTGAGCTAACCTGGGTCAGTCCTTATTTGAGCATGCATTCTTGCACAAAACGCCAAGCTTTTGCAGGCTTCTGCATGTCTTGTATGTGTGCTTCCAGCATTGGGACTGGACAGTCTGGTTCCAATACACAACCTGGGTGCCAGAGAGTCTGGTGTGCTATGAATGACTGTGACCACCATGGTCCGTGATTGGCCCACGTCTGGTGTGCCTGTATGTGAACAGATCTCCCATTGGGTCCTCTTCATTTTGGCGCGAAGGAGATTCTGGATAAGAGAAGGCCCTAAACACCCACACCAGGTCGATCTCATGTGTTCTCACTCAACCTAGGATAGGATCCAAGTATCCTGAAACTAAGAAGCTGAGTCAAGGAATCACTGGTGACCCACTGAAAGGTTTGGCGCCCTGAGACCGCTGTTGTCCCACTGGACCCCTCTGCATCTGATCGAACTAGAAGGTCTGTGAAGATGCTTCGACCCATTGGAATAGTGGGACCAACTATTCTCGGCACCTTCATCACACCCTGCAAGTAAACTTTCTCGGAAGTGTCCCTGGGCCAACCAGTGGGCTGACCAGCTTGTTCAGGACCTTTACTCTGACAAGGCTGCCATTTTGAGGAAACTCTTGAAACTTGGTACATTGCAAGCACTGCATTCACAGCACTCTCATGCCAAATTCCATGCACTTGGCATATCCAGGTCTGGAATAAAGAGAGTGCACCCAAACTGGAGTACACGCCGTTACTGTGTCGTCCCGTCATGGTGGCGAACCTCGCAGGTGCCTTGCTGCTGGTAAGTTTGGCCCAGAGTGAGTACTTGCAACCCTTACTGGTGGCCCCTAGCACATCTATCCACTATTATGCATGAGTGTCGCCTTAAGGCCACTCACCTTTCCACAGGTACCCTGTGCTACTATCCCATTCCCAACTCCTGGAACCTTTTCTGCCCTTTTGCAGAGACCCTCCACGAATAGTAGGAACTTGTTCTTCATCGCCTCACCCACCTTCCTGAGCTGCTACAGCCCCTGCAAGAAACCCAGTTTTTCGTCCTTCAGTACTATCACGTGTACCAGCGTTTAGCAGTACTTTTGAGCACTATGCGCCACTCTTCGTAGGGACTGGACTGCCACTCAGTTAGGGATTGATTGGTAAAGAACTGCCTAAAGGCTTTTTGCACTGCTTGCTTCCTCTCCTTTTAGGTTGTGGACCCATTCTGTGCTTTTTAACCCTTTAGGCCATTTGGCATTGTATATATATGTATTGTAGTAGGATTGTATTGGTTTAAATGTATTACTGTTGATAATTACTGTGTGTTGAAACTCAAAGGCCTAGAATAAATGGATTTGTATTTTTAATATATATACACCTGAATGGGAGTGATTTGTAGTGTCCTTTACTCTGTGTGCTCATTGAGGTCTTTCAGTCACCCTCTCCCCTCCTGAGACCTAGTCTTGACTACTGCCAATGCTATCTTGATTGGTCTGGCTTGTCCAGAAGGTTACCCTATTCCAAGAAACTAGGCTGGCGTTCTGAAACTCTGCCTACCAGGTCAGAGTTCAGAAATCCATTTTAACAGATGGTACGCACAGGCAAACATGTGTTGAATGCGCAGAAACCTGGTGATGTGCTGGAACATCTCATTTGAGAAGTGAGGGCCATTGTCAGACCGCAGGACCTCACACATGCTCCATCTTGGGAACACTTCCCTGACAAAGAATTTGGCCACTCTGAGGGCATCAGCATGTGGACAGTGACCTGCCTCGATCCACATGGAGAATGGACACACAATCACTATCATGTAGCGGTACCCTTGGCACACTTGGATCATGTCCACATAGTCGACATGTAAATGCTGGAATGGACCTACTGGTCGAGGTATGGCTCCTCTTACAACTCTCAAGGTATGCCCTGCTGTAAAGTGCTTACACATCAAACAATTACAGACAAATTCAGCCACATGTTCTGCCAAATTAAGGCAGAACCATGATTCACCTATGCAGGCAGCAATTATCTCTTTCCCCGTGTATTTTGGATGGTGCAATTGTGTCAGTGCAGTATTCAGTAATGCTAGTGGCATGACCACGTTCCCTGTGTTATTCTGCTGCCATAGGGAATCTGTTGGAGATACTGTACATACCCTTTTGGTTCACAACTCTTTCTCTTCCCTGGGTGCAGATCACTGTAGTTCCATAATATGTGCTTCTCGCAGTACATTGTACCCTTCCTTTAGTTCCCTGTTCCTGGTGCACTCTCTGGCATTTGATGCTGACTCCATTTCTGGTAGCTCTCCAAAATATGCTGCACTTTTTGCTTCAAAGTATTCTGCTTAATTCCCCCTTGAGATAAGATCTTCCCCTCTAGCGTGTGCTTGGCACTTCACAATGGCTATCCGTGCTAGATAATCAATTACTTTCATCAGTTTTCCCAATAGAAGTGCATGCTGTACTGGTGGCCCATCTTCCCTCCTGAATCCTCTCCTGATCCATTGTGACAATCCTGAGTGCACTGTTAATGTCACATAAGTGGAGTCAGAGTACACTGTCACTTTCTTGTCTCTGCTGTGTTCCAATGCTAGTGTTAGGGCCACTAGGTCAGCTGCTTGTGCTGAGCAATGGGATAGTACTCACACACTGGCCACTACCTCACTTGTTCCATCTTCTTTCAACCTTACTACTGCAGTTCCTATATGCTTGATCCCATCTGTATGGTCAATAGTTGATGACCCATCAATGTATAATACATCTCCCCCCTCAAGTGCATCCTCATCTACCTTGCGGGTGTCATTAAATACCTGTATGTTTGTTGCACAGTCGTGTATATAGTCTCCTTCTTGTAGGACATCTACTAGGAATATTGCTGGGTTGACAAGTCTGCATATCACTATCTTCAGTGAAGTGTTGGATAATATCACTTCATATCCTGGTGCTCTTTGTGTCGTCAGTGTGCTCTTTGGCTTATGCTGTATCACAAGGAGGACGTGTTCCACATAAAGAGTAGTAGTGCACCTCATGGTGATTGCTTCTGACTTCTCCACTGCAAATGCGGCAGCTGCCAAAGCTTGTTCACACTCATAACATCCTCTCATTACTGGGTTAAGCTTCCCACTGTAGTAGGCTATTGGCTTGTGTCCCATGCTTGTCTTCTGTGTCAGCACTACCTTCCTCACTACACCGTTAGTGTGTGAGAATAAGAAAGAATCCATTTTGTAGTCTGGGATCCCTAACACTGGTGCTGTGCATATTTCCTCTTTCAGCATGTCAAATGCATCAGTCATCTATGTGGACCATGTCAGTGATTTGTGTCCCTTCTGTGCTTCCTTCAGACCGCCCAAAAGAGACCTTGTGTATGTGCTATAGTCAAAAACCCATGCTCTGCAGTAGTTACACAACCCTATGAACTGCTGCATTTCTCTCACTGTTGTGGGCTTAGCTGTCTTGCCTGTATTGTCTGTTCTCTTTCTGAGGTAATCTGTTGGCCATGTTTTGAGATCATCTGTCCAATGTACAACACTTCCTTCTGACAGTAATGTAGTTTGCTTTTGTCCACCTTGTACCCCTAGTCGGCTAACACTGTCAACATGTACACTGAGTCCTGTCTACACTGGTCTCCTGTCTTGCTGCAGCTCATAATGTCATCCATGTCCATGTACTGTAACACTGTGCAGTCCATCTGTATATTGCATAAGTCCATCTGTATCACTCTGGTAAAGATAGATGGTGACTTGCAGTACCCTTGAGGAAGTCTTGTATGTTTGCACTTCCGGTTTCTATACATAAAGGAAGTCAAGTCTTATGAGTCTGGGTGTAGTGGTACTGAGAAGAATGCATTCTTCAAGTCAATGCCCATGAAGCAGACAGCTTCCGTCAGAATGCTATACAAGATTGTCGCTTGATTTGCAACCAAAGGGTACTTTGTTTCTACCATGTGGTTAAGAGGCCTTAAATCCTGTATGAAACGCCATGACACCCCCCATTTGCCTTTCTTACTGGGTACACTGCTGTGTTACATGGGGACTCTGATGGTACCAGAATGCTTCTCTCTATTAGTGCTGTAATTGTCCCATAAATGCCCTCATCAGCCTCTTTGGTGAGTGGGTACTGTTTCACTCTTGGTAAAATTGCTCCTGGTTTCAGTTTGATCTTCACCCCCCTATGCTATTTAGGAGCCCCACATCATTGGGACTTTCTTGTCCATAGGGTGCTGGGCACCTTGGCCATATCTTCCTTATAGAATGGGGGTGACGCTTCCAGTGCCATTGCTTTCCTCTGTGATACCTCCCTTTAGTGTATCTTTAACCAGTAAATCACACTATCTCGAACACCATCTCTATTTCTAACCTCTCTTCCCTGAATAGCTCTTTGTCTGTCACTGTGGTCAACCTGCACCCTTCTGCCACTGCGATCACTGCTCTCCATGCTCGTCCTGTGTCGTCCATCCCATGTACCTCTATCCTATCCTCTGTCGCAACCACTGCCTCGATTTCTATGGGCAATATAGTTCCCTCTCCCTCGTCTAATGGTTTTCTCAGGCCTAAATAGGTACTTGTTTCGAACCTGTCACATTTTCCCTGCAATGCCTTGAAGTCATGCAATATCAATGTCAGTATGGTATTGGAACATTTCTGCGTACACTGGCACCCTCTCGGTACCTTCCATCCACAATAAGCTTGAACAATATCCGTTACATTGAGCATGTGTATTCCTGGTGTGAAGCACACGTTCCTCTTGTCTGTTAGCATGGTCCCCATTCCCATTGAGCCCTATGGGGGCTCGAATGGGAATGGGGATGGGTTCTCTGAATGGGGAAATACCGGGTCCTCCAAGGTTGGAATGGTCCGGTAACTCCCCATTTAGGGAACCCGGACCTAATAGCGCCATGACTACCTCCAATCTCGGAATGAGGCCCATTGTCTGTGAAAAGAACCACTTCCCAAGCTCCAGAGAATCCTTGAGTGTTCCTGGCATCACCTGACAATTTAAATGCTCCTTCCCCAATGCAGGACCTAGTCGCCCCTGTGTCAACATGAAAGGAAAAAGTTTTGTAACTTATCACCACCCCTATGCGAGGTTCCTCCGCAGGGTTGGGTGTTATCGACAGGATGGGGAAGATCAAGTTTGTCTGTGGGCTGTCCTATTAAGGGTATAGGGACATCCCGTTCCCTGTAAAGGGGTTGTTCCCCACCATGGTAATTCCTCCCAGTTGTCTAATGGGAACCGTTGCCATGGAGACTATGTGCTGCTGCGTCACTGCTCTGTATCTGTGCCAATTGCTGTGTGCTCCAGGTGCTTGTAAATACTGTGGTACTGGTGCTTGCATCTATGGTATCTGAATTTGCATCTGTGGTTCTTGTACTTGTGCTTGTGGCAACTGCTGGTTTTGTGTGCTCTATATCTTTCCTTGCTACTGGTGGTCATGTGTATAGTAATCATCCAGGTCCCCATGATATAGCTGCTGCCCCTGTGCTCCCCAGTTCTGCTGCATCCCCCTGCTCCTACACACTCTCGAAATGTGTCCTAATTGTCCACACGTCCAACACTGTGGTGGCTCCTTCCCTTGCCCTTGGAAACCCCCTGCAAACACCCATGGGCCCTGCTGCACCTGCTGCCCATTCCCCCGAAACCCTCCTGGAAAGCCCCCTTGGTTATGATGCATCTGTGGTGCAAACCCAGGCCCTCTCGGTTGCCCTCCTCTTCCTCGAAACTCTTGCTGTACGTTCCCCCACCCCATGAACCTTCCCCCCATGGGCAGGGCAAACTACTCTCGCTGTTGCTGCTGCTGCCCCGGTGGAGTGGGGCTGGTTAGTACTGCCCCTTCCATCGCTTACTTTGGTAGATTTTTCTGTACTAGTTTTGTTTCGTCTAGCTTCCTGTCCTCCACCTTTCTCTTGAGCTTCTCCTGCCGTAGCCTACAATGGTGAACTATTGTGAACTGTATTTCTGGCCATCCTTTTCCTTCCATTCCCACCAACTTCCTTAATTGTTTCTGAACGGCCTCTGGCAGCCCCAGGCATAGTATGTGATGGAATATTGCTACTGCTTTGTCCCATGTTTCTCGAGTTTCAAGGCACCAAAGCTCTTGAATCTCCTGAATATACTGCACAGGGTATTCATCTTCCCTCATTTTCCGGGATGTAATCGCCCCAGTATCTGATGTGTCTGGATATTGTGTCCTTAATGCTCACCATACGACAGTTCTGCAGTTTGCAAATGGCAAACCATTGTGCGCCGTGTTTTGTGTTGTCACCCCCAGGAACCCTGCCCTCTTCCACATGTCATCAGCAGAATCCCTGAGGATTGCCACTAGGAGTCCATTACGTCTCCCACTGCTAACCTATTTCCAGCTGTCACCTTCTCTAATTTATAAATCCCGACTCTTAATGAGGGCAGTCAACACTTCACGCTCTCCTTGTCAACATGTTTCCATGGTATATACTGAGGTCGCACTCCTCCCCTCTCCAATAAGGGCAACTGTGTGAACCCCTCCTCCCCATGCATGCTTATAATCAGTCTGACCTGTCTGTCCCCTCTCTCGATGCCTGCACACACATCTATTGGTTCTAGTATGGGTACCTGGACACTGTCATCATATCTCCTTGTTAGCCTTCCCCTTGAGCAGGATATGGATGCTTCCCCCTTCCTTCATCCTGGGAGGTCTCTAGGCCTGTCCACATATGTAGTGTTGTCATGTAAGGTGCATAAGTTGGTCATCAGTTGTGCCTGCTCACCTTAGCTGCCCCCTCCTGCTCCTTCTGGGTGCATCCGGTACTCCCATGTCACTCGCTCGTCTGTTCCAGTCTCTGTTGACTGGGACCGATTTTGCTCCCCCCTCTCGTCCTCACTGTTTGTTTCTTCATTGTCAGACACTGAGCACATGTTACTGTACAAATCATCTGTGAAATGCAGTCTCCTAAATGTCAAGTCTGTGTTAGGTTTCATACTGAGGTCAATATCCCTTAAGTCATATCTGCTTCCCCCAAACTCCTAGGCCTGCTCCATCTCTTTCCATGGTGCTCCTACCTCGTGAGCTTGTGCTGTCTGGCTCTGTTTATCTGTTCTCCTCAAGTTTGTCATGTCCCCATCCATTGTCCCCTGTGTCCTTACCCCATTATTGCTTGCTCATCCAGTCCCTGCACGCACTTCCCTTGCCAGTCTATCCACCTGTAACTTCCACTGTTCCCTCTCAGCCAACTTGTGTTTTTCCTTCTCCACTACTTCCCTTTGTCTCTCAATCCCATCCACTTCCCTTGTCTTTCTGTCCCGCTGCACCCGTTCTGCTCTTTTCCTCTCTATGCGATCCCTTTCAATCGTCTTGTCTCTTTCCCTCTGCATCTGTTCCTTCTCCTCCTCCTTCATTCATTCTCTAGCTCCTCTCTCCCACTTCTCTTATATTTTCCTCTCTGTGTCCTCTCTTTCTAGTTTCTCTTTTTGTTCCCTCTCTCTCCTATCTGTATCATCCATTATCTCAGCCCAGTCTGATGCCTCGCTGCTACACTTCAGACCTTCCATTGCCTTAGCTGCTCCTTCTGCTTCCCCGTCTGTTTTCCCTTCCAGCTTCAGGAGTATCCACTCCTTCGTGGCTATGCTCCCAAGTCCCTCCTTCACGCCCTTCTGCGCTTCGCCCGCTCGCCTCTTGTTCAGTAGCTAGCTGCACTGTGCCCTTCAGCCCCTCCTCCTTTGAATATGGTGGTGGCTTATATGTTGGATTTGAATACCCCTCTGCTGCTTTCAATTCCTGTAAGGCTCTTATCTCTTATAATGGGTACATCCCTTGCTCATCGTCTGTGTCATCGATGCTACACTTGGAGGGATGTGTGGGGGAATGAAGGTGTATGCCCCTGGCTCCTTCACCCCCTGCTGGCTCAGCATTCACTGATGCCTCACTGCATCCTCCTCGCCCTCCTGGACCATGCAACACAATTATAATATGGCCATGCACTTTGTTAACTTCTTCCCCTTATATGCATCCTGTATGTGTCAGTAGTCATTCCTACAAGTCTTTGGAGAAACTTCTGCAAGGTGGCCACAGTTCAGTTGACTTTCCCTCTGTGCTTTTGGACCATTCTATGCTATATTTGCATATCTTTTGCCTGTAGGGTGGGAGTGTCTTTCACAGCTGGTGTAAGGGTGTGTTACCCCCGCACATCCCCTTATACATTTTTCTTGCCTTTACCTGACCTCAAGTCAAGGGTTTCGACAATCTGCTGTTTTAGGGAGAAAGGTACAATGTAATAATAATGCTTTTAAGGTTACTAGGAGCCTCTCTGGCTCCACAACTTAACAGGCGTGCTACGGGCAGCGGCCCTTCACAAACTCACCAACACTGCTTCTTCAGGCACACCTACAATCTTGCGCATGCACCTTCCGTGCACCACCACTCGTTCACCTCGTCTTCCAAGCCTACATTTTCAAAGCTAGCTCCTCACTGTCTCATGCTCTCCGTGTCCTATGTGCAAACCTATGGGTGACATCACCAAGTTACTAAGCGAGGTAGTGCTGAAAAATTGAACACTGCATGCACACTGTTATAACCCGTTACCCCCAAAACACACAAAACCCCACAGCTGTCTTCCCACCCCTAGGCAGAGTATACCAATATTATCCTGTGATCAAGCTGTACCCGCTGTGTCACCTAGCGTGCAAAACGTCTACCTCCAGAAGACTTAACCAGTCGACTCTCCTTTCGCAACTTAGGCCAGCTCCCTTGATTACCCTTATGGGGATACTGTCATCTAAATCCCTCCCTTATGGGGATACTGTCTTTAAATCTCTCCATGACCTTGCTCCCCCTTATCTCTCTTATCTTTCTACACTCCTTCCCGCTCCCTTCATTCAGCTGAACACTTCCTTCTCACTGTTCCTCCTTCCCCGTGTGCCTCCTCCCGTTTCCGCTCCTTTCAACTCCTAGCACCCCTGCACTGGAACTCCTTACCTCTCTCAATCTGCTCTATACCTACCTTCTCCTCCTTCCGCACTTCCCTGAAATCTCTCCTTCTCCATTCCCCGCCATGAAACCCTCCCCTCCTCTCATTCCCTCTCCTTCCCTTGAATCTTCCCTATGATCCTCTACCTTCCCCTCCCCCCTCCCCTCCCTCATTCTCGCCCTAATACCCCTTCAGTTTCCCTCCTCCGTCCCTTCCTCACCCTTCCCTCTTCTCTCACAGTTTAATTGCTCTACTTACTGTTTTGTTGGTTTGATTCAGAATTGTAAATTGCTTCTACTGTTATAATGTTATATGTATTCTGTTGTTCAAATGTAAAGCGTTTTTTCGATTAAAGGGCTATATAGACACAATATATGCCTCAAGTGTATGTGTGGATTGTGATTACATTTGGTACAACATGAGAAATGGCCAATCTTCTATTCTGATTATTCGTTTAATAACTTTCCTAAAAACGGTATGCAATTTAAGGTAGGTGTTTTGTGGTTTTTTTTTGCTCTTATATTTGTATATTTGTATTTTACTTGTATTTTAGAAGTGTAATGTGGTTTTAATTGCAATGATTTGTTTTGAAATCGAAATTTTGTTAAGATTTTATATGTTTGGTTCTTAATGAGTATTTTGTAAAGGTTTATGATAAACCATAAACAAATAAACAAATATAAACACAATACATACAAATAAAAATCTATGACCTGAGCTAAAACGCCCAGCCCACAGGAAACCACTATTTATATAAGAACATCTTCCACAAGTGTCTTCAAGTCAATGGTCTGGGTTATTCACCAGAACTGTTAACCTCTAAACTCAAATGTTCCCTAGACCTAGAAATGGGACATCTACCTCTCCTGTCCCTACTAACTTTGGCAATGCTAGACAATACCTTGACAATACGCGATGATACTAAACAATACTCCACAATACTCATTACCCTCCCTCAGACCCACAGTAGCTGTTCGACTGGGTCAAAACTTACACTGCTCAGCTGCTATGTCCCCCAGAAGGTGCTCACTTCCCCGTTCTGATCTGCATGGACTCCTCGCTGACTTTGGGCAGGATGATTTCCAAACGGCCTTTCCACAAGTACGCATCCCCGTCTTTGCGAAATATGCAAGGGTCCTACAGCCTCCAAGATTCTGCGGCGGGGGAGTCGACATCGTCCCACGCTGACGCAGCAAACCATCAACTCTGCTACCAACATGTTGGGGAGAACTCCCAGGTATGCCACAGTGATGCTGGAAGTTTGCGGACTTGGAGGGCCCAACTCCCTCCCCCAGTAAACACAGAGGACTCAGTCAACATCAAGTTCAAACTGCGGTTTATTACTGACAAAACCAACAGGGATCGGTACAAGAACATAGGTGAATTCCAGTACGTCTTCAACTTCTCCTGGCTCGCAGGCCAGTTTTAATGTAAAATTGCATCACTACTCCGTCATTACTTGGGCCGCTATCCAAAAACCTATTGCTGTGTGGTATTGGCCGTCAGGAGCATAATAACCTATATGGGTACCTATATGTGTTGTTCTAATGGCTCTCACATGTCAAGTGGCTGGTCTGTCCAATCCCCAATTAATCTAACACATTGTTGCAGAGTAGTGGACTTACCATTGGTTGTTGCCCATTGCTATCCACCCCTAGGGTACTAACCTGTGATTGGCTAGAGCTGACGTCCCCAGGCCTGGGACCAGAAATGGTTCTCAGATCACTGTGCACCTTTTCAAGGTGATGTGAATGACTATGCGTCTGAATTGCAACTTGTGCATGCCACATTTGCCTGTGAGACCATGTCCCGCTCGTTGCAACACTTGTTGCACTCTTGTGACAGCCTACGCCTGGCTGCCAGGGATCGGCTCCTATTTCCCCCCCTCCGATCACTGTCCATTCTTTCACAAGGCTGGACCACATGTTTAGAGACCACAAAATTGAGCTCTGCAGTTCAGAATTATGAGGATTTATTCAATTTCTCTGCAGTTGGTCCCTTTGTTGTTTGGGATTGGAATGTCTTCATATCTCTTAACCTTGGCTGTTGGTTCTGTCTCACACGTCTTACTCTCTGTCCACCCTGAATCGGCTCAGCTCATCTCCTGCTCAATGATTCGAGGCCTGCTGTAATTGTCCTAAACCTTATAATGCGGTTTCTACATTGTCCATGTTATATTACATTCTCCTTGAGTTAACTATACGTGGTTTGATCGGGTTCCATATGTTCTCCTGTATGTCCACGTGACTATTGGCTTTAAACATCAGCAAGCTCGCTCAGGATCTCTTGTGCCTTGTGGTTTCTGTGTTACTGCGTTTGGCTAATGACAAAATAATATAAGCAATGACTGTATGTATATGTATCTGTCTCTAACTATAGAACTGTACACTCATGTTCTTCATGTATTTGAGTGTGTGTTTGTGCCACGTAGTGCGGGTTGCACGTGTGCTTCATGATTAATGCTGCAAAGTCGTGGTGTCTCTAATGTTGTCAACAACATGGCTTCTCTGCTCTTAGTCCAAGCTGTACATATATCTGTCTCTGACCATAGTATTCGGCTCTTCACTAACGCATGGATATATTTGTACCGCACCAGGTCTGTATGGCTGACTGAGTGGGTACTTCTCAGTGTATTTGTCGATCATTGGTGCATTTGTGATTCATCCGAAATAGAATGGATGGTTGAAGTGTTTTCTGGCCTTCCGTCTTTTCATGAACTTGACGGGATGTGGGGGTGGGCCCAGGATCCCGACTCCCACTTCAAGGGCAACTCTCAGTAGAGGCAGAGATTCAAATCTATCTTTGTTGAGAATCTGCTGCTGTCCACTTGCTATTGTACAGACCAGTCTCCCCTCTGTCACCTTGCATACAATTGCTGTCCTGATCATGAAACATCTGTGTACCTGCTCTTGATAAGAATAGGCTCATAGCACCCGCATGAATAGAACACTCTAAGAGCCTCCATCATTTCATGCTTAGAAGCACGGAATGTCTTATTGCAGTGCCTTGAGGAGAGCTTCTTTTACCATGGTTCGTTCCTTTCACACCAGGATAGGACCACTGATTAAGAAGAATTGATAGATATTGCTACAGCGGCATGATTCTGTGCACGTGAATGCTTACCCTTCCCATTGCATTTTGATGTGAAGACCTTTAGCTTCTGGATTGCGAGCACATGGGGTCTTGTTGGGATACCAAGCTGACTCACTACAAGAGTTCCAACAACTGTATCTAGATTGTTACTGTAACATCTATTTATCTCGGAAACTGCCCTCACATAAGTAGAGCCCTCTTCTTCAGAAACCTTACAATTTACCATCTGAATTTTGGCAATCCTCTTTTGCCAGAATGGTCTTGCATCCAAGATATCACAAATACTGTCCTTCTTCATTTAACCTGCCGCAGCGCTATTTCAATCCCTCGTTGGATTTTATCTGTACCCACATTGACACACTACTACCCTCCCATTTTCTTTTCCTTCGCAGGCTATGGTTTAGATACCCTGGGCAGGGACACAAAAGGCCAACTTCTATACAAGCCTCAGCTGATAGATGTCACTACATTGGTGATTTGGTGCAGTATAAAACATCTTCACCATAATGTAACCTATCACATTATATTGCATTCAAATCCACTAGCTATTCTTCAGGTTTCCTTTGGAACACTGAGCATAGCAATCCAACTCTAGATATATATTGCTTTGTATGATACCCTAGGGCTTCTACAGCAGTAAGGATATGGATCTCAGGGGTGTACTCTCCTAGCATAAATGAGTACACATTGCCATGGTCTGACTGCCTGCTCACTGTCACTTCTATCATTGTCCCACAGCATGAGGCAGATTGCTTATCTAGCTCAGTTATGGATCTTGGGAGGTCTGGGGTTTCCTTTCTTCCCATGCATGCTTCCGTTTGTGCTCCCCTCATTCACCTTTACTGGACCAACACTTGGTTGTGGCACTTCTGTCAGTCAGCATGGCGGCCCTAGATTATGCCCTTGGTGAGATTGGTGGATGGTTAAAACATTGGTGGATGCACATTTCCTGTTTACCCTTGAACACATCTTGAGTCCGCCACATAACCATGAGTTTATTCTAGTACCACACAACAACGCACAAGAACATTAATTCCTTTACATAAAATGCTGGTGGGTTTTCTTAACATTTTCCGTTCATAATCAGCACTTTGATCCATTGCGAAGGATTACACAAGTACCCCTACCTACACAATCAGACAGACACTCTCCCCTGATTCCCTGTGTACCTATCAAATTGATCATTTGTTTTACCCCAGTCCTCCTTCACCCATCCACTCACATATTTGCCCTTTCCTTTTCCCCCACATATTGCAGTCTGGTTACCCCTGGCATGGGAACAATACACCACTATCTGAACAAGCCTCTGTGCCATTAGACCACTATTGTAGCACTGGGTGCAGTAGAAAAGCGCATTAATATAACATAACATAACATGATTTTTAGTCTTATATTCAGAGACACGTCATAGACATAGTATTGTCCAGAGTGTCAAGGAGCCAAAATGTCAGTCTATGGGCCTCATTACGAGTCTGGCGGTAACTCTGCCAGGGCTCCTGGCGGGTTGCCGCTGGACTGGGGATATTTTACCGGCACCTAGCTTGCCGGTGCCACCGAGGCATTACCAGTCCCATCGGACCGGCAAGCTAGGTGCCGGTAAACGTTGTTCCCCATTCCTGTGGAGTCCAATAGGACTCCATGGGAATGGGTTCACGGAAGTGCCGGCACTTCTGTGAAGAGTCTGACTACCGTAGTCGCTGCGGCCAGCAGAGTCAGACCTGTCGGGCGCAGCACCTCCGGCAGGCAAACTCGTAGTTTGCGGGTCTGAAAACAAGGGTGCCTTGTTTCCGCACCGACAAACTTGTAATGCGGCCCTATGTTTGCCATTTTCTATTAATAGAAATGATATGTTAGTACAATAAACTTGTAAGGCACTATTTATTGTAATTCCATCTGTTTGTGATCCTGTAATAATCAGACCCCAATGGCCCACCTAAGCGTTCAGCCTTGCCCCCTAAGGAGAACTAGCCAGGGGCCAGATCACAGAAACTTTGCACCGGTGCAAGTGCAAAGTGTGCACGGTATTAGCACTAGGGCAAAGTTTTCCCTATTTTTGAAAACACTGCGACACATTGAAAAACCATTGCACCGCTGCAAATGCAGTTTGGCATATTAAAAGCACCAGGACTACATTTGCGCTTTGACAAATCTCTCTAGGATTTACAGGCCAACTCCAAGCCCGGCACACAGTTGGTACCTTCTGCTGTGTCAAAACTGCAGTATGATACATTGAGAATAGTGCTCCCTTGCCGTCTGTCTTTCATTCTACAAGGATCCCCTGCTTGATATTGCTGGTTGTCCCCTCAACCCACTTCCCTTTTGACTTCAAGTCCAGGCCGGCACATGGTGTCACTGCAGAAAGCAGAGCACTGCCATGAAAGGTTTGCGTTGGCTAAAAGCACACGGTTAGGCACAGTGCAAGTGAAAGCTAGCCATGAATAGGTTTTCACCTGCCCCTGAGCACTGCAAACATTTTTTGAGTCAAGAGTTTTAGATCTAATAAGTAGATGAAAGGACACACCACAGGCCAGAGGGAGGGTCTGCATGAAATATATCTATATCAGATGACAGCATAGAAAAACAATGCACTTACCTCCTAAGGTGTCAGCATAGAAGCCGCTTTTGATCTCTTCCCACTTATCGCACGTAGTTTGGGTTTATCTTTTGTCATTTTGGGGTATCAGAAAGCTGGGTAATCAAAGGCCCACAATCAAGCTTGCCTCGTCTAATAGATCTAATGCTTTCTGCTTCATGGTAGTCTCAAACAAGAAGCCTGCTCGCTGATCCCTATTGCACTGTATTTTCCTTGACGCTGACATACAACTAAAGTTTATCAGTAGTACCAACAAAATCTTGAACCACACAGTTCTGTCATGCAGGAGAAGAAACATTGTGTACATGCAACGCTAGCTAAACGCTAAGATTCCGACTCGTGGCTGAGTGCAATACATTTCGAGGTAACAATAAGCCATGAACCCAAGCAATACTTTTCGTATAAACAGGCTTCCTTCCATTAAACATATATGGGAACTGTGATGACAAGGAATGAAGAGACTGACCAAGTGGTGCGATAGTGGTTGCTATACTTGACAATACTACAACTCTAAGTAGATTTTCCTACCTAAACTAAAGAAACCTGGGTGCTCATCAGGAAGTCTGTGTGAGTCAAAACAAAATGGCACTGTCCTATTCACAAATGCTCCTACTCTATCCCTGTCACTACAACAAAACACCATAAAGTCCAGCTATTGTTTATAATCCAGAAGGATGACTCCCTTATCCTCAGTGCAAAGCATCCAAATGCCTCTCATGTTGTTCAAAGCAAAAGTTCCATAACATGTCTGCTTTCTCCACAACCCAAAGAAAAATCAAATAATCATAGAAAGTTCTTGTGAGGCTAGGAGAATGACTCCCTTCTCCTAGATGGCTCCCCAATGTCTTTCACAGTTCTTAATAAAATGTGTAGTTCCCTTATGGAGATTTTCACAATCTCTGGGTTTTGCACATCACCACTGGGACGATTAAGTCGTTCTGGAGGTCCTCTTCACTTTCTAGTATCACCCTTGTGTGGAATCAGAATGGGAAATGTAGCACAAAACCGGATCAGGTTTTCTCTATTTCTTGATGTTCCTGTTATTTTCCCAAGCAGAAAGAAAATGACAACACTGTTTCTTCTTATCTTGAGGAAGACAACATTAAGGTAATATAATAGGCAGGGTCTGCTATTGACTAATTAGCAATGTGTAACAGTCTGATGATAGAGGATAATTGGGGTGTGCCCATAAGGACCTCTATGTCTCTATCAGTGATGTCCTGCCTGAGAATGCTGTTCTCAACAATGATTCTCCAGAACACTGGATGATAGGTTTCGGTTTCGTCATATTGTACTTGAGAAGGTAACCCCCTGAATAAGTTTCAAGGGCCGTCTGGTTTCCAGAGCCATACTAGCAGACTTTAATCCCAATGGTCAAGGTGAGGGTTTGCTTGGTTACCTTACAGCTCTTAATCTTTGTGCATGTTTATCTTACAGTTATTTACAGCCTCCTGATGTAATAGAACCCTTTTTCCACTCTTGGCGCAGCTCACCTCCTGGACAGCTGTTGGGAAGTGTTCCAGGCACTCGATGTTCCTTCCTTGTACAGAACGTCCAACCAGCACTTCTCTGGATACTTTTCTTGTCTGTGTAAGTGACTGTGCAAACAGGTAGCAGTTTCGGCGTAGGTGTCGTACTGCCCGGTCCACCCACTACAGGTCACGCCACCATGACCCAATCTCCGTCCCTCCGCAGGGCTGGCTCTCGGCCGACTGGTATGACTGGTATGACATTTTCCAAGCGTGTTATGGTAATATACTTCTGGTTAACCGTAGTGTTCTGCCACTCATCCTCTTGCTAGGCTTGACTCTCACCCACCGGCCACCAAGTTTCATTTGTAAAATGTTTAGCGTTCTGCCCCCATGCTGAACACCTATTCCCTTCTTCGTTTCTACTCTCTCCATGGTCAACACCCCATCGGCCTGCATGACGTCCTTGTGTGTCCCCTTGAACCGCACCCTCCACATCTTTAGCTCGAGCCTCTCGAGCCTGCCTCCGGGTTTCCTCTCACCTTCAATCTTTCTCTGGTTCTCGATTTCTTCCTCTGCCTCAATTGTTCTCTCCATCTCGTTTTCTTTCTCTGGTTCTGATACTCTCTCTGGTACTCTCTTCTCCACTCTCTCTGGTATTCTCTCTGATACTCTCCTCTGTACCTTTCCGCCTTCATTTGTTCCTGATGCCCTCATATACTATTGCCCCCCTGACATAATGCCCATTTGATTGGCTACAGCTGTTTTGGTACCTTGCCCCGTCGCTCGCACAATTCTCGAGTGCTTCTTTGTCTCAGTACCTCAAAGATTAAGATGGTTCTTTGTTTCACAAAAACATGGTTTTGGACATGAGTTTTGACCCTTAATGTTCAGGTACTATCCTCAGCCTACCAGGTTGGGGTTTACGGGGTGCCTCCCAATCGTGTTCTTATCCCCAGGAGAGGTGTTCCTCTCCATGAAATCCTCCTGCATGTTACCAGCCCTAGGGGGACTTTTGGTTAGCAGCCTCACACCCCTGGCCTCATGAGGAGGCGTTCTCCCCTGGGGAGAAGTGACAATATCTGAAGGATTGTTATAGAACCTAGCATTCGAATCAACACAATCATGTGTTTCCTTCATCACAATCTGTCTTCTAAATTTGCTTGCATGAAGATTTCAGGTGAACTTGAGTGAATGGATACGGTCAGATTTGAAGGGTCAACTTGAGTGCCTGGAGACCATGGAAATGGAAGCGGTGCACAGTATAAATCAACGTGACATAGCATAACATATCATAACTAAGAACCCGATGGGCATGCTTGTACATCTAACACAGAGGAGCGCTTCTGGTATGGATCATGTATAAACGAACACAACTGACAAAATGGCTGACACTCTACTTAATGGATGTTACGGTAGAACAGCAATTTTGATAGGCAGAAACATTTAATGACTGTACAGCACAATCTGACTCATGTGCAAGCTTGACTTCTTTGTTTAAAAGGCCATGCTGGTTCTTTCAAGAGGACCAACGAATTGCATGGTCAGCCAAGAATGTTACGCTACACTAACATATTTTCAGAGCAGAGTTTCCTGAGAAATAATAATAAAACAGAAAGTAATTAGCATGAAGAAGAGGGATGATTTTTTTGAGGTATTTTGATCTCGCTGGACAAATGATACCCTCTCACAGGTCAATGCCATGCCGCGGCAACGAAATGGACACTCATCTCGTTCATTAATTTGAAATCAGACACCGGCATCATACTTGGCGAAGACACATGTAAATTCCAGATGTGTGTCATGTCATCGGTGCTCCAGCACTGAAAAGGCAAGCCTGGGATCTTCATGGTCTAAACGTCATTCTCCGTAGCCCTCTCTTCTTACGTGTATACTCTTACTACATACACAAGATGTCCACGTAAGAGGAGAAGGCCATTCTGGCAACGTGCTAAGCCATTAATGAGCATGCTTTCTTATTTAAGTGCACGTGGATCTGACTGAAGAAAGGCAAAATGGCGCAAATCTTCACACAGTGCAGGGAGGCGCAGCTGTCTGTTATGTGTTTATACATGCATAAATCAGGAAAAGGCTGGAAGGAAAGCTGAGCGGATTTCATGATCACATTTCAACGCTGTGAATGTACTTAAGGAATTTAATAGCACTGTCCAAAGACATTCTTGCCTACGGTAACGGTTCTTGAACTGTTGGGCCAATTACTCAAAAACTCAGTTGAAGATATTCATAGTATTAACCCTTTTTGTATCATGTCACATTGTGCATTTCGTGTTGTAATGTTAACTATTTATTGTGTCAAATATAGCAATTTTTTTTAAAGAATGAACAAATGTATTACTTATCTGCTGTTTTCATTTTTCATCCCTCCTTTCTCCCCGGAGCCGGCATTTTAATAAGACTCACGTTTGGCTATAGTAACTTAGTTTTCAACCAATAGGCCACAGTAGAATTTTGAAAAAACTATCTGTATCAGGATTTTTCAAAACTATTTTGAATTTTGCTTGCAAAGTTTAAACATGTGGGGGTCTCTCTTTTCTTGGAACCAATTCCACCAAACACACAGCTTATTTATTTTTGGTCTCAAAGGACTAAATGGACACAATGGCCCTCATTCCGACTCAGGCGTTAAGGGGTTTACGGCGCCGTAAACGGCGCCGACCCTTAACACCTGATTACAAGGTTCCCTTTGCGGGATGGCTTTTAACAGCTGCTTTTTGCAGCCGTTAAAATCCATGCCGCAAAGGGACCTTGGCGATAATTACGCCACCATAATTTACGGTGCCGTAATTATAGCCTTTCCCCATCCCATTATGCCCTAAGGGGCAAAAATGGGAATGGGGAAGGGTAAAATGGGAAATGGGGATTTACCACCCCACTCACCTTGGAATGGGGCGGTAAATCCGCCAACCACCATGGCGTAAACGTAGTGGTAAGGGTAACTTACCGCCTGGGTCGTAATGAGGCCCAATAAGCCATTGCTAGTTCACCCAGTAGTAGGTGCTATTTTTAAAACAACTGTGAATGGTCAACACTGGAAAGTGTCAGCTGGGCAGTCTCGCTAAGTGATCTACTCAAGATCTCAAAGCAAACATGGCCGACATCCCTGATTGGACCAGAGAAAGTCTGTGTTTGCGAGCCAAACCTTCACTTTTCTCTAAAACAAGTTAGAGGATTCTGGGAAGACTCTTTTTTATATAATGTCTTGGCTAGAAGAGTGCCAATGTTGGGGGCTGCTCTGGGTCACCGGGCAGCCCCATACTCAGGTCGGGGACACCCGACAGGACATACTGGTGCGGCCCTCATGCCGCAAACTCATGGGTGGGGGTCACCCCACCCGCACCGGACCACCAGAGCTACACACGTGGCCAGGGGCACCTGGCGCACAGCGGCCCCGGGCCTGGGGCACCCGGGCCGGGGTTGCCACCCTAGCCCGCCTCACAGGGCAGGGTGGATCCACAGGGACGGCGTTGCCCGGCAGGGGCACCGTCCGGACAGCGTTGCCCGGCAGGGGCACCGTCCTCGAGCTGGGCCACGTCCTTGGGCCCAGCACACACAGCGCAGCACCAGCATGGTGCTCCAAGGAACGACGCTGGAGCCTGACGGTGGCAAGACTGACGAGCCGGAAGCAGCCCGTTACTTTGATCATGTTGGTCACGTGGCTACTGCCACGTGACCCATGACAACATCCTGGGAGCTACCATGCTCCCAGGGGTTTACATTGCAACAGCCAAGTCCTTTGCAGGATTTCGAGGTGTACAGCAACTGTGAGAAGGAGCTCTGCACGGAAGAACGACCCCTGACAAGGCATCCCAGATCACCTCAAGCAGCTCTAGGGAAGCCATATTCCTGCCCCTGACGCCCTACACCCCGGGAAAGCTCTGTGCCCATGAGCCAAAATACGTGGGGTGGCTCTTTCTTCGCGTTGCT
Organism: Ambystoma mexicanum; assembly: GCF_040938575.1. NCBI lineage: Eukaryota > Metazoa > Chordata > Amphibia > Caudata > Ambystomatidae > Ambystoma > Ambystoma mexicanum. The sequence continues at coordinate 455,544,504 of NC_090928.1, forward strand.
GAGGCCCTCTGTCCATGTGATGTAAAACAGTGTACACTAATTTTCGTACATGGATAAATACAATGGTCCTCATTTGCATCATTGCATTTTCTGTGGCTCGGTCTCATGGAGTATATATGCCAGTCTTAACCTGTGCTCACGTGAAACACCAGAATAACAAAAAGATGCCACCAGAAGACTTATCCGTGTCCACCTTATCTTCCTTTAAAGATGTTGGGCCCTCGCCTTGATGGGAGCATTCCTACAGTACACATGGAATGACTAAACATTCCTCCAAATGCAGGCGGGTCCCCACTTGAGGGTATTTCTTTTTCACTGGTGCTCTAAGCTTGCTTTTCACAATCAAAAAGCCCCACTTTCAAGATATCTGTATTTTCCGTCTGTCTGCGGTGATGTCTGCAAAAGGAGAGGAGAGAGAGGGAGAGAGAAAAAGAGAGAAAGAGAGAGAGAGAGAGAGAGAAGGAGAGGGAGAGAGAGACAGAGAGAGCGAGAGAGAGAGAGAGAGAGAACAAACCACATGTATACCCCATATGATACATAGTAGCAATTCCAATGGCTGTAATGATGCCGCACCTATGCGGCATGTTGTGATGTTTAAAAAGGACGCCACTGTAGCCACATGTATGCCCCCTGAAGTACTGCCAAATAATGATGCCAATGATACGGCATGTATACCCCATGATGTGATACCCAGCATTAATGCTAATGTTGCCACCGTTGCTGCATGCATACCCTATGATGTGACTCTTAGTAATGATGCCAATGATGCCACTACTGCCGCATGTATGCACCTGCTACAGCTAATGCCAAAAGCAACCTTGATAGCTCACACTTAAGGTGTTCCTTGATTAATGCCTGCTCAATTAATGCTCACGCCCTAGATATCTATGACCTCATCTCTACCCATGACCTTGATATCCTAATGATAACCGAATCATGGCTACACAAGGCCTCCGGTCCTGCACTAACCCTAGCCCTACCACCAAGCTACACCATCATCAGAAAGGACCGCCCCACTCGGGGCGGAGCAGTAGCTCTGATAGCAAAAGACGTCCTTGCTATCAGAAAAACAGATAAAGACATAAACAACACTAGCGACTACCTGTTCATCAAAATCAACCTCTCCGACCACTGCACCATCACACTATATCTCGTCTACTGACCACTAGGTCCCATAGGCGACTTCCAAACAGCTCTCACTCACCTGAAACAATCGACAAAGCCATCTTACTTGGTGACCTCAATTTAGGGCTCAATGAGGCTAATGACCCTGCAGCCAAGGCACTTAATGCTGTGCTCGAGACCCTCTGGTTTTCCAACACCATTATTGGACCCACGCACATAGAAGGCCGCTTCCTGGACTGGATTGCCCAGCACAATTGCCCCATTACCATCACAGCAAATTCACCGACCCCTAGGTCGGGCCACCATGTTATTCACTTCAGTATCCCAACTGCCAGAAGCAAGCAGGTATCAGCGCCACCCCTTCCCCGAGCCCTCTCGAGAAGCTCTCGACAACTCACTAAAGACAAACTACTTCCATTCCTATTGGGATCAGCCTTCATGCCCCCTTTCTTGGCTGACCCTGAGATCCTAGCATGCACTTATGACATAGCCATCAAGGCAGCAGCTGAAGCCATTGCGCCTCTGAAACCATGGAAGGCTAAACCAACTAGCCACACCAATGCTTGGTTTAACCCAGACCTCCTTGCAATACGATCTGAGAAACGTGCAGCCCTAACCCTATGGCAAACCACCCACACAGATGAAGCTAAACTTGACGTCAAATGAAACGCCAAAGAGTATAAAAAAGCTATCATCCATGCTAAAGCCATTTAATTTGGAACTAGGACCCAGGAAGCCCAATCTAATACCAAAGAGATCTTCTCTATCTTTAGAGATTTAGAGAGCCCTACACAACAGAATTTCACCAAAGATAAGACCTGGTGTGAAGGTATCCAAATAGCCATGATCGGCAAGCTCAACACCCCCCAAACCAAAATACTGACAACTAGACAAGCACTCAATACACCCCCCCTTCCTCGACACCACCACCCCTTCCAGTCATACCCAACTCCTTCTCCTTCAAGGAAATGAAAGAATGTGACATGATCAATATAATGAAATCCATCAAGCCATCAAACTGCAAAAAAACATCTGCCCAGCTGCACTCATTAAGGATTGTGCAAGCCCTCTCACTCCCTTTGTTACAGCATTTGTGAATGCCTCCTTTGCCACCGGCAAGGTCCACTCCTGCCTCAAGGAAGCCTGGGTCCGGCCCCTCATTAAAAAACCCTTCCTTGACACTTCTTCACCCAATAACTACTGGCCCATCACCACGGTTCCCTTCCTCCTCAAAATATTGGACAAAGCGGCCTATTTACAGGTACAACAATTTATTGAGTAGAACCAACTTCTAGGGCTACGTCAATCCAGTTTCTGGCCAGGGCACGGGACTGCGACGGCCCTAATGGACTTAAAGAAAAACAAATGGACAATGCAAAATACTCAAGGAAATCTGCTCTCCTCCTCCTCCTTGATCTATCGGTGGCATTTGACCTCATCGACCACAAGCTCCTATGTCACCACCTATCCACCACAGCCAAGTTTTCACCCAATCCCAAAGCCTGAATCTCTTCCTTCCTGCAGGGAAGGACCATGCAAGTATTCTTTGACATGGCCTCAGCCTCACCTGCCATCATCCTATGTGGCGTCCCACAAGGATCCTGCATCTCGCCCACCCTCTATAACATTTTACACAACCCCTCTTCCTCATTCTCGACTCTCTGGGTATCTCGTACACTAATTACGCTGACGATACCCAGATTTTCCTCATACTAACAAGATACTATGACACTGACTCCAAGACACTCAACGCATTTACAACACTATCCAAGCCTAGATGGCAGCTAATGGGCTCTGTCTAAACTTAGACAAGACTGAACTACTCTTGGTCAGCTCCAAGGAAACACTTAAGAACCTCGACTCCCAGTTCAGTCACTTCATGATCGACTCCATCAAAATCCCTGCGGCTAACTCAGTAAAAACGTTGGGAGTCTATCTTGACTCCAACCTAACAATGACTAGGCAAGTCAATGGCATCCCCTCATCAGCGGCATATCACGCCAAACTCATGACTGCAGCCAGACCTTTCCTCTCCAAGGACAACTGCATCACCATTGCCAGAGCTATTACAGGATTGAGACTAGATTACTGCAATGCTCTCTTTTTGGGCACCTCCACCAAAAACATGGCCAAACTGCAAATAATAAGCTGTAAGGAGCTAAGGCAGTCACTTGAGGAAATCTCACTAAGACACAATCAAAATCACATTGGGACAGTCAAAAAGTTTGTTCCCGCAATGTGAAACAATAGCCATGACTAACTGATCGTGAACCTTGGTGCGAGTTCCTATCCTGGAACACGAGAGGGTTCACACATCTCTTCAACATCTTTGAAGCTGACCTTCAGCGTGCAGTCATAATCTGTTTACAAGAAACGTGGCTTGTAGAGGCTCCAACGAGAGACGGCTTTGAAGTTCACCTGAACCCTGCCGTAAAAAATCCACAAGGTCGCCCTTATTCTGGGCTACTAACATGACTAAAGTTACTAACCAATGGAAAACCATGGAAGTCTCAAATCCAAATTCCTTTATTCAGGGGATTAATATGCAATCTACTCAAGGCCTCATAGAAGAGCAGCACAACCTTCTGATCATTAACGGATACTGGAATCCGCACAAAATTTGCACTGCCATGTTTCTGAAGGCCATTACTAGCCTTATAGACAACGCTGTTATAAAACACAGAAAACTATCGATAATTTGCTGTAGGGATCTGAACTGCACTTGGTTTGGCTTTGACTCCATTCGACAAGTATACCTGCCTCTTGCCGAACATGAGCTGTCCTGCCGAAGTAAGGCATGGACGAAGGCACTACAAACTCGAAATTGCCATTTGGTGAACGGAAATGTCAAAGGAGACGATCCCCCATCTGCAACCTGGCACGGTGATACTTCTCATAGTATCCTGGACTACTTTTGGGTGTCTCTAAATATGGTGGACAAGATAACTAACTTAAATGTTCTCAAAATGCGGAATAGTGACCATGATCTTTTACGCCTCTCGTGCACTCTGGAGTGGGCACTACCTGAAGGACATTATGGACTTCCTATCACAGTCAATGCAGGGGGCAATCGTTTACGAATAAACGGTCCAAAACTTCATTCACTGAGTGATCAGCTATACAATCTTTATGCAGATCAAAATGTCAACTATGCGCCATTAGTCAGCAACATGATGTCCACCACCGTCGCAGCTAGACCAATGGGAATGGTTCAGAAACACGTGTCAAGCACAATCATTTCTGCGCAAAAGAAAATGTTGAGAGCCGACATACGACTGCTGAAAAGGCTCTTAAGATCTTCCTCGATGGCCGAGAAACTCAGAAAAGAAATTAAACAAAGGCGTCAGGTGTATCGCAACTGGTTGAAATCGCACAAAATGATCATCGATCAAAACAAGGCCGAAGCAATGATGAAAATACTAGTAACCAAAAATACCCGTCAGACATGGGACATCTTAAACGCTGGCAACTCTCGATGCTCGGCGCACATATCCAACGAAATAAACAGTGCAACTTGGGCAGAGCACTTTTCTGAAGTGTACCAGTTGCCCAAAAAAGAATGCAACCCAGACATAAAGTTTTCCGGCGCCGTTTGGGAGGTGACGATGTCTGCTCTCGAAAAAGAGAAAATGATCATGACTCTGAAGAATTCTCATGCAACAGGTCCTGACATGATTACTAACATCATGCTGAAAAAATACGCCCGGCAATGGGCTATTTTGATAGAAGCTTTGTTAAAAACGATACAAACTACAAAGCTAATGCCTGATTCATGGCTGGAGGCAATCGTGGTCCCAATATTCAAGCGGGGAAATCGAGCGATTCCAAACAACTAGCGCCCGATTGCCCTACTCGATACTATTGGAAAAATCTTGGGCTCGTGTCTACGTCAAAAACTTGAAGGATGGGCTTCGAATGCAGGGATCTTGGACATTAGACAAACAGGATTCACCAAGGGAGTAGGTGTCAAAGTCAACTTACTCATCCTAACTATCTTAAAGCTGGAAACCTTGAAGACAGGGAAAAAATTATTCCTTGCCTTTGTTGATCTACGTCAAGCTTTTGACATGATCAATCGCGAGCTGCTGTGGACAAAACCTCAAACCTGGAATTGTCCGAGATCTATATTGGACCCTATTCAAGCCTTACATTCTGGTACATCAATTCAAGTACGGCTAAACAACCAAGGCGACTTGTCATCAAAAATTCCTACACACAGCGGTGTGAAGCAAGGCTGCCCTTTGGCAGCTGAGCTCTTTAAGCTCTTTATTGCAGATGTCCCAGCTTGCTTGAACCGGGAGCAGTGTTTTTCTCCAAAAATCAACAACACTCCGATAAACTGCATAGCATACGCGGATGACCTTGTCTTAATTGATCGTACCCAGATCGGTCTTCAACGGTTGCTGAGTAATCTCAGCGACTACTTAAAACAAAATGACTTGAACCTGAATGTTGACAAAACTAAGATAATGGCTATCGGTACAACAACATCGCGGAAAGACCAAGCCTTTAAATGGACCATTGAGAATAACATCCTGTCATCAGTGAAGTCCATTCGCTATCTTGGCGTCATGTTTAATAACTCCATCAATGAACATCACTGGAGGCAAGACCTGATTGCACGGATGAACCAGTTTGCAATCCAAGGGGCCAAGATAAACAGTGAATATGGAAAATTTAGTTTGTCACCAGTTTTGATATTATATGTCCAAAAGGTAATTCCAGCAATTGCCTTTGGTGCTGAGGCCGGATGGAATTTGGCTGCACAGTTTTGGCATAAACTCGAGGCAATATTCTGGAGGCGTGTCTTAAGACTCCCAAACTACGTATCCATCACTGCGATCCGTTATGAGTTATCTTTGAATTCCCTACACTCTGTTGTAATCTGGAAATCTTTGACCGCCTGGAGGAAAATGTGCGTAGCTGCACCGTCCTCCGCTTACCAAATTTTGGTTGCGAAACACGAAGTTGCCAATAATCTGTTTTGCGCCTGGAAATCTGCCTTGGCAATCCACCTAAATAGCGCCGACATATCAACTGACGATTTAATTAATTCTCCACAGTTGGCAAAGATTAAATTTGAAAATTGGTCTTGGATTTGCAATTCAGAACTTCGAAGCAAACTGAAATCCAGGCTGAAATCAGAAACTACAGTGCATAAATTGAACAAACCTTGTCGATACCTAGTAAAATGTCCAAATTCACAATATCGTGAAAAATTCATGAAGTTTCGGCTGAACGCCATTCAGTCTAAAGAAATGCTGTGGCAACGCAAAAACAAGGACACTGCAGATAACATATGCCGATTTTGCCGCAATGCCACAGAAACGTCTTATCATCTAGTAACAGCATGCGCAGGGGTGAATACCCAGCGACAATGCCATCTTGGGAAATATGCCCCACTGGATAACGACACGGCCAACTGGTGGGGCCGTGCAATTTCTGGACATGATATCCAACTCACATGTGCTGTCGTCAATTTTCTGGACTCTCTTTTCTTGAGCCCTGAGGCGTAATTAATTAATTAACCAACTAATCAACAAATTTCCACGTTTGACCATGTAATCTTTGGGTCTGAACACCAGTTAGTTAAGAGGTCGAAACCCTGATGTATGTGACTGCTAGGACATCTAGCTGTTTGGTTGTAAGACGTTTCTTAGAAGTACAGTTTTGTTTTCTAGGTAACAAAAGTTATGGCTGACCAACTTTCCTTTAGTTGTGATACCATAACTGAAGTTTTAATAAATAAAAAAAAAACAACGCTCTTGATGCGCACCCACTGGAATCCCGAAAAATGAACACATCACAGCCACCAAGAAACAGGCGCACCGGCTCCCAGTTAGAGAGAGAGTCCTCTATAAAGCCCTTGCCCTTACTCATAAGTGCATCCACCATACTGCCCCACCCTACCTTTCCGAAATAATTCACCCCACTATCTCCACAAGACCAACCAGAACACCTCATGCAAACATGCTCATAATCCGAGTTAAGAGAGCCAGAGCTGGAGGCGCTAGCTTTCCATACGTATCAGCTCTGCAATGGAACGCCCTACCGCCACCCGTGCGAGGAGAAGTCTCCCACCTAGCATTCCGTAAAGCCGTGAAAACAATGCTCTTTACTAAAAGCCTGACCCAAGACTGACCAATAGCAACCACATCCTTCAGAAATGTCAAAATGTATGTATTTGGACGATTGTACTCATTTATATATGACTCATATGTATGCATCTCTTCTGTAACTAAGCTTGCCACAAGTAACAGCGCTGCAATGCCCTACCTTCGGCTGTATGTGCACGATACAAATGTAAAAAATAAATAAATAAATAGTAAGAGAGAGAGAGAGAGAGAGAAAGAGAGAGAGAGAGAGAGAAAGAGAGAGAGAGAGAGAGAGAGCTCTAAATATGCATATGTCATGCCAGGTACAGTCTGTTTACATGGATTTTCCAGTGGGCAAGGCAAGTTTCCATTATATTGCTGTGGCATTTGCTGAATTCGACAATTTTTTTCTGTCGAAACATACTTAAATTGTTCCAGGGGGGTGAGTTTGATGGCAATTTGATTGAATTATTTTCAACTTATACCAGACTGCACAAAAATAAGGTTTGACCGTGCATCAAAATAATCGTATAAGCAGCTAGTTATGGCATCGGAACCAGCTGAGTCCACCCACTCTGAACATCCTCCAATGTTCTAGTTTCTTGTCTGAAACTGTACCTTCTTCAAAGGGTTCCAAAGTAATTTCAACTGAACCCATAGACCTGGGCCCTTTAAAACGAGGTAGCAATACTTAGAGATGGATGGGGATGGAGAAATTATTCATACATCAATAATCAAACCAACTCAGGAAGTTGGCAAAACTCTTTTCTGTTTTATTTGCAATTATCTAAAACAGAGAGGTTACAACAGACATCATCCGACGTTCGCTCGAATTCTCAATGCATTTTATAAAAACATAACTTTTCTAGTCAATATTCGTCATCATTTCCGTCACACTACATGGCAAACTACAAAAACCTACTTGAGGATGTGTTCCATACTAATTGGGTAGTGATTGGGTCTCTAACATCAGGTGGACAACTAAGCCCCCCTCTAGTGCAAGTCATCTTCATCGTCATAAAATACATGACGATTCATTGGTTACACAAACTATAGGGCTCTCTGATGCATGCCCCTCTACAATTGGTTAGCACGCTTGTACCCTTCTGAAATATTTCACATGCTAGCAGCATGCAGGCTACTAACCCAGGTGCTGGAAGGGTCGGCCTGGTCATGACTCCCCACCCAATTAGCCCAACATCTATCATCAATCTTACAGTATGCCATTCAATTAAGGCTTTGAACTTGGCCTTGCAGAAGCTCTCTGTGCCTGAGAATTAAAGGGAATATGGCATGGTCTTAGCTTCTGGTTTCAGTGTAGCTCGACCCAAAGCTATTCTCATCAGACCATGTGACTGGAGACCATGTTTTCGAGCTCTTCGCTGCATATAATACTATTAAATGATGAATGCTTGGCACCTTCAGTGTTTTTTCATTTCACCTCAAACAGAAGGTTGTTTCTTTCTCACATTCATGTTATTACCCGAAGGACAAGATGGTTCACGGTGGCCTCGACTCTTGGTGCTGGCCCAGCCAAGCCTTTCTTGAATTTCTCCTTCGCCATTAGCTGTTTTCCAATTGCGCAACACTAAACACCTTTCCATAACCTGGGTTTCAAGCCTTGCTAAAGGGTATTGTGGAACATCCAGGATCTATATGTCATGAACTTCAGATCATGCCCCTTTTGGACCTCCTGGTCCTTGTCTCAACGGGGCTTACATTCCGTACTACTTCCAACATGGCCGTCCAGAGCTGAAGCCCTTGCTCGCTCCATGCGCTAAACGCGGCATGATCTATTTATAGACCACGCCTTCCGCGGCTCCGCGCGTCTCAATGCTATTGCAGAGTAGCCTCAGACGTGTGTTCGTAGCTCACGGTATTGTTTCCTTTGTCCCAGTGCTATTACCCGCTCCTGACCCTTTCCCCCTTCCTGATTCCGAGCATTACTAGCCTTTCCTAGACTCCCAGATTCTTGGACTCCGCGCTCCCGGAACTAAACGCAACCTAGAACCAGACGAGACTCGAGCAGCGCTGTTCAAGACCAGGAGTGTTCGCAAGAAGGCAGCGATTGAAGACACCGGCAAACACCGGACCCAGGTGAGAAGGGGGGAACTCCTTGACACTATATACTCCTATGTATATACATTGGTGCATCACTGCAATCTATTCACTACATAGCCAGCCTCAAGTTCACTTCGTCTCCTTGCGTTACTGCAGCTGTACAAATGTAAAATGACTTTGCATTTTCTTCAACGTTTCTTCGCATGAGCATCTTCATCTCGAGCCCGAAATTTTGCTCATCCTCAACACCTCCTCCTCAGATCTTATAGAATGTCTATGTTCTCTCGTCTTGTGTCTCTTTTCAGGGTGCATAAGTTCTACTTCGCATGACATCACCAGTCTTCTTTCTCACTCATTTTCACACTTCTTCCGGGACTCTGTCCAGAAGAAAACTGTTTTTTGTGAATGCATATAGGGTTTTCTGAGTGGATACCTTGTTTCAAGAATTTTTTGCCATACAGGCATCCTCAATGGCACTGCACGTGTCGCAATTTCCGGTTCCCAACATATAGGCAACATGGGTGCAGAGCTCTTGATAGGGGTATTTGGCCTCTCCTCTGGGCGATTCATCGACCTTCTTTGGAACCCATATCTTTATGACTCCTTTCAGGCATCCTGCTGATTTCGCATGCTCATCAACACTTCAGGTCATAAGCATGCATTGTCCATTAGGAATGCAGTAAATCCATCTTCCCACATACTTCTTGTGGTTCTTCGGGTACAGGAACACTGGCCTTCACATAGTCTCTGATTTCTTCCATCTGTTAGCTTTTTATGTTCGAATCCTGATTCAACATCAATCACAATCTTCATTCCTACTACTTTCTTCACAGTCTTCTTGCATTGTGTTATTATTATCCTGATCACACAGAACCCAAACATGATCATTACCAACAGGGCTCCAAGAAACTTGAAAATGTTCGCATCCATTGTGGAACCCATGAGAAGATTGACAAAAACCACCTATCATCAACAATGTCTTCCACTTCATCTTCCATCTTGACGTGTAGATTTGTCAACATCATTATGGTCTTCGGGAAGGTTCCATTCTCGTCATCTTGAGAAGGTAGGAATGTGCAACATGATTCTACGATTTTGGCACAAACACCTTCATCCATAGCTGTAATCAAATGCAGGACATATCTATTCTGAAGTGTCATCAGTCGTATGGCTCTTAGCTCCTCCTTATTAGCAATGAATCCTTTTATGGTGGTGTTGATCATCTGCAGGATCTCCCATCTGGTTATCTGTAACCACTTGGTATTCACCATTGTCTGAATCCCAGGCATAAAGATAACAGTAAGCACTGAAGAAGTCTTGCTGAACAATCTATTTTCATATGGAATAGCATCACAAGTTTCTATCAATTTGTCTGAGAAATAATTTTCTCTCTTTATTCGATTCAAGAGCTCAGCAGATCTCTTCTTCCTTAGGTGAACATCTGCTTTTGGAAACTCGCCAATGTTCAGGTCACTCTTTGGAATCACCAAGGCTGGAACATGAACAATCACTATAGAACATAGTCCCCCCAATCTCTGGGCAGCTTCATGTGAGCTCTGGATCCACAGACCCAGTAGTGATCCATTATCACCACTGTCCCATCCTTCATTCCTGGAACATCAAAGATGTGTCCGCACTGTTGATTCTCTCCAACTTTTGTTGTGCTATTGTTTCAGAAACATAGTTCTGAACTAGCCAAAGGCACTATCTGTAGTGAACCTCCTAAGTCTTCGACCCATGCCAGAAGCTTTGCAAGCTTCGGCCATAGAGGTTTGCATCCATTTTCCACTCATTCAATAACAGGCTTGTGATGACCAGTTAGTGCCGCAGCTCTGCATATGACTATGCCTTCTTCCCAGCCATCTGGAGAAAGTACTGTTCCCCATATTCGCATCTGGCCTCTTTCTTTGCAGTTCAAACTTCTTCATCAGTCTTCCCTTGACAGTTGAGTTTCCTGTTTATCTCCCATCTGATTCCTGCTCCTTTCATGCCAGGTTGTTCATATCTGATCACATGATTTCTGCTGTGTGCTCTTTCTCTTATAAAAAAGTCTTGAACATAATTATATTCATCTGGAGATGGCCATTCTGTCACCTATACCAAGGATGCCGTTCGGCCCTGAAACTGACCTCTTGTATGGCAGAGTGCAAGGCGAGTAAGGCAATGAGTTGTTTGAACATCTATTTCAATAGCTATGAATATCTTATACTTTCCCATAGCATAAGGCAGAAGTGCATGTACATAGCAATCCTCCTCAGAGGTCGTTTTACTCACCTCATTCATGTGTTGATACCACATGTTGTTTCCCAAAAGTGCTGTACTCTCCAAATAATCATTCAACTCATGGTCATCCTCACTTGCACTTCTCTTAGGTCTCTGTCTTGCCAGATGAGCTTGTACTCCCCAACTAGGAAATACTTCTTGGACTAAAAACTTTGCAGCGTATGTGGCGTCAGGATGTGTGCATGGACCAGCTTCAATTCATCTAAAAAACGGGCCCACTACCACTATCATATACCTATATCCATTACAAACCTGCAGCATTTTAACATAAACAATATGTAAATGCTGAAAAGGACCATTTGGACGAGGAATTACTCCTCTGACTGTTCGCAGTGTGTGCCCAGCAGTAAGCTTTTGACATACCATGCAATTTACTACATAAAAAGCAATGTTTTCTAAAAGGTTCGCTACGAACCAGTCCTCTACAATGATTGCTGCGAGGCTCTCTCTAGTAACATGCGCAGGGTAGTGTAGCTTTTCTAACACCACTCTTAATAAGGCTACAGGCATCACCAGTTTACCAGTGCTGTCTTGTCACCACAGTGCTTTGGAAGGGGATAAAGAACACCCCCTCCACGCCCACAGTTCTTTCCCTTCCTGTGGAGCTCCTCCTTGAACTTCCATTAACTGTGTTTGTGATAAGTGATTAAAGCTTTCATTCACAACCATTTTCTCTTTCACACCAGGAGTATCAAAACTAAAAATATCAGAAGAATATGCAACCCTTTTAGCCTCTTTGTCTGTGGCTTGGTTTCCACGTGAAATAAAATCAGTTCTCTTAGTATGTGCTGTGCATTTAACTATCGTGATGGCTACCGGGAAGTGTAGTGTTTCAATAAGCCTGTCCAATAATGCGGCATGCTGCACAGGAGAGCTGTCCGCTCGGAGGTACCCCCTCCTTTTCCAACATGCTAACCCTACGTGCACGGTTGATATCTTATAGACGGATTCACTGTACACCGTCACTTCCTGCCCTGCATGATTCTCGGGCGCGACAATAAGCGCCACCAATTCTGCAGCCTGTTCTGAAAAATTAGACGGTAGTCTCGCACTTGCAACCACTTCAAATTCCCCATTGGCTCTGTGTCTTAACACAGTTGAGCCTGAATGCCTTTCTCCATCAGTTTGATCGATCCTTGAAGAACCATCAATAAAGAGAACCCCCCGCCCCCACTGTTAGAGAATTTTCCTTCACTATCAGGATTTCCTCATAATTTGAACAGTCATTGGCTACAAACATGACAAGCGTGGCAGGATTCATCATTTTACACCTGGCTATTTTGATCGCTGGATTCGATATAACCACCTCATAAACTGAGGCTCTTTAAGACATCAGTGCACCTTTAGGTTTCTCCAAAACAGCAAACAAAGCATACTCAGCTAATAAAGTCATGGAAAACCCCTCACTATGCTTGCAGATTTCTTGATATCGAACATGGCTACTGCCAGCGATTGTTTGCAATGGAAGTGACCCCTCATAACTGGGTCCAAAAACCCACTGTAATATGCTAAGGGTTGGTATCCCAATGTAGTTCTCTGTGTGAGTACTGCTGTCATGACTGTCCCATTCATGTGCACGATTCTAAAAGACCTGTGTGGGAGCGAGGGGCCAGCAGGCATCTCTCTGCCTTCACTTCTCAGTACAATGCTTGGACCAAGTGCCTCCAGTGGTGGGTTCACCCATTGCCCTTATGCGAATTTAACTTTCGTTGACTTTCTTGTAGCTAGGACCACTGAGCAGGACACAGGGCATCCATCTTTTGAGCCCCCTTTCGCCTCCATCTTGGTGACCAGGCCTCACTGCGATAGTACAAAACGCTTCTCTCCCTCTCCTCACTGCGATCAGGCACACAGAGCACATGGCCCCCACCTTCGTTCCCACTCTGACTGGAAAACTCTGCGGCTCCATTCTCACGCTGAAGCCGGAGGTATTTGCAACAACTAATAAATGTATCACATCAGTCTTCCTTTGAGGTCACTGTCCTGCATGTGAACCAGCATGAACTAAGCACATAGCTCGTTCATCTCCACAAACGTGTCCTTGCCCCCGCACCCTCGCCAATGGAAACTTACTGCCATTCTGACCCTGTGTCCCTGCAAGATATTCCTTTCATGTGCCAGACCGCTGACCATGCTATGAGGCCCACCCAACAGACCCCCAACTAACATTAGACCGCTGCTGCAGTATATCGTGCCTAATACTAACAAATGCCACATACCTGAGATTCTTGTGAGACTAACCCCACAGTTCAATGAGAGTATTATAGTGGTCAAGACCCTTAAACCTGTGACCTGTATAACCCAAATGTTATAGATGATATAGAGACCATTGTGATTTGTATAGTGACATGACAAACTACTGAGAGTCTTTTGATCAACCATTATTTAGTGCATGCATTATTTAGAATGTACTCATTAGCTTAGATAGTGACCACCCTGCTTTACAGCGACCTGACCTTCACCCATTCAGAGCACAGATATCTGACGTCCATCCTCCCGCCAAGCAAGCAAACAACCAGGAGGAAGAGATTATGCCCACACCTAAGACACCACCTTGGCTGACCATATGTTAGATATGTCAGTGTGCCTATATAATGTACTGTAACATTAATTTTGCCAGAGCGCTCTCAGAGTTCTAGATAAACTTTTCCTTGGACTCTCACAGCCTGCTCTCTTTGCCTTATTCCCCCCCGGGGTGTGTCTGTTTTATTATCTTGCACGTGTAAGTTGGGGAGGGCACAAACATTTGGTGACCCCCTGCGACATGATTTGGAGAGGTGCCTTGAGATCCTCACTGTGCGGCAAGATCCGAGACGCCCGCCAGCAATACCATCGCCTCCGCGGCTGACCAGCCTGTGCACACTACAAGAAAGGGTCAAGGGTTCCCGGTTGACGAATACCCGACTGAAAAGCTGCTTGGTTGGGGTGTGGACCTAACTGGGGTCGGACCGCGAAAGGTGACCCTCGGATCACCTGACCGAACACGTGAGGGTTACCAAGGAAAGGTAAGGGGGAATAGGAGGGAACAGGTGAACAGGTGGTAATTAGTTATAGGGAAGAGTAGGGCCTGTGTGAGTGGTGATGAGGCTTTTCTGATCTGTCCTTTATATGGCCATTAGGTTTCGTGAGAAGTGAAAAGAAGAAGAGAAGAGGTATCCTAGCCCGAATGGGGTAGAAGGCGGCACCGCATAGCATTGTCTCGTCCAGTGCAGATAAAATAAGAGAAGATAAAGAGAAAATAGAAGGGGTCTCGTATATTGAGTAGACTCGGAGTAGTTATTTAGAATATTCTTTTTCCTTGTAAGAAAGAATTCTTGGGGAAGAGTAAAAGGGTGTAAGAGGTGGGGAGCGAATGAGAAGAGTAGGTGGAAAAGTTTGGTAATGGGAACAAAGAGGAAATAAAAGCGTGCAGCTAGTGCATGTGCATGTTATGTGTTTCCATGTTCTGTCTATTGTTTTGGTCAAAAGTATCAAAGTATTGTAATTGATTTATTGATAAAGTGGTAAACATGCGAAAGTGAACTGTTGAATTTGGAAATGCAATAATTACAGAAGTAACGGTGAATGTTGATACATAAAAATTACTAAGTAATTAAGAAGCATTTAATATATTGTTAGTCTAAAAGAAAGGACAAGTGGGTGGAACGGTGATTAGGGGGAGACAACATCATCATGGGGGGAATAACACCACTAGCTCATATTTGTCAACACCTTCCATTATACAGTGAAAAGATACAAAAGTACCATGATCATTGGTTGACAGAGATAAAAGGAGACAGTGTAATGCCGATTTGGCCAGAAGGAGGGTCATTCGATAAGAGAGAGTTAGATTTAGTATCTAAGCACTTGCTAGCAAGATCTAAGGGGAAGCAGTTACAGAATAGAAGGGAAGTGCTAGATCTATGGCGAATGTTCGAGGAAGTGACCCCCACAGCAGAGGTAGGTAAAGAAAGACCAACTGAAAAACAAAAATCACAGGAAGAGATAAGCAGAACGCCAAAGGGCGAGTGCACAACAACCACAGCTGAGGGTGATACAACCAAAATATATCCGTTAACGACAAGACCAGCAGTAGGATACAGCGAGCCCCTGTACATACCAGCATGTCCCACCCCCACTCCCTCAACTGGAGCGGTAGCCACAGCACCACCTCCCTATGACAAAGGAGGTTTGTATGGCCCAACAAGCGCACCCCCCATGAATTTAGCACACTTGACAGGAGAATTAGACAGCCAGCTAGCACATGCACAAATGGAGATAACACGGCTGAGGGCACTCTGTGATAAGGGCCAAATGCTACTTGGGGGAGGGGAGGTGCCTCCATTATCCGTAACAGACCTCTCACCCCCACCAAGCGCAACAGGGAACTAGCACCAACAACACCAGAGCCAGCACGAACCATAACGTCCCAAGGGACACACATACCACAAGGGCGAGAAAAGGAGTGGAGAACGGGGGAGTTCCTGTTCCATCTGAATGACAAACCAGTGAGAATTATATGCCCAACCACCCCAGAAAGTGAGCGAGGGGAAGAACACAATGAGGATGGAGAGCAAGAGGAGGCAATAGAGGAAGTGTGGAGCAATCTAGACGAATACGAGGAAGGAGTGGCGGCCGTAGGGTCCCCACTGCCACATCATTTTGATGCCATGGATCCACGATCACCCCCACAATGGCAGGGTACATTAAGGCAGCGAGTAGGGAATATGTTGGTAAGTAAGACAAAGAAAGGGACAGTAAGTAAAACAGGAAAGAAACATAAGTTACAGATGCCACTGATACATAAAGGAGCATGTAGGCCACACTATATCCAATGGGCCCAAATGGACAAAACTAACTTGTTGAAAGTTCTCCCTCCACTACCGGGAGGGGCTGGGAAATGGATACACGCATTCGAAAAAAACACGGCACGGGTGCCACTAGCAATAGGCGATGTAAAAAGTTTGTTAGTGTCGGCAGTTGGCGATCAGGCAGACGCAGTACAGGAGAAGGCAGGATTCCCAGGAGTAACAATTAGTTGTGACCGCCATGACGGATCACTGTTCAACAACGTTCGAGCGCAAGTATGGGACGCATTGCGGTGCACGTTTCCAGACATTCCAGATTTACATTTAGTGATGCAGTGTACAATGGAGGAAAACGAGGATCCTATGCAATTCATACTACGGGTGCAAGATTTGTGGAGAAGCAAAACTGGCACGGCGTGGAACCAGTCCACCGCCTTGTTCTATTTTATCATCAAAAAAGGGCTCCCGAAGGAGGTACAGAAGGCCTTGGACAAAATAGCTGGGATAGAAGCCAAGGGTTGGCCTGAGATTCAGAGTATAATTGTACACCACTGAAGGAGGATCAAAGAGAGGGAAAAGGAGATAGCACAGAAAAGGCTGGCAGACGAAGAGAAACTAGTGCAGAACAAATTGGTGAAGGTCGCCGCTGTAAACGCCAGCGTAGCCCCAGATAGAGAAAACGAGGGGGATGAAGGAGCGTGAAGTAGGCCAGTGACAATAGCAGCATTGCAGATGGCAGGAGAACAAGGACCGTGGAACGGAGAGGATTCATACAGTGGACCACAGTGGCAAGAACGACCGGCAAGAGGAATAGGTGGGCACCGTGGCCAGAGAGGAGGATTTGGAGGTATGGGGAATAGAGGATTTGGTGGGCAGGGGATGAGAGGAGGACTGCAAGGGTCTTGTTGGAACTGTGGGAGATGGAGACATTATTCGAGGGATTGCAGAATGTGGCTTCAGGGTATTTCCAAGGGCAGCAGCCCATGGAAAATGAACTAGGATGGGGATGCCCACACCCAGGTAGCCCCTATGGGTTACCAATGGGAGGGGGAAGACAACAAGACCAATGCAATAACGAACCCCAAATGCAGTAAAGAAAGCCACCCCCACAACCGCATTACATCGCACAGCAACCCATGGCGAGACAAAACGCTGTAGGCAATGCAAATAGTAACTGTTTCGCAACGGCTGCAAATGGCGCACCTGCGCCATTCCGCGGCGTGACAGTGGTCGGAGACAATGTCTTTTCAGTACCAGGGCAAGAAAGGTATGCAGACTAGGACAGCCCACAGGGAACACTTGTGTGTCCAGTCCTATCCACCCTACGTGCAGAAGAGGAACCACTAGTGGGGGCAGAGATAGGAAACAAGCAGTTTATCTTCATGGTAGACTCGGGAGCAGAGAACTCATGTCTTATGGAAGGGCGATTTCCGCTCTCAGGCAGGAATTTGGAAACGCAGGGGTTCTCTAGGGCTATTTTAAAAGATCCTTAAACTAAAGATCTTGATATAACGGTAGGGGGAAAAACTGTGCGAGCACCCTTACTGTACCACGAAGACGCACCAATCAATTTACTAGGCAGAGATTTGCTAAGTAAATTGAACATGACCAGTTTGTTTACTGAGCGGGGAATAGTGTGCTCCACTCCAGGAGATTGCCCAGTACGAGCAATGTTGATGATTAGCACAGCGATGAATGAAGTTGTGGTGCAAGGAATACCCACTGACATAGACATGTTTATTTATGGCATCAAAGTATTAGCCCGAGTGGTACCAGAGATAACGAGAAAGGAATGGAGAACACCATCAGATTTTATATTCCGCCCAATTGCACACACAGATGTTGTGCCAGGCACGATCATGTCCATAGACATCGAGGCAGTCCAGGTATCAAGCAAACGCATTGTGGTCATAGGATTGGACGCGCATGGGTGTGAGTGGAGAACTGTGTTATGCATATACCCCAACATAATGCTAAGAGACATAACTGATGAGGAATTATTCACTGATAATGAAGATGACGGAGAGATAATAATGGAAATAAGCATACCACGTAACATCATGATTCAGTACGGTGAGGTACACAACCCACTTATGGCTAGCATTAATGCCCCACCGACAATATTTGAGGAAGACATGGCAAAGGTGGCGCCTGAAATTTGGACTACAGGCCCCCACAATGTAGGATCACTCCATGAGGTGACACCAATAAAGATAAAACTAAAACCAGGTGTCAAACCACCATGGGTGAACAATATCCCATATCCAGAGAAGCAGAAGAAGGGATTAGGGAAACAATAAATGCACTCCTAAAACAAGGTATTATAGTGCCATCAAACTCTCCCTGTAACACGGCTATCTTCCTGATCAAAAAAGCAAAAGGAGGGGCTTGGAGGATGATTCAAGATCTCCGCCCACTCAATGACATCATCCAAAAAGAGTTCCCATTAGTGCCTAACCCAGCAGCATACCCAAAGAATCTACATGTTTTACTGTGGTGGATTTGAAGAATGCTTTCTTCTCTATACCACTCGACCCAGGCTCGCAGTACCTGACAGCATTCACACTAGGAAACAACAGGTATGAACATCGCAGACTCCCACAGGGGTATTGCGAAAGCCCCAGCATTTTCAACAGAGTATTGCGTGAAGATATTGGAAACATAGATGTAGAGAGCACCATTATACAATACGCAGACGATTTACTCGTCTGCAGCCTCACAGAAGAAAAGTGAAGAGAAGACTCCAAAACACTATTAAACGTGTTGGCCGCCAAAGGGTATAAAGTGGACAAAGGAAAATTGCAATACTGCCTGGCTGACGTTGTATACCTCGGACAGCTAATATAAAAAAAATGGGAAACGGATACTCCCAGACAGGGCAGCTGCTATACGCAACATGATCATACCTAAAACAGTTAAAGAAATGCAAAAATTCCTCGGTATATGTAATTATTGCACAGCATGGATCCTTGATTACGCAGCATACACACGCCCATTGCTACAAGCATTGAAAGAAGCACAAAAGAGTAGGTCCCCAATAAAATGGACACATGACATGATGGCACAGTACTTTAGATTAAAAGACCTCATTGCAGATGCTCCAGTACTCGCGAACCCAGATTATGAGAGGGAATTTTTCTTATTTTCACAATGTAATGGAACACTGATGACAGCAGTGCTCACACAGAAAACATCATTAGGACACAAACCATTGGCCTATTACAGTGGAACATTAGATGCAGTGATGCAAGGACACTCGCGTGCGAACAGTGTCTCGCTGCAGCAGCTTTCGCCATTGAAAAAAGCGCCACAATCGTGATGGGATGTTCGGTAACACTATATGCAGAACACTCCTTATTTGCAATTCTTGAGAGGTCAAAATCAACATTAACAACACAGAGAGCAACAGCATATGAGATAATAATTTCGAGCCCCAACGTACACGTTGTCAGGTGCAAAACAGTAAACCCAGCAACATTTATTAAAGAACCATGCACCACAGAGGACATGCAGGAACACGACTGTGCCACCTATGAAGGGGAGGGCGTTGACATCCCCAAAGCGAGCAAAAACACCCTGAAGGAAGGAGAGATATATTTCATAGAAGGGTCAGCATCGATAAACCCTGAAAAGGGGGAGAAGCATGTAGGGATGGCCGTAGTACGCATGGAGGAAGACTACTATGAAACAATTGTCCAAAAGTGCCTCCCGTCCCATTACTCCGCACAAGCAGCAGAACTAACTGCATTGATTGAGGCACTGCATACAGCCAAAGGATGCACAGTAACAATATACTCAGACTCAGCATACGCAAAAACCACAGTCCATTCAGGGCTATCCCGCTAGCATAGGAGGGGGTTCAGAAGAGCGGATGGCCCACCAGTACAGCACGCCGCACTATTGACTGAACTGATAGATGCATTAGCAGAACCATCGGTAGTGGCAGTGGTGAAATGCCAAGCCCATACCAACAACACAGATGCAGTCTCATTGAGATACGCGGCAACCGACGCAGCAGCGAAGGTGGCCTCGTATTTCAATACAATACCAACAATCGAGTGCATTGTAAAATCAGCCATTACAGAGCCATTGGAAGAGGCATACAGTAACACACCAATAGCGCAGATAATAGAACTACAAAGGAGAGCAACACAGGAGGAGCAAGAGTTGTGGAGCAAACGGGGGTGCAAACAATCAGCCACAGACCTAATTTGGAGACAGGAGACAACAGGAAAGGTAGTGATGCCAGTAGAATTGCTAGAGGTAGCATTCCAACAGCTGCACTTCCCAGCCCACGTAGCAAAACAACATATTGCCGCAGACATCCAGGAACATTGGTTTGTCCCCAATTTACAGGAACATTTGTCAAAATTTGTAGTAGAATGCGCAACATGCCAAACATACAATTCAGGATTGACATTGAGAACACTGCGCGGCACGCTGCCACGACCAGTAGGACCATTTAGAGAACTACACATAGATTACGCTGACATGGGAGAGCGATGTAACGAAGCAAGGTATTTAATTGTAGTGGTATGTCCCTTTTCAAGGTGGGTGGAACGGGTCCATGTCCCCACCCAGACGCGAAGTGTGCGGCGAAGTTCCTGGTGCGAGAAGTCTTTTCTCATTGGGGAATGTGTGATGTGATAAGATCAGACAACGGCACACACTTTGTGAATGACCTTTTCAAGGAAGTGATGTCACTCTTGGGGGTGAAACACAAACTGTGTTCCATTTATCATCCAATGGCGAATGGGGTGGTGGAAAAGATCAATGGATTACTAAAAAGAAAACTATCAAAATTGTGTAATACGCTGAAAAAGAATTGGGTGTATTGCTTACCCCTAGCACTGTTTCAACTCAGAACGCAACCATGCAACGACCACCATCTGAGCCCCCATGAGATTGTGACTGGGAGACGAATACACACACCGCTCGCCCCGATTAGGAGAGCATCAGACGCACACAGATCTCCCACAGTGCTAGGGGAGGAATTTAAGGAATACCTGACCCAACTGTCGTGCGTTGTGTGCAGCATAGCGCAACAAATTGCACCATCATTTACTGAGAATGCAGCGACTGATACTACCATGCCAGATGCAGACAGACCAAGCGGGTCACTGATGCTAGGAGCACAAGTCTACGTTCAAAGTTTTGTGAGGAGATGGAATTCTCCGAGGTTTCATGGCCCCTACGAGGTCATTTATAGTACACCCACCGCAGTTAAAGTTAAGGGACTGAAATATTGGGTGTACCTCTCAGACGTGAGGAGGGCACGCGATAGTGTACTCCCTCAGACTGAAAAGGATTACGTAAGGGGCACCGCGGATGAGCTTCAGACACAATGATAATGCGATTTAAGTAAATAGAACATGTAAAGGGCGAAAGTGATGACACGCTCTCTGGTTAAAATGAACTATGTCCATGTCATTTTTCTCCTTCCACTTTCTTTTCATCACTATCTCTCTCGCTCTCAATAGTGACATGAAATGCTTAAAGCAAAGGACGTAATTAAGATAACAGTGAACAAAATGAATAGCAGAAATGAGTAAATAATGAAAAAGTAAATATGTAGATATACAACTGTATTTATGTTGGTGACTTAACAACTTTGTATCGCCCCTCCAGGTGGCAAATGGACCAACGCAGCGCAATCACAGAAAACACCATTATGTTAGATAGCGATAGGGACGCCATTAGGGCTGGCTAATCGGTTCAGCAATGTTGAATGCGTTTTGAAATGTGCTGCAGTTTTGTTTTCAGTGATGTTGTTTTTCATGGCCTGGTACTATACACTTTTATCTTTGGTTAATGACATGCACAAGGGGGGGAGGGGGGCTTACTTGATACAAGAAGGTTCGCACTTAATATGGACTGGAGTAAAGACAATGTGGAAAGACACGTATGACATTGATGCTAATGATACAAATGCAATGAAACCTTCAGAACACTCTGCCGCCTATCCAACAAGTGTGTCCTTGTTACATCCAAGTATAAATATAAGCAATGATTATGAATTAAATGTATATGATGGCGACTACTATTGGCCAAGCAACGTAGCTAACACAAGCTCGCATGCACATATAACAGTAGAGCTTACTTCATATTACGCTGCTGCCACTTATGAATACACACATGATGACATATTCAACGGTAATGAGACAGCTTGGGCGGGCATGCTCCCAATACACTACCAAAGAGTGAAAAGCCACAAGGCGGGAGGGAGAAGGAGAAAGAAGAGGGGGGCAGAAGGGAAAAGACATGACATTTATCATGACCTGGGGTTAGATGAGATAGAAGACCCTCGCCACCCAGATCAATCAAACAAGTGGTATTCGGACATGAGTGCCACGGCAAAGCAGGCAACACATGAGAGCTGTTACGTTTGTTCGCTCATTCCACTTGCATCAGGGATACCAAAAATGTTAGTGCCACAGGAAGTACACTTGTCGGAGGCCCAGTGTTTGATTCATTTGGTTTTGTGCAGGATAAATAGCACCTTTCAAGCGCACACCGTCACAATGGAAAGACTGGAAAATGAGAGAACATGCACAAGCAGACGCCAAGGAGTAATTTGCCTAAGGAACCATTTCTTGTCATCAAAGGGACGAGGTATGCAGAAAATAAATGGCACGAGGAAACTATCGAATGCAAAGCAGAAGCACTCCGAGGGCTATCCAATGACACCTTTCAATGGATAAAGGAAGTATGTGCCCCCATCTGGTCGCAACATGTCACGAAGCGAACGTGGGTCACAGCGTTGGAAAAACCTATCAAGAAACAGAAAGAATTACCACATGAACTGTGTTTCCATGGGGAAGGAAGAGTGAACATGGGGGAAACAAAGAAATGCAACAAGACGGTAATCATACCTGACATGAAGAAAGGCACTGCTGCACTGATGGACATGTACTGGATTTGCGGCAAACAAGCCTATCTACACCTCCCAACAGCATGGAAAGGTGCATGTGTCTTGGCCACCCTCCACACAGCCCTGATGGTAATACCAGAGAGTCATATGCACAGAAAAGAAGGTGAATCGGCTGGCATATCGGCAGCAGGGCAACCGGTTGAACCATCGACGGCGCCCCAACAAATGATAACAGAAGCTCCAATTTACGAACTATTGTCAGAATATGAACTGAAGAAAAAATTAACACAAAGTAAAAGGTCCACCAATTACATCTCATCCGAATCATCGAAACTCATTGCTGGGATCCTGCAGAAGTATAAGCTCTTTTCATCAGCAGAGACATTTTTCGCATCACTCCTTGTCCCGGGACTCCAAGCACGAACAAATGCCAAATGGTTGCAGATAGTGCGCTGGGAGCTCATCCAACTGGCTAATGACACTGAAGAAGGGTTCAACATTACAAAAATAGAGCTCTGTGCACTGCGCCTAATGACAATGCAAAACAGATATGTCCTAGATCTCCTCACGGCAATGGACAGTGGTGTTTGCCGAAAAATTGTGGGGCTTGTTGCACGTTCGTGCCAACTGAAGATGCTGATAACGGGACACTCTCACATGTGATAACAGCAGTACACAATTTAGGAGATAGGATGAGAACAGAAGGAGGTGCAGAGGAAAGCACATGGTTCGACAATTTGTTCAGCTGGATACCATCATGGGTAAACGTGGCAATGAAAATACTCATCCCCATCATCGTCTTTGTGCTCCTATTCTTCTGTGTGTGCCAACTGGGACTCCGGTGTTGTGAAAAGAGTATGCCTACCTCAACTATGATGATGGTAACAATGGGCCGACCGACAACGGTAGCTACTATGATAGACGCACAAATACAAACAGGGGAATACAACACACTACAATACAGGATGACAGCCATTTACAGGCAATACGGGGACAGGGTTGATAATTTACACCACACAACAATAAAGGAACCAACAGAGCTGCAATGGTACAGAGAGGTATGGGTGGACTTAGATGGAGATGGTGGGATCTACTTAATGTGTACACCAGACGAATATGCCAGAAGAGGGGATAGCCTAAGAAGTGTATGCAGGGCATTGATGCCAATAAAAGGCACCCCCGCGTGGGACGAAGCAGTCGCGGAGGCTGAGTACTACAGTAGGGAGAATGAAAAGAATAAAACATAAAATATGTGTTACTTTAGATGTAATGAAAGGGGGGAATGTGTGGGAGCGATGGGCCAGCAGGCCCCTCTCTGCCTTCACTTCTCAGTACAAAGCTTGGACCAAGTGCCTCCAGTGGTGGATTCGCCCCTTGCCCTTATGCAAATTTAACTTTCGTTGACTTTCGTGTAGCTGGGACCACTGAGCAGGACACAGGGCATCCATCTTTTGTGCTCCCTTTCAACTCCATCTTGGTGACCAGGCCTCACTGCGATAGTACAAAACGCTTCTCTCCCTCTCCTCACTGCGATCAGGCACACAGAGCACATGGCCCCCACCTTCGTTCCCACTCTGACTGGAAAACTCTGCGGCTCCATTCTCACGCTGAAGCCGGAGGTATTTGCAACAACTAATAAATGTATCACATCAGTCTTCCTTTGAGATCACTGTCCTGCATGTGAACCAGCATGAACTAAGCACATAGCTCGTTCATCTCCACAAACGTGTCCTTGCCCCCACACCCTCGCCAATGGATACTTACTGCCATTCTGACCCTGTGTCCCTGCAAGATATTCCTTTCATGTGCCAGACCATTGACCATGCTATGAGGCCCACCCAACAGACCCCCAACTAACATTAGACCCCTGCTGCAGTATATCGTGCCTAATACTAACAAATGCCACATACGTGAGATTCTTGTGAGACTAACCCCACAGTTCAAATGGAGCATTATAGTGTTCAAGACCCTTAATCCTGTGACCTGTATAACCCAAATGTTATAGATGATATAAACACCTGTGTGATTTGTATAGTGACATGACAAACTATGAGAGTCTTTTGATCAACCATTATTTAGTGCATGCATTATTTAGAATGTATTCATTAGCTTAGATAGTGACCACCCTGCTTCACAGCAACCTGACCTTCACCCATTCGGAGCACAGATATCTGACGTCCATCCTCCCGCCAACCAAGCAACCAACCAGGGGGAAGAAATGATGCCCACACCTAAGACACCACCTTGGCTGACCAATCCGGGTCCAACGTAGCATCATATGTTAGATATGTCAGTGTGCCTATATAATGTACTGTAACATTAATTTTGCCAGAGTGCTCTCAGAGTTCTAGATAAACTTTTCCTTGGACTCTCGCAGCCTGCTCTCTTTGCCTTATTCCCTGCCCGGGGTGTGTCGGTTTTAATTTCTTGCACGTGTAAGTCGGGGAGGGCACAAACAGAACTCAAAATAATTTGGATTCCTACTGGAGCTGTGCAAATTGCCTTTTTTAGTTAGTATGTTTTCCTGATTCACCTGTGCCTTCTTCAGGGCCTGCAACAAGAGTCTTGTGTATGAACTATAATCAAATACCTATGCTCTAACATAATTACACAGTCCTAAAATCTGTTGCATTTGCTTTATTGTGTGCGGTTTTGATGTATTCAAGATCACCTCAGCTCTTTCTTTCCCTCATGCGTGATTAACTGTCCTATGTACAACACCTCTTCCTGACAATACTGCAACTACTCTTTATCCACTTTATATCCTTTGTCTGAGACAATAATCATTAGATTAATCCAATCTCATCTGCACTCTTCTCCTGGGTGCACTGGGCCGGCAGGAGGTTTCGTATCCTCATGCGAAGGTTGTCCCACCTTTTGTGGCAGTTCCAGACAGTTTTTGGTGTTCTTTTGACTGCCGTGACCTTCTGGGCCACCTCCTCCCAGATTGCCTTCTTGCATAACTGTGCCTGCCTTCTGAGGTTGTTTCTGAATATTTGGTCTGCATGCTCGACTATGGTATCTGCGAACATGTTCAATTCAGCCTCCCTGAAGCGCGGCTTGCACCTCCGGGTTGCAGGTACCCTTGCTGACATGGCTCCTGATGATAATCTGTGCTCGGGATGTGGGTGTCACTCCTGTGCTCAGAGGATTGCAATGGATTGTGTTTTACTAATGGGCGACGGTCCATTTCCTGTTCTGGCAAACACGTTATTTCCGGTCATAGTAATAACAGCACCGTTGTTACCGGTGAGTCTGGTAGCATGGAGCTGGAATCGGAGTCAACGACGCCGAGAGTGGCAGTGAGGAGACTTTGGGGGGGTTGGTGGTATTACTGGCGTGCCGGTGCAACCGTTTCTAGCATGCTGTAATGTGCGTGCACGCTAACACGGAATCAACTGTAGATTCCAGCAGCAGTGCTTCACGGACACAATAGCACTGCATGTCGATAATTACGATTTTTTACCGCCAGACTTGTAATGAGGCCCCTTAAATCCTGTATGAAACTCCATATCATTCCTTTTGCCTTGAGCACTGGGTAAACCACAGTGTTACATGGGGATTCTAATGGCACAAGAATGCCTCTCTAAATCAGCGATGTGATTGTCTCATAAATACCCACATCTGCCTCCTTTGTTAGGGGATACTGCTTTACTCTTGAGAAAATTGCTCCTGGCTTCAGCTTGATCTTCACTTCCCCTATGCTCTTTATGAAACCCACGTCATAGCGACTTGTAGTTCATAGTGCGCTGGGTAACTTGGCCGTGTCGTCCTCCCAGCATGTTGGGGGCGCCTCCAGCGCCAGTGCCATTTGCAGCCCCAGAGAATCCTTGAGTGTTCATGGCATCGTCTGACAAAGTAAATGCTCCTTACCTAATGCAGGACCTAGTCGCCCCTGTGTCAACGAGAAAGGAAAAAGTCTTGTCACCTTTCGCCACCCCTATGCGAGCTTCCTCCGCTGGGTTGGGTGTGATCGACAGGATGGGACACATCATATTCATCTGTAGGCTGTCCTATTGAGGATACAGGGACATCTGATTCTCTGTAAAGTGGTTGTTCCCTACCATGGTTACTCCTCCCAGTTGCCTGATGGGAACTTTCACCACTGTGTCTACATGTGCTGGTGTGTCATTGCTCTGTGTCTGTGCTAATTGCTGTGGGTTTCTTTGAATATGTGGTGCTTGTAAATGCAGTGGTACTGGCGCTGCCATCTGTCTCGCCTGCATTTGAGTTGGTGGTGTCGGTGCTTGTGCTTGTGGCATCTACTGATATGTGCCGTGCATCTGTCCTTGATGTTGCTGGTCCTGTGCATAATAATCATCCAGCTCCCCTTGGTAGGGCTGCTGGCCATGCCCTCCCCAGTTCTGCTGCATCCCCCTATATATGCACACTCTTGAAATGTGTCCTGTCTGCCCACAGGTCCAACACGGTGGTGTCTCCCACCCTTGCCTCTGGAAACCCCCCGAAAAATCCCATGGGTCTACTGCATCTGTTGCCCATATCCTCGAAACCCCCTGGTTGTGATGCATCTCTGCTCCAAAGCCATGTTCTCGCTGTTGGCCTGTCTGTCATGACCACTGCGAGGGGACACAAGTTTGCCACAAGCAGGCTCCCACGAAAACCCTGAGGGCCTTAAAACCACTGCAAAAGGGCTCCTGGAGCCAGTCCTGGTACCTTTGGCACCAGGCTCATATGTAGGAAGAAAGGGCTGTTCAAACTAGGTCCCATATATGTACATGGGCCTTTAAATCCAACATGGAAGCACCCACACAGTCTAGTTCTAAGAACCAAGCCATGCAGTCTAGTGTGTTGGGTGTGGCAGGCCTGGATCTACTTTCCCTGGTACTACTTTACCTGGGCTTTATAAACCACACCCTGACTGCAGAACACACTTTGTGTTATTCTGCAACCAGCAGCGCAACGCTCACCGTGTCCAGCTCCTGGTCTTCAGCATCTTCCTGTAATCCTGCAAGAACAAGATTATTCTGTTTTACCTGAGAAAACACCATCCAGCACTCAGCATCTCAACTGGACTGCAATCTGTGGAAACCGAGAGAAGAAGAAACATCACTCACCTGTGAGTACTAGCTTAAGGACTTCTGGCGAATCGCTACCACAGCTGCTGTTTGAACATTGCGACCTGCAATAACGAGAAAGGGAAAAACAATATTAGAACGCGTGCTTCCAAAACATCGAATTCCATCAGTCTTACCTGAATTCCATCGCGCTACACCACGCTTCCATCCGTGACACCACAGCAACATCTGCAAAGGAAAATAGACATATTCAGGTTCACTTTCAATATTAAGCAACCGCACAGCGCTGTACTTACCTTAATAGATTCTGGGGGCCTGTTTTTCATCGTGCTCTCATCCACTCGCAGCACCAAAGCGGACTGTGGGGAGAAGAAGAAGAAAACACAGGTTAGCTTTAAAAGACAATAAAGGTGCTGCGCTTCGCGCTTTCTCTTACCTAGAAACGTGCCTCTCCATCCGGCATGCCAGCATCAAGACCTTCGCACCTGAAAAGAAGGTGATAAAGACATTAACAAATTCCCACCATACACAGAATAAAGACTTACAATTGACAAACCTACCTGCCTACCAGTAGATTCAGGGTCACAGCAGGCATGGGCCTAAGGAAGGCATACTGCACAAGTGAAGCAACTCGGGCAGCTCGACAACAAATGTCAAGTGCCCCTGCACAAGAAACGCAGGACGGATAGCTCACCCTACAAATAACTAATATTCATTATTCAGCACTAGGCAACTATGCATCCAGGTTTCCAGATCTCAGAGCCTTCCAGACGCCCCCGGGGATAACAGGTGAGCTTAACACCACCCTTCCTCAGAACCCTTGCTGTGGTCCGCCCGACCCATGTACCCATCTCCCAAGGTCTGTGCAAACTGCTCTGGTTGTGGCTCTTGCTGCGGCTGCTGTGGCTCTGTGGTGGGGTTAGTTATGACTACCCCCTCCATCGCATGCTCCGGTTGTTTTTTTCCTGTACTAGATTTGCTTCATCTGTCCTCCTGTCCTCTGCCTTTTTCTTAACCTTCTCCTGCCACAGCCTATACTGATGAACTATTCTTAGCTGTATTTCTGGCCATCCTTTTGCCTCCATCCTGACACATTTCCTTAAACTATTCTGAACTGGCTCTGGTATCCCCTGCACTAGTATGTGATAGAATATAGCTACCGTTTAGTCCCAAGGCTCTCGAGTTTCAATGTGCACAAATCTCTTGAATCTCCTGAATGTACTGCACAGTGTCTTCATTTTCCCTCATTTTGCGTGACGAAATCACCCCTATGTCTGACATGTCTGGGTATTGTGAACTTGATAGAGGTGAGTGTGAGCCAACAGAAATGTCAAAATTGGTGATAATTAACAATATTCGTAATTATATTTCACACATTGTAAATCGAGAATTCAATAGTTCACAGTATTGATCATCCCATAATGCCCATTATGTGACACATAATGTGTGACCAAGATCATGTCAACCGTGGAAGTAGACAATGTTCAGAAAACACAGATATTGCATTGCATTGTATAATTATCCACATTTGTATTGAACACATACATATGTTGATATATGTTGTTGAATAGTCGGATGGTTATAGCAGAAGGAAACAAGAAACAAGAAAAAATATAGTCAGGGTCAATGTTAGCACTCTCCAATAGCTCATAATTGGTGCTGTAAATGCGGTGGAACTGACCTGTGGGTACTTTAAGCAGCGTGTGCTCTGCAGGATAATACAAGTTATGCCGTAAGTACTGTGTCTGATTGTTTGTTAAATAAAGCACAACATAGGTGGCACAGCCGTGAAAAAAATCTCTTATGCCTTACCTGCAATCCCACAATCTGGATGGAGATTCGAAGCGTGATGACGATCACATGGAAAACTGCGTGTATTGTGTCCCAAAATAGTATAGATCAACATCAGTAATGTAATACTCTTGGGCGGTATCTCTAAGGTGCTTAGGTCCAGTGGGGCTGCTTACCTCAATGCTTTGTATCTCTGGTTGTCTGAGGATGCCGCAGATGTGCGTGCCCAGCTCTAGCCCTTCCTGTTATGTTTTGGGTTACCATGGTGACTGCGCTTGACATGTTCGTGTGGCGGCCATCTTTGGTGAGTCACCGATGCTAGCTATACTATTATAGAAATGCGTCCTGTGTGACAGAATGTTGTAGAGGCTTATCATGATTGCGATCCAAGGTCATACCACTCAAGGTGATAGTACATTTAAATATACTTAATACTGTATGTCACATTATGCGCATTTGGGCTGAACAGTGTTCACAACACCTGCAGAGTCTTACTTCGAGTGGTCATCTCGTGTGCGTGCTTGTAGTTACTGTATCTCAACACATCTACATGTGAGAACCCTGAAACTGTGTTATTCATGATCTGGAGTACTAGAAGAAATCAATCCTACGGTAAATACCTTTAGCTGAGCCAAAAAATAAAATGTAAGAAAATCTATACAAAAAGATATACAAGAAAAAACAATAGGGGTAGAAGAGAACTAGAAATACAACCAAGTAAATTAGTATGGAGTAAAGTCTAAATAGGCTGACTCTGGCTGTTCAAATATACCAGAAGGAATTGCAAAGACAAATGGGTATAGAGTATTGATAAATCACAAAAAACAACTGAAATCCAGCTCCTCGTTCATCCCACCGAGAGCCAAAGCATCCAGTCTCTCGAACCAAAATGCTTCATGCTCTGCTCGCATCTTCTTCATGTCTCTGTTCTGTCCTTTAGTAGATATCACTTCTAGTACCTGAAAACGTATTTGAGAGATAGAATGCCTGTTTGCTTTAAAATGTCTTGCCACTGCCGATGCTTGGTTATCATTCCTGATGCAGGACTTGTGCTCATTTATACAAAGTCATATTTTCCTTAATGTCTCACCCACATAGAGTTTTCTAGAGCAGCACTTTATTGCGTAGATCGCATTCTCTTATAGACAAGTGGCATGATGTTTAAGCTTGATTTTTTCTCCTGTTTTTGGATGTAATACAAGGTTACCTTTTATAACATTATTACAATTTCCGCAACTCATGCAGAGGAATGTGCCTGGATGTTTATCCGGGGTTCTGCTTGCGGATCTTCCTTGCGTGTTCACTAATAATTTGTGAAGGCTGTTACTCTTTTGGTATGCGAACAATGGTGACCGTGGGAATAGATCCCTAATTCTATCATCACTGGTCAAGATATTCCATCTATTCTTTATTATTTCCTTGATTTTCTTATTTTGGATGGAGTATTTTGTTACAAACAGTAGTTCAGGACTCTTCCGGTCTGTACTTTTGGTCAAAAGTTGGTCTCGTTCTAGTCAGCCAGTTTGGTGCGAGTGACCAGTAGATCTGTTTGAGGGTAACCTCTCAACTGAAGTTTGTCCTGCAATATGTCTAATTGTCTCTCACAGTCTTCTGGGTCCCTAAAGACGCTTGTTCCCGTACTGGATATCCAGACTTCCTTTATAAGAAGGGATGAGTGACATACCGTTTTTATATAAACAGGCTCCTGATACTAGGAACTTAGAATTGCCTATCTTTTTAAGATATCCCTTCAGAATGCTCAGCTAACCACTCCTGTTTTAAGTATTTCTGCACATACTTTAGCACATACATATATATTTTTTTCTGTAGAACTTTTCAGCTCCAACTTCTAACTGGGACCTAATCACTGCATTAGAGGGGACTCTCATCCCGACTTTTCGATTACCTGTACTAGAGAAGTACCAAAAGGGCACCAATGCGAGGTAGTAATTCATTTTTGTATGACAGATCTTTACATATATTACTACTGAGCCACAGATTGCCTGGAAGGACCCAGATTAATCAAATATGAAATCTTGAGATTTTGAAATCTTGAAAGTTGATAACATAGAACATTCTGCTCCTGAAGAAGGGAAACTATTTCCTGAAATGCGTTGAGCTATTTGAACAGTAGTTAGGCCTCTACTGTATCTCAAATGCGTATATTGTTTGATTGAAGACATGGCACTATATGATGATCAACAATTGGTAATATTGCTGAATATAGACTGGCATGTATTAATAAATGGAATAATTTCTTTTGTTTACTGAAATCAATCACCAAGTGAATGTATGATTGTTGTCTATACAGATTAAGAAAACGTATACAGCATTACAAGCAACCGATTGATAAAGGTAACCTTATCTGGTGATATATTAGCCAGCTATTCCAAGTAAACTTCAATTATCCCTCTCTCCTCTGTAAGTAACACAGACTATAAATATAGTACTAGACTAGATTTCCGAGAGAATTACATAAATATTCTTAATAATTGATTGCCAGTGGCAATAACTGGAGTGTGCAGGGGACGCGAGTGATCCACAGCCCATGGACACTTTCTTTCTCTTGTTTTGTACCACTGCCTAGTGTCAGGGCAGTGTTTTTCTCCTCTGCACCTCACTAAATACCCATTAACCTTACAATATTTCTTGGAGATAACCTGGTGTGCAAACTGTGGGCCTCATTGCACGGTAGGCGGTAAGGGTTTACCGGTACCGGTAAGGGCACCGGTACCGGTAAACCCTTACCGCCTTACTACGAGTTCCCTTTGCGGGACCCAACCTTAACAGCTGGTTTTACCAGCCGTTAAAGTAGGGTGCCGCAAAGGGACCCTGGTGCTAATTACGGTACCGCAATTTGCGGTACCGTAATTAGCGCCTTCCCCATTCCCATTATGCCCTATGGGGGCAAAAATGGGAATGGGGAAGTGCCTTGGTGAATGGGGAATTACCGCCCCCGCTCACCTTGGAGTAGGGCGGTAATTCCGCCATCCACCAAGGCGGACAAGGTAAAATACCGGCGGCAACCATGGCGCTAATAGCGCTATGGTTACCGCCTACCGTGTAATGAGGCCCTGTGTCTTTACCTTTTTGTCCCTAATGATCCTTAACATCTGTCAATACGGAAGGTTGCGTAAAATGTTGGGTGAGTGGAAACTCAGGCGGTGCGAAAGGTTATTACGGTCAGTTGGTTTAGAGTAAAGGGTTGTGTGGATGATTTCCCCTCTGAACACATTTTCTACATCCAAATAATGTATGTTAGGATTTCCTATTTCCAATGTAAATTGAATCCTTGTGTCTATGTTGTTGAGATAGTTCAAGAATTCTTCCAGTTCTTGTTTACTTCCTGTCTATACACCAAAAATGCCATTGATTTTTTTATATATTGTTTCCATCTTTGATTTTCAATAATGTGTGTAACTTCAACTGGTACATGAAACAATTAGCATATGCGGGTGCCATGGTTGCACCCATGGAGGTTCCAGACACTTGCAAGGAACATTTCTGATGGCATTCAAAACATGAATGCATCGAGATGAAATTCAGGAGGATCATCATAAATTCTTTGTTTGCTCCTATAGGTCCAACTTTTAATAGTAGGGTTTTGACTGATTTTTTTCCCAAATCGTGAGGAATACTTGTGTACAAGCTTACCACATTGATTGTGAACAATATGTCATTCTCTGACAGCTTATTTTTTTTTAGAGTCTGAAGGAAAAGTGTCGTATCCTTGACGTATGTTGTATTATTTTGTATGATTGGTTGTAAGAAAACGTCAATGTAGGTTCCTAACGGTTGCAGAATACTTCCGGTGGCCGCCACAATCGGCCTACCTGGGGGATTATCCAATTTCTTGTGGATCTTGGGTAACATATAGAGGGGATGCATTTTAGGAAACGGTGTCAGTAAATATGATCTAATTTTGGAAGTGATCCATTCATTCTCTAGAGCCATGTCTAGTATAACCGCTAATTCTTTTTTGATTTCTCTGATGGGGTTCTGAGCCAATTCTATGTATGTAGTACTGTAGAAAGTTGTTGCATGCATTTTTGATGATATTGTGCGGTGTCTTGGATTACTATTGCCCCTCCTTTGCCAGCAAATAAAGTGCCCCTGTGGGAAACGTTTTCAGGTACTAGAAGTGATTCTGCCAAAGGACAGAACAGAGACATGAAGAAAATGCGAGCACAGCATGAAACATTTTGGATCGAGAGACTGGACCTTTGGCTCCCAGTGGGATGAACGAGGAGCTGGATTTGAGTTGTTTTTTGTGATTTATCAATACTCTATACCCAATTTTCTTTGCAATTCCTTTTGATACATTTGAACAGCCTGAGTCGGACTATTTAGACTTTACTCCATACTAATTTACCTGGTTGTATTTCCAGTTCTCTTCTACCCCTACTGTTTTTTTATATATCTTTTTTTGTATAGATTTTCTTACATTTTATTTTTTGGCTCAGCTAAAGGTATTTACCATTGGTTTGATTTCCTCTGGTACTCCAGATCATGGACAACACAGTTTCAGGGTTCTCACATGTAGATGTGATGAGATACAGTAACTGCAAGCACACACACAAGATGGCCTCACGAAGTAAGACTCTGCAGTTTTTGTGAACACTGTTCAGCCCAAATGCACATTATGTAACATACGGCATTAAGTATATTTAAATGTACTATCACCTTGAGTGGTACGACCTCGGACCGCAATTCTGTCACACAGGACGCATTTCTATAATAGTGTAGTTAGCATCAGTGACTCACCCAAGATGGCTTCCACATGAACGTGTCGAGCGCGGTCACCATGGTAACCCAAAACATAACGGGAGGATAGCTCAGCGCCAACGTGCACGCCTTGGAAGCAAGACGATACGAAGCAACACAGGTTCGATCCCCGGGTCCGCGCTTAGAAACCTCTGGGTATTTAAGCATGTTAAAAATATGCAACTAAGACAAAAAACAATTATGCAACTAAAAAACAAACAAATCCTGTAACAGTGCCTCGATGCCCGCGGGCTGTGTGAGCGCTTTAAAAATGCAAAAAAAATAAAAATAACAAGAAGGGCTACCGCTGGGCACATGCATCTTCGGCGTCTTCAGACAACCAGAGACCCGAACCATTGAGGTAAGCAGCCCCACTGGACCTAAGCACCTTAGAGATATCGCCCGAGAGCATTACATTACTGATGTAGATCTATACTATTTAAGGACACAATACAGACGGTTTTCCATGTGATCGTCATCACGCTTTGAATGTCCATCCCGATTGTGGGATTGCAGGTAAGGCATATGAGATTTTTTTCAGGGCCGTGCCACCAATGTTGTGCTTCATTTAATAAACAATCAGACACATTACTTACGGCATAACTGTTATTATCCCGCAGAGCTCACACTGCTTAAAGTACCCACAGGTCAGTTCCACCGCATTTACAGCACCAATTATTAGCTATTGGAGAGTGCTAATATTGACCCTGAATATATTTTTTCTTGTTTCTTTTTTCCTTCTGCTATAACCATCCGACTATTCAACAACATATATCGAAGTATGTATGTGTTCAATACAAATGTGGATAATTATACAATGCAATGCAATATCTGTGTTTTCCGAACATTGTCTACTTTCACAGTGGACACGATCTTGATCACACATTATGTGTCACATAATGGGCATTATGGGATGATCAATACTGTGAACTATTGAATTCCTCGATTTACAATGTGTGCAATGTAAATGCGAATATTGGTAATTATCGCCAATTTTGGCATTTCTGTTGGCTACCACGTATTACTTTTGGCAATTAAGTTCTTTTTTCTAATTTATTCATTGAATAACTTGTTTTGATCGGTATGAATTTATGGTGTTGCAATGTCTAAATATTATGTAATCTTTGGTTATTAGAGACCCATTCAGAGGCACATGCCTCATTAAAGTGGTCCCGAAGAAGGATTGTTTATCTGAAATGCATTGGCCATTACCTGTAAGTCTCTGACGCATCTGCATAATAGTGTACTCAAATGATATGATACTACTCACAAAGAATAAAGCATCATTTAAAGAACTGACGGTTTTCGTCTTAAACGGCCAAGGACCTTTTTCATGTCTGGGTATTGTGTCCTCAATGATTACCATACTGCTGCCCTGAAGTTTGCAAATGGCGAACCGTCATGTGCTGTGTTCTGTGTAGTCACCACTGGGAATCCTGCCCTTTTCCATATGTCATCAGCTGCATCTCTGAAGATCGATACTAGAAGTCCCTTTATGTCACCCACAGATACCCTACGTCCCGCTGTCATTTTCTCCATCTCATAAATCCATTTCTCAGGGCCTGCACTCAGCTATGGTAACCTACACTTCACATTCACCTTATTTGTGAGATTCCATGGTATATACTGAGGTTGCACGTCCATTTTCTCTCTAGTAAGGGAATTTCTGTGTACGCTGCCTCCTCCTCATGCATCCTTCTAGTCAGTCTGACCTGTCGGTCCCCTCTCTCACTCTCGATGCCTGCACAAACGTATATTGGTTCTAGTATGGGTACTCTCCTGCTGTCGGCATACCTTCTCATCAACTGTCCCCTCATACAGACCATTGCTGACCCCCCTTCCTTTGTCCTGGGAGGTCTCTGAGCCTATCAATATATGTAGCGGTGTCCTGTTTGGTGTTGAAGTCGGTTGTCAGTCGTGTGTGCTCATTCAGGCTCCCCCCTCCATCTCTCTCTCTCTGTGTCCTAAACTCCCATGACACCCGTTTGTCTGACCATGTCCTTGTTGACTGGGATTGGGACTGCTCCCTCTTCTCATACCCACTGTACTTGTCCTAATTGTCAGAACCTGTGTCCATACTACTACAAAAATCATCTGCAAACCTCAGCCTCCTCGATGTGGAGTCTGTGTTAGGTTTTATACTGAGGTCGATGTCTCTAGGCCTGCTCCTGCCGTGTCTAGTGTGCTCCTTCCTCGTAAGCTGGTGCTGTCTGGTTCTGTTTTTCTGTTCTCCTTGAATCTGTCGCTTCCCATATCTGAGGATACTTGTGTCTTTACAGCCCTTATCCTCATCCCTTTTCCGCTCTCTTCGTTTCCTTTAGAACTCTCTCGATCCTTTCTTGCCATTCCCTCCCTGTGTGCTCCTTCTCCTCCTCCTTCCTTCGTTCCCTATCCTCCTTTTCCAATTTCTCTTCTCTACTTCTTTCCCTCTACTCCTGTGCCAATCTCTCCTTCTGTCGGTATCCCTCCTGTCCTCTTCGTCCATTATTTCTACCCAGTCTATTGCCTCGCTGCTTCTCATCAGACCCTCCATTGCCTAAGTCACCCCTTCTGCCTCTCCATCTTTCTTCCCTTGCAACTTCGGGAGTATCTGTCCTCCTATCCAGTCGTTTGTAGCTATGCCCTAGAGCCCCTCCTTCGTCTCCTGCTGCACCTCACTGCCCACCTCTGGATCTATGGCTGGCTGCCCGCGACTTTCGGCTTCTCCTCTTTAGTATATGGTGGTGGCTTATATGTTGGATTTGAGTACCCTTCTGCTGCCCTTAATTCTCGCATCAGATACATATTTTGCTCTTCATCTGTGTCATCGGATGCCACGCTTGAAGGGACACGGGGAGGTGCAGAGGGATGGGTACCTGCGTCCTTCAGCTCCTGCTGGATCAGCATCCACTGATGCCTCGCGGCATCCCTCTCTGCCTCGTGAAACATGTGCCACAGCTCGAATATAGCCATGTGCTTGGTCAGCTTCTTCACCTTATATGCACCCTGAATGTGTGTCACTAGTTACTGCTACATGTCTTTGGAGAAACTTCCACGAGGTGCCCATGGTTTGGTTAACATCCTCTTTGTATTTTTGGACCATTCTATGCTATATTTGCAATTTTCCTCTCGATAACGTGGTAATGTCTTACACAAGTGCTGAAGGGGCATGTCCCCCCACATTTCCCCTGATACATCATTCAGCAACTTTACCTGACCTCAAGTTGAAGGTTTCGATAGTCTTCTGTTAAGGGAGAAAGGCATGATATAGTGACAATACCTTCCAGTTTCTGCAAGCTTCTCGTGCTCCACAACTTAGCAGGCATGCTCCGTGCACCGCCCTTCCTTCACACTCATTGCCTCCTCAGGCACACCCACAATCTTGCGCATGTGCCTTCCGTGCACCACCGCTTGTTCACTTCATCTGCCAATCCCAAGTTTCCAATACTTGCTCCTCACCTTCTCAAGCTCTCTATGTCCTATGTGCAAACCTAAGGGTGACATCACCAGTTCTAGACAAGGTAATACACAAACAAATACTGCACGCACAGCATAGTAGCCTGTTACTCCAAAACCATACAGAAAACCCCAAAGCTGTCTTCCCACACCCCAGGCGGAGTATACCAATATTCTCCTGTGATCGAACTGCACCCACTGCGTCGCCTAGTGTGCAAAACGTCTCACTCCAGGAGACTTAACCAGTCGACTTACCTTCAGTCTAGGCCAGCTCCATTGCTAACCCTTACAGGGATACCGTCATCTATGATCCGAGCTAAAACGCGCAAACCACAGGAATACCAATATTTACATATTTTCTGTCATCCAACCCCTCAAGTCAATAGTCTAGTTTATTGACCAGACTCTTGTACCGCTAAGACTGAATGTGCCCTAAACATAGAAAAAGGATTTCTACCTCCGCTTCTGTGCTTATTGTGTTGACAATGCTAGACAATACTTTGAAAATACTCGACACTACTAAACAATACTGCACAATACTCTGTACGTCCCACACCCACAGTTGCCGTTAGACTGGGTCAATACTTAAAGTCCATGTTCTGCTGGCGCTGCTCGGCTCCCGACTCCTCCTCAAGGCGCTCACTTTGCCGCCCTGGTCTGCCTGGACAACTCGCTGACTTTGGGCAGGATGATTTCCAAGGGGCTTCTCACGGTCTTTACACAGGCACGCGTTTTCCTGTCTTCTCGAAATATGTGAGGGTCTTGCAGCCTCTCAGGTTCGGAGGCGAAGGAGAAGGCCTGGTGCCAGGGTCACGCCGGGAACCATCTTCTGATACCAACTTTTTGGGACAAACTCCCAGGTATGCCATAGGAACACTGGAGTCTGCAGACTTGGAGAGCCTAACTCCCTCCTTCCTTAGATACACGGAAGACTCAGTCAACAGTAAGTTCAAACTGTGGTTTATTACAGGCAAAACAACCAACAGGGATCAGCACAGGAATAAAGTAATTTCATGCACATCATGCTCTTCCTCAGCTTGCAGGCCGGTTTTAATGCGATATGTTGTCATCATGACATCTCAACCTGGACCCTTCTCCAGGAAACATATCAGGCCACACAATTGGGTATTGAGTATTATACCACCTGTTTTGGACTATAAAGATGTTATTCTACTGGCTCTCGCATGTCGGGTGGCTGGCCTGGTCCATCCCCAAGTTACTATCTATAACCATGTTTCAGTGTGGTGGCCTTACCATTGGTTCCTGCCCATCGCTACCCAGGCCCAGGGTACTAAACTATGATTGGCAAGAGCTGACGTCCCCCAGTCCAGGGTTCCGCAAGAGTTCTCAGCTCTCTGTTTATCTCTTCAAGGTAACAAGAATGACTATGTGTTGGCATTGTAACTTGTGTACACCACCTTAGCTTATGTGAGTGCTCTCCTGATTGGCGCAACACTTGTATCATAGTGTTGCATAGTTTTGGCATTCTGTGTCTAGCAGCCTGGGACCAGTGCTCGTTTCCCACCGCTGCTCGCTGTACATTGTCTGCTTCAGCCGCGTCATGTGTTCAGAGACCACGAATTTGAGCTGTGCAGCTCTGAATTATGAGGATTTAATATCCATTTCTGCAACTGGTCCCCTTGTCGTCTGTGGATTGAACTGTCATCCGTATCTCTTGGCCTTGCCTGCAAGTCCTGTTTCATCATATGTCTTGCTCTCTGTGCAACCTGAATTTTAGCTCAGCTCAGCTCTTGCTGAGGGGCCTGTGGCCTGCTGTACTTTTCCTAAACCTTATAATGCAGTTTCTAAAGTGTCCATACTATGCTACATTTCCATAGGTTAGTCACACTTGGTTCTGTCAGGTCATGTGGGTGCTCCTGCCATTCCATAGGGTTAATTGCATGTAAACACCTGCAAGCAGTGCTGAGGATCTCTTGTCTCTTGTGGTTTCTGCATTGCTGTGTTTGGCCAATGGCAAAAATAATGAAAAGCAATGACAGTATGTTTATGTATCCGTCCACTAACTACAGAACTGTACGCTCATGTTCTTCATGTATTCAAGTGTGTGTTTGTGTCCCGAAGTATGGATGGCACTTGTGCATCATGGCTAACGCTGCTGTGTCATGGTGTCTCTAACAACGTCAGCAACGTGGCTTCTTGGTTCTTAGTCCAGGCTGTCAATAGAGGTGTCTTTGATCATGGCATGTGGTTCTTCATCCATGTTGGGGTAAATCCACAATGCACCTGGTCTGTAGGGATGGTTGTGGTGGTATGACTGGATGAGGGGGGTATCTCTCGACATACTGGTCAATCATAGGACCACTGGAAAGTGGTCAGAAATAGAATGGGTGGTTGCAGTGTTTCTGGGCCTTCTTCCTTGTCATGAATTTTGGTGGAGGGGGAGGGGGCGGTAGGCTTCCGCTTCCCTCTTAACTATGGAAAAGGGGATGGTGCTTCTAGTTATCTGGTATGGCTCATTTATGGCGACTGATTGCTACCTTTGGTTATAACATAGAGTCCTACAAATATAGTTAATAGCTTTTAGGGGCTTCTAAGCTTATCAGCTTGCATTTTGGTGGCATGCTGAGTCGTTTGTAAGTTCTTCTGTGTCTCATCATGCAGTCTGATGACACAGAACATACTATCGCTGGCTGCAGACACTGTAGTTGGTGTGGGGAAATTTTCAAGCAACAAATGTGGGTGATAACTCGGATGGAGAAATTGAGACACGCCTGTGGAAGCATGCTGGGCAGGGTTGTATGAAATATCAGCCATATATGTCGGAGCATACTAGTCCTTTTGATTGTGAAGAAAGAAGCATCACAGATACTGCTCCAGTATTTAATTTAGTCATGCTGTTTGCTCCTACATTTGGAATTGAATGCTGATGATGAATGATGATCAATGCCCACCAGATATGCAAAGACATGCCAAAAATGGGCAGTGAATTAGGGCCTCCAGTATGACACCAAAACAGATAGAATGAAGTGTAAACAAAACATGCACAAAAATAATGGCTAGTCTAGGTAGGCTAGGTAATGATGGGAATACCCTACAGGCCACAACATGTTCCACCAGAACCATACTTGTATTAACCAGTTGATCAGAGGTAAGTCAGTTATGAGGTTGAAGGACAACATTTGGGCAAGAGAAAGTGGTAGCAGTAAAGGATGCGACAATCCTTTGGGTTTGCATTGGTGTAATTTACCCTGGGCACAAATGGCACTGGTATCCACATAGTAGTGGTGTTCTTGGTTATCGTAGGCCAACAGCACCAGCTACTAAGCAAGTCTATGGTTTTAAGGCAACCGCGATGGCCTGATAAAGGGGAATCTTATATCCATTGTTAGGCGAGTTGCTTGAGCTCTGCCATCAGAATGTCCTAGGCATATGGCACACGATTCCAAATAGTTAGCTGATCGGCAGATATCTCAACATGATTTTGTGGGGTCCATTGATGCAGCCCCTTCAATATGGAGGAAGGGGCATAACAAACACAAAGCATATGGCCTTTGTGGAGAATTATGGAGGATGCTACATTTGTATCCCTAACCTTTCTGCCTTCGTGCATTCGCAACAGGGCATCTCCTTTAACATTGACTGAACCAGGGTAATATGAGATGAGGAAATCTTCGGCTGAAAGAAATCAGTACCAGTGAACATGTCAGGCATTGGTGCACCGGGTAAAGCTCAAGACCACAATATTCTTTGGTACATAAATATTTATCCGATGTTGTGCCACTTATAAGTGGTGGCATATTCCCCAAAGGCAATGCATGTGGCAAGCAACTCTTCATCCATTGTTGGATCATTTATTTTGGCAGAATTCAGTTTTAGGGAAAAAAGCGACACTCGATGTAAGGCATGGGTGTCTAGGCATCGTTGCAACAATAACACACCCACTGCTGCATTTCAGGGAGGAGTTCAAGGAAAGGCTCCTCCCTTACACCTAGGTCCATACACCTTGCACTCCCCACCGTACCAGAAACTGGGTGATTTCCTCCCCTGGTAACTTGTAAACCCATTACTGAAAAATTGCACGCCCTCACTTGTGATATCCACACTCCCTGTTTCTGTGCTTCCATAACCATGGTCTTCTGCCTATGATTGTAAAGTTATCAGCTGCTTCCCAAAGCAAAGTGTCTGCTCAGTGAAGTGTAAGTCATGGGGCGGCTGTGGCAGCCAGGGCAGTGGTGAAGGCAAGCAAGACCAGGAAAATGTGACATGCAGACACCATCTCCATATTAAAGAGCATTACGCACCCACTTGACAGACCCAAAGTCTACAAGAGAAAA
This sequence comes from Ambystoma mexicanum, assembly GCF_040938575.1. Classification (NCBI taxonomy): domain Eukaryota; kingdom Metazoa; phylum Chordata; class Amphibia; order Caudata; family Ambystomatidae; genus Ambystoma; species Ambystoma mexicanum. The sequence continues at coordinate 455,587,047 of NC_090928.1, forward strand.
TATATTCACAAGGCATTCTGCTGTGCAATAAAGAAAAAGCATCAAACAGTCACTGTTTTTTTTTTTTTTAAATATTTTATTGATTTTATATTTTAGAAAAACAAACAACACACAACACAATACAACTGTTAATTATTTACAGAAACCTCAAACGAAAATACGAGAAAGGAAAAAGAAAAAAAGAAAAAACTCCCCCCACCCCCCATCAAGCCAGAGCCGGCTCCCTTGTATCCTCAGTCGGGGCACCGTCAGGAGAAACATTGTCCGTAGGCACGTCTTCAGAATTCTCAGATTCGTCCAAGCCCTGTTGTGGGTTGGTCATAGAGGCCACCAATTGTCGCCAGGCCAGCAAGGGCCCTATCTCCTCCTCGCCCCCTCTAGTGACCGCTTCAAACCAAACCACGGATTCAGCCTCCGCCCACCTCATAAGGTCCGCCCACCATAGTTCCACTCTCGGCCTGCTAGCCGATTTCCAGTTCATGGCAATCCTGCGTTTGGCCAGAACATATGCCAGGTTCCTCAGCTTGCTCAGGTGCCTAAAGTGTCTGGGCCTGGGGAAGATCCCAAGCATACATGACCAGGCAGATCCCACGTCCAACACCACTCCCCCACTTGCGAGCTTCATCTTGACCTCCTCCCAAAATCTATACACTTCCGGGCAGGCCCAAAACATATGTAGCAACCCACCTCCCCACACCTGGGGCATTTTTGAGTGATCGAGCCTCCGAACCGTGCGATCTTCTGGGGAGTCAGGTAGGCCCTGTGAGTAATGTAGAACTGGAGTTGTTGGAGCCGTGCATTTCGGGACACCTTTTTATGATATCCCAGGACCCTCTTCCACTGACCCTCCGTCATGAGTTCACCCATCTCCTCCTCCCATTCATGCCTCAGTTGGGGCAACTCTTTCCCAGCCTTCGTTCTGAGGAGTTCGTATATCCGTGAAATTTCATGCCCACCCTCTGAGACATCATACATAGTTTCAAGGGTGGCATCAGGATCATCTGCCAGTGCCGTCTCCGGCCATCTCTTTCTTACTCGTTTTACTAGCCTGGCATGGGTGATGTACTGGCCTCTGTGCACCCCCGTCTCATCCTGCAACTTTTGAAAGTCCAGCGCCTCCCCCTCTCTCCATATGTCCCCAAGCGTGGCCAGGCCCACCGGCTCCCAGTGCCTGCGGACAGAGTGAAACAGTTGGGTGTCGTTTTCGCACAGGGCCACCAGCGGGACCTGCCAAGATAGTGGTTCTGACTCCCCCATCAATTTCCATGTTCTGTGCCAGACCTCCCATCCCAACCTCAACAGCCACCCTCTTCCCGTCAGTTTATTCCTTTGTAGCCACACCACCTCTCTCAGGAAGTATGGGGCCGCATCCTCACGCAGCAACCTAGATTCCGCCGAATCTTCATCAGACAACCACCTAGCCACATACAACAGTTGTCCCGCCAGATAATATAGTTCGAAGTTGGGCAAGCCTATACCCCCCTTCTCGTGCGGGTTCTGGAGCTTCCACAGGGCCACCCTATTCCTGGAGTTACCCCACACGAAGCCCCTACACATACTATGAAGTCGTACAAATAGGCTCTTAGGGATCAAATACGGGACGTTCACGAAGAAATGCAGGAGTCTGGGAAGGACCACCATTTTCAGCAAAGCCGCCCTCCCCATCATGGACAGGGGCAATCTGGACCAGAATGCCATGCTGTTCTTGACCCCCTCTATGGCTCTCTCTGTGTTATGCTTGTGTACCGCCTTGGTCCGGTGGTAAATATTTACCCCCAGGTACCTAAACGTGTCGGTCCGCCATGGTATTGGCAACACAGGCAGCCTCTCCAACGGGACGTCCCTGTACCCGCCCAAAGGGAACAGGCTAGACTTCCTGGGGTTCACTGATATGCCCGAGAGGACAGCGTAATGATCCAGTACTTCCAGTACGTACTGCAGGTTCTCCTCCGGGTAGCGGAGGTACAACAGCATATCGTCCGCATAGAGAGATGTTAAGTGGCTGCCGCTGGCAGTGTTAATGCCCACCTCTCCGTATTGTTGCCGCAGGCATATCGCCAGCGGTTCCAGCGCAAGTATATATAACATGGGTGACCAAGGGCGTCCCTGCCTGGTCCCCCTGCTAAGCTGCCAGGCATCCGAGACTGTGGCCCCAGTCTTGACCCTAGCCATCGGGCTGCTATATAACAACTGGACCCATCTGATATAACCAGCGCCCACGCCGTATCCCTGCAGGGCCGCTTTTAGCCAAGGCCATCTCACTGAATCAAAGGCCTTGACCGCATCCAGCGACACTACCGCCATCTTGCCCGTGTCATCCTTAGTATGGTCGATAACATGGTGCAGCCTCCTATGGTTATCACTGATATTCCTGCCTGGGACATATCCCGTTTGATCCGGGTGGATCAACTTGCCAATCACCTTCTTCAACCTGTTGGCCAGCACCGCCGTGAGTATTTTGCTGTCCTGGTTTAGCAAGGACAGAGGTCTATAAGATCCACACTCAACAGCCGGCTTGCCTGGTTTCAGTAATGGGACAATCATGGCCTCACGGAGGGACAACGGGAGTTCTCCCTGTTCGTATGCCTCGTTAAACAAGGCCAGCAGTGGCTGCAGCAGCTCCTGCACGTACACCTTGTAAAACTCACCAGGCAGGCCATCCGCCCCAGGTGCCTTACACGTGGGGAGGCCCCGGATCACCACCTCCAGCTCATCAGAAGTGATAGGGGCGTCCAGTTCCTCCCGCTCCAGGTCGTCTAGGGTGGGCAGACCAATGTCTTCCAGTGTGTTCAGGATATCCTGGCTCCTGTCCTCCCCAGTGTCCTCATACAAACGTTTGTAGAACCTGAGGAATTCCTCGTTCACCCCATCCTGAGTGTTGCGAAGACCACCGTCCTCACCACGGATCTCATGAATAACCACTCGGGGGGACTCACTCTTGTACAGCCAGGCCAACAGTCTGCCTGGCTTGTCGCCCCCCGCGTGCAGCCGCTCGGTGTATTTCCTATGGTTCAGTCTACATAGTCGGTCCCAAAGAGCGCTGCACGCCACCTGAAGGTCTCTCATCCTAGTCTTGTCTACTTGAGTGGCATTCTCAAGACGAGCCAGGCTCTCCAGTTCCCTTTCGGTGTCCTGAAGCTCCCTCTCGATACCCCCTTGAAGTCCCTTGGATTTAGAGATGGCCACTCCGCGCACCACTACCTTAAAGGCCTCCCACAGAGTTCCCGTAGAATGCACACTTCCCGTGTTTATCTCAAAATATTCCCCGATGGCAACCCTCAGGTCCTCCCGGAATCCCTCATCCTGCAGTGCCTCCGACCGGAGTCTCCATGTGGGGATCCGAGGCCTAGGGGGTTGGTGTCGCCACTCTACCACCAGGGGCGAATGGCCCGACAATACTCGAGCTTTGTATTCCGCCTCCACTATTTCGCCCGCTATCTCGGCAGTTCCAAACACATAATCCAATCTCGTATATGAATCGTATGGCGCCGCATAATGCGAATACTGCCTCTCCGTGGGGTGGAGTCTCCTCCACACATCCACCAGTCCCAAGTCTCCTAGCAATGTCCCGAGCGCCTTGGCCGCCGGCGACATTTTCCCTTTGGTGTCAGCGGACCGGTCGATTTTGGGATCTAAGACACAATTGAAGTCCCCGCCCCACACCATCGCGCCCCCTACCAAGGGACCAAGTTTGCCATAGAGGGATCTAAAGTAGGCTGCAGTATCATGATTGGGGGCATACAGGTTGAGAATGTGTACTTCCCTGTTCTCCAGGAGTCCCGTTATCACCACCATTCTACCCTCCGGGTCCACTATCGAGTCGAGCACCCGGAACGGCACATGCGGCACCACCCAGGTGATGACCCCTCTAGCATACGCCGAGTACGTGGCACCCACTACCTTGCCCTTCCACTTCCTCATAACCACCTCCAATTTCTCCCTGGTGAGGTGGGTCTCTTGTAGCAGGGCTATGTCTATCCGCATCCTCTTCAGGTATAGCATGACTTTGTTTCGCTTGAGGTAACTATTGAGGCCTCGGACATTCCAGGTAACTATGCAAAGACTATCCGATGCCATTGGTTTGGTCTGTATTCAGCCCCGCCCTCCGCACAATACCCCCTTGGTCTAACACTCCGCCGGCTCTTCCGCCCATGATCCCCATCCCCCCTCCCTGTTTCCCAACTACACACCACAGCAAACAACCCCTCCCATCCCAACAAAAGCCCAGCCCCATCCCTGGATCTCAGGCCCACCCGCGTCTGGTCTTATCCCGTTTACAAGGAATAGGACCCCATGGGGCGTCGCCGATCTAACAGCGACCTAACTAACTAGATATATTACTATTGGGGACAAAGGAAGCCTCTTGGAGCTCCCAATCAAGTGACCACGGGTAGGCACGCCCAGTGGGCCAGCCAGTCAGTACCACATCATACGCATCACATACCGTACAAATGACTATATTCAAGTCCCAATGTCTCGGCCCCATTGCCCCAGGCGGCCCAGCCATAAGCTACTTATCTTCCGTAGTCTCTGCCTGGATGCTCGAATCTTGAGGACTGCCCAGCGCGTCTAGCCAGTCCATCGCTTCAGTTGGTGTTTCGAAAAACAGGGATCTGCTTCTGTAGAAAACTTTCAATTTGGCCGGGTAGAGTACCATGTAGCGATGGCCAGCTTCACGAAGTCTCCTTTTCACCGCTCCGAAGTGCATCCGACTCCGCTGTACTTGTAGCGTGTAGTCAGAGTAGGCCGTGATCTTGGCCGATCCTCTGTCAATCGTTCCCCCTTTTCGAAAGAATTCAAGAATCTTTTCGCGATCACGGTAGTTCAGAATTTTCGCGATCACCGGCCGCGGGGGGGGGGCCCCGGGAGGCGGCCTCCTGGTTAGGGCCCTATGAGCTCTCTCAACTGCAAACCCCTGGGTCAGTACCCCGCCGGTAATCTCCTGCAAAAACATGGATTCCACAAATTCCGTGGGGTCTGGCCCTTCAGTTCCTTCAGGTAGGCCCACGATACGAATATTGTTGCGTCTGGCACGTCCCTCCGCCTGCTCCGCTCTGTCCTCCAGGTTGCCCACCCGTTGCACAAGGGCGTGTAGCTCCTTTTTATGAGCAGCGCAATCTGCCGTGTTCGTGGCCGTCTCCTTCTCGATGGTCCCCGCGCGTTCCGAGACCGCCCTCACATCCAGCCTAAGCAGATACACCTCCTCCTGGACGGCACCGATCTTGAGGTTTAAGCCTTCCTGTAGCTCTTTCATGGCGAGGCCCAGCTTGGTCTCCCATGACACTTTTAAGTCCGCTATCGCCGCCAGCACCTCCTGTATCGTGCCAGGTGACTCAGCGGTCGTCACGGGGGTCTCTTTGATCTTGCCTCCTTCCGCCCCTGGGGGGGACTTGGCGTAAGCCTCCATCGTGGGCTGTTTGGCCTTGGGTTTCACACCTCTCGTGGTCATATTGTTGTATGAGTCGGGCGGGGGCCCGTCCCGCCAGGCACCGAGGGGGAGTCATGCCACCCAATGTCCAAAGCCTGACCCACCACACCATGGGGCATCCAGCACGCCCGGAGCACCCCGACCACCAGGCCCACGGTCCTGTCGTTACCGCCACATCCGTTCGGCTCTCCCGCTCGCTGGGCCACCGTGCGTCCTAGGCGGCGCTCATGTGTTTTAGTCTCCAAGCAAAGGGACGCAAAGGTCCAGCACTCGTGATCGTGACACTGACTTTATGATCCTCGGTGTTCGCAACGTGCCGCCGCCATTTTGTCTTGTCCGCCTGCTCAGGGCTCGTCCCAGTCAATCACATTTATTTCGGTTTCTAAGCCTTCTGGACGTCCCAAACTTTCACCGGGTGTAGTGGTGGCATTCACACACCTGGACATCGATTTCCAACGTCGGCCGGCCCCCGTGGACGTACCCCTCCATCAGGATCAAAACAGGATCAGCCACAGTCACTGTTAATGTTTCAGAGAGCCCCTTAGAAGAGATTATCCCACTTCAAAGTCTCAGAGAAGATTTCCCTGAGACTTGAGTACAAGGTTGCCATTGCTTGTTTAATTCTTACCAGCAGCACTTCCACCTGTGAAGGAAACAAGATAGCCAATTCATTATCTATGTGCAGAGTTTTCATTTGTGAGTAATACAAGTTCAGGTCCACCAAAGGCAAGCATTCCTTTTACAGAGAGGAGTCAGACAGATATTTAAATGTTGGTCTTACATGCTGAGCAGTCAGTAAAACTATGCCTTTCTCAGGCAGTGATATGCAGCAACAAGCGAGGTAGAGTGAAGTCTAAGATGGCGAACAGGCCAAATAATGGCGTGGTCTGACCGCTAAACCCCAGAGCAGGATTAGGTGGGCCAATTAAAGGCCCATACAATTTCCAAGACACAGTTGTAGGCCCTCACAAGGAGCCTAGAGGAGGAGGAAGGAGCACAGGTCTATACAAGCCCACCTGCTCAGTCTGGCAGAGGGGCAGTTTGGAGAAGGAGTTGCTGGAAGGAGTTTGGAGGCAGTCATGAAGCAGAGTCTGTAGTCAGGATGAGAGAATGAGCATGGAGGGTGAGAGGAGCCCAGAGATGGAGAGGACCTTTGAGAGGAGTTTTGACAGGAGAAGTGGTTTCGAGAGGAGAAGGAGTTTGGAGACAAAGTGGGTGTTTTGAAACCACAGTGGGAGAAGGAGGTGGTAATAGAGTTTGTGGACATAGGAAGGAGGTGGCAAGAGTGTTGAATGAAGAAGTTGGTGAACATCAGGAAGTGGTTGCAGAGATTTTGAAGGGTCGGATTTGAGAACATCAGGCTCAGGTGAAAGGAGAGATTAAGGAGGAGGTTAGAGCACATGAAGAGGTGGTAACTGAGCTTGTGAAGGATGTTGGTTAGTTTCAAAAGGTGGTAGCTAAGATGTTGGATGCAGTTGGTGAACATCCAGAGGTGCTAGCTGAGATTAAGACAGGGTTTGGTGAATGCCAGAAGGAGGTGGTAGGAGTGAGACATAAGGAGGTGTCTGGGCAACATCAGAAAGTAGTAATAAAAGGTTAAGGGCGATGCTGAAGACCTTCAAAAGATGGCAGAAGGAGAAGTTGTGTGGTTGGTAGAGATTACACCCAGCCCCTCTTTCCTTTCCATGGTGGCTTCACACATGAGAAAAGAGGAAGAAGAAAACAACAGCGGAAGCAGTGAGTGCTGCCTCTGCAATGAGGAAAGTGGGAAAGGGGATTTTTTAAAAAGGGGTCAGGGAGTGGGGGAAGATGGCAGGCAGAGGAAGCGGCCATCAGGTGGCTTGGAATGCCCCCTAAAATCGGCAGATTCAGCCGCATTCCTAGCCTCCTGATTGGCTGGCTCTCCCACCAAGGCTTCATTTTCAGTTTTTTCACCAGAAAGAAAATGTAATCAAAAGAAGGGAATAAAGCTTCCCATATTGGCCAGCAGAACTTTCTTGGTAACCATTACTTGTGTTTTGGTAGTTGTATGTTATCATGCTGACAGGCCAGGGGTTGGGGGGTTGTGGTAAATCTAAGCCCACTGACAGAGGCGTCAGAGCCAGAAACCAGCTGTGTGCAGCATGAGTGCTTGAGGACACAAAGGGAGAGCTTGACAAAAGGATCTCCTCCACCACGAGCCATACCAGATAGCCTCAGGTGGAGGAGAACGAGTGCTGCCCTTGTAGGTTATGTTATGCTTTGTTACTTGATATTGTATAATGCCCACTGCCATTGTTATGGCCTCAAAGTGGTGGGAATGAATGGCCCTCAGGCAGACTGTAGTCTGAACAAACACAAACATAAAAGAGAATTAACAATTAGTCTATTAACCTAAACGGCAACTGTCTACAGTTGAGGACTCTGCTATAGTTTACATGCTGGACACATGCTCATTGAATAACATGCAGTCACATGCAAAACACATGCACTTTTGTCAGACATGTTGAAGATGAATTCAATGTATATCCTCTTGTCTTTAAGAGTTAATGCAGTACAAATGTTTTATATTGCATATAGTGCCACACTGTTGCAAATACCGTAGATTGTTTTTATATTGTTGCACTGTTGGAGTGGGAACAAACTGTATATGGAAAAAAAGAACTCAAATCTCTTGGTCAGTAACACTGTCCATACACCACCAGTCACCAAGAGCATCCGTGCATGTGGTGACCTGGTGTTGGTGAATGTTTTAAAAAATAAATAGGCAGTTTGCTTCAGAAAGTACTGGTCATTTCTTGGATGCCTAGCAGCCGCCGTTGACACTGGTATTACTATTCCAGTGATACACATAACACATACATCTAAAAAGAAAATCGACGGATGATGAACTATTTTGAAAAATTCCCTTTGAAAGTTGCAATGAAAAGAAAACATACCGCAGGCTGACATCTGATTGTGGAGCGTCTGTCCAGAAGAACAGGTCAAGCATGCCAAGGCGCTTTCACATGACAGGGCACTAAGTGCGGCCAGGCATTATATAGAGTAGCTTTTGTACGGCCTCGTGCGGATATAAAACGGGGAGAGCCCACCACACCACAGCACAGAGCGCCTACTGTTTCTGACTGGGGGATCTCTCATAATTTCGTATTTTAATGCAGCATAAAAACCGAAAGGCAAAGTTTAACTTTCCGTGCAAATCGCAATTTAAGCACATGATTCCTCCATAATGTGGCTGCATAGTTAACTAGGCCATGCTGAGCGTTAATGCTGCAGCAGCTCTGGGACAGAAGGCAAATACTGTGTCTCTTGCATGCTTGTTTTCTTTCCCTTTGCGGGTCCGGATGAGAGAGCGAGTTCATGAGGGGGTGAGTGGGTGGATGAGTGATTCAATCAGTCAGTTTTAGAATCTGGAAATCATGTGAGGAGGTGGGTCTGTATATGAGACAGTGGGGTTCATTATGTGTTTGCCGGTATCCCGCGGGTAATTCCGGCCGGATGCTGACAAACGGTATTACCGTTCCTGCCATCTGATATGCCGAAATTACCGGCATGTTACAGGTGGCGGGAATACTAGGAAATCCCCATTCCATGGGCGATTGCTGGTGCCGGTAATACCGGCTGTTTTTTGCCTGTGGGGGGGCCTGATTGACCTCCAGCTCTTGGCTGGAGGTAAATCAGGCTATGCCACGGGCAAACTTGTAGTTTGCCCGTCCAGAAACGTGCTGGTAAATGGAATTACTGGCATGTTAATTCTGGTCCGGCAAACTTATAATGAGGCCCAGTATGTAAGTGGATATATTCAGTGAGTCGAAGACTCAGTCAATGGGCCAATAGGCCTCACTATAAGTCTGGCGGTAACCCTGCCGCCACTACCTGCGGGTTGCTGCCGGGCACGTACAATTTTACTGGCGTGTGACTTCCCGGTGCCACCGGAAGATTCCAAGTCCGGTGGCCCGGGAAGTCAGGCACTGGTAAAATGTAAGTCCCCATTCCCATAGAGTGCAATAGGACTCTATGGGAGTGGGGACACGGAAGCACCAGCACCGTTGCTAACAGTGGCAGTGCTTCCGTGACCGGTCTGCCTACCATGGATGCTGCACCCGGCAGGTTCAGACCTGTCGTGCACAGCGGCTCCGGCAGGCAGACTCAGAGTTTGCCGATCCAGAAACAAGGGTGCGGCTGAGCTTACTGTCACCCTTATTTCCAGACTGGCAAACTTATAATGAGGTCAATGAGTCATTAAGTGAGCTTGGGGTTTTGTACAGGGTTTTGTACAGCACCAAAGGCTGAGTGAATGGTTTTCAGGCACTGGTGATGGATGGCTAATCCTTTATTTTGAGTTAAGTTTAAATAAAGAAGAGTGCATTTGATTTTTTAAAAGGGTGAAGGTGGTCGTTTATTTTACAGTTGCTAAAAGCCATTATTGATATGGAGCAGCCCCTCCTAATGCCTCTTTTATGAGTGAGTTGAACTGTTCTGGAGCCGTTGGTACGACATTGTTACATCGGCAGGCTTTTTTCGTGAAGTTTTTTGCTGAAACTTTTTTGCTGAAAAAACTCAAAACATAGCGAATTGTATTGGCAGCATTATGAGTACAATGAAACTCCATTTTAGAAGGTAGAAGCCATTTTGAAATCAAGGCCTAGTGTCATGGTCATGTTCGTATGCTCACAGTAGACCAGAGGGTTAGAAGGGTGGGTGTGCGTTCTTAGCTCACTGGACGGCAGATTCAGAGGTTAATTTCTTGAAAAAACACACACACACACACACACCCACACACACACACACAGCCCTTAATTGACTCTTATCAGTAGCGTACGTAACCCAGGAGAAATGTGCCCTGCAAGGCCATGAGAGGGCTGGGATGGATCAGTGAAGAGGTATCCCACAAGAAAGAGGGTGATGGCTTTAGGCCTTTACTAGCTCAGATCTATAAGTTATAGCGGCCCGAGACCACAAAGCCCCTGACACAAACATTCCAGTACCCCAACCAGCCCAAGACCCCTGACCATAAAACTGTAAAGTGATCAATTGATCAAGAGGATCAGAGAGCAGGGGCAGCCTGCCCCCACTAGTGACCGATGTGATTTGTGCTGCAAGGTGCCAGGAGGGAAAGTAACACATTTATGCCATGGGTGGAAAGGTCCTGAAGGCGCTGGCGTGTCTAGGAAAGGAGTGGTGGTAGAAAGTTATCGTGACCACTAAAATAGCTACCTCGCTCATGTCCTTGGTACCAGGTGCACTGTGCAGTTAGAAACTATTGATTTGTATAACCCAAATGCCAATTATGTCTGTCAATTAAAGTTTCTCCAGCTGATGACGAATGAAGTAGGTCCCCACGTGGAAGAAGATGGACAGACTATGCTGGGACCAATTGCCTGGTATCCCAAATGGAGCAGGCTATATGTTAATAGGGTCTCACCAACAGCTCCCTGGATATGTAACCTATGTGATGTAAGTCACTCATGACGCTGTGTAACTTTAAAAGCTCTTGCTTATGCTGTTTCAATCAGAGCATTGCGTGGCAGCAAAGTTCTTTGCTATTGTGTACTTGTTTCTTTATGAAAATAAACCTTGTTCTCCTAGCAAAAGGTGTTCTGGGGCTTTATCCCTAGTCAGTTGTATTTTTTCTGGGGTGTGCGTTGAGGGGTTTCTCTACACTATGCATCCTTATGAGACGTTAGCATGACACTGAAACTATATTTGTACTTCCTGGACAATGCTGATTTAACCCTTCAAGCTTTATCAGCCAAACTGGTGAAGCTTATGGGTTTGATCTCTCTTTGTTGAGTTTCAGACATGGATCTCACAGGTTGTATGTTTTTCCTGACTGGGGTAATCTTTTACATGTCTCATGTAACTAAAACCTGGTCAAGATCCTTTTAGAACCTGGTTTTCACCAACTTTTCTAAATTGTATGAGGTTTATGGTAGGATGAACTGTGTACCAAAGAATGCAGGACTTCCTCCTCCTATCAACAACTGTTTCCTTTAGAGGTTTGCAACCTATGGCTCTCCCGATGTTTTGGATTCTGAGTCCTCTGTTCCCTCACCTCTGACTATGTTGGCAAGCGCTGATTGGTTTTGTAGTCCAAAACATCTGGAGATTCAAATGTTACAGACCCCTGCTAGAAGACCTTAGTCTCTAGTTTGCTACAATGCCTTAGCTTGCTCCGGTAAGTGTATCGTGTATCAATCCGGGGTAGGTACCTCTGTAAATGTGGCTCACCTTTACCAGAGGCAGAGGGATGGGGAGGTGATATGGGGTGCTTCCCAGTCCTTTTGGTGAGGTGCCCATTTAGAAGATATCATTCAATATCTACACTGATGATATTATGGAAACCATATCAGGAAGGTACCAGACCATACCAAGCGAAGTGGACGAAGCCAAGAATATAACCCCCCCCCCCAGCACATACGTAAACATGGCAATAAACAAGGATCCAAAAGCTAAATCGGAAGACTTCGGAATGCATAAGGCGCCTCCTTACTACGATCCTTAAGAAGATTGACGACATTTGAATTGTATATGCACTTTCAAAGAGAGTATGCACGGTAATAAAAAATGCTTACAAGCACACCCTTGTGAAGGCACTTCCAGAAATCCTGGGGGTAAATGACATATCCTGCAAACATTTGACCAACATTGTTATTTTATCAGCAGACTGTATGAACAGTGGTGGCTGTAACATTCAATTTGGCTTTTTAAACCCATATATCAGAATCTGTTTAATGAACTGTAAGTATGCTCTTGCCGCAAAAGGAATAGAAGTATTTTTTTAAGATAAAATTTTTAAAATCTTTCATTTGCACAATGCTTGGTGGGAACCTATTTATGAGGTATTCTCTCCACAGCATGTTCGATACTGCATCCCTTCGGTGATGCGTGGCAAGTTAGTTCAATCCTCAATCATTGAAAGGTCTAGATCAGAACTAGAGCAAGCATTAAGAAGAAAGATCACACAGCGATGCAGCCCCCTATCTAGCCCCACCTCTGAAAGCATGTACCGGTGCATCTCTCCAACTCCATGCTATGATGACAGCTATAGAGGGAATGGCCTTGAATTGGTGCAGGCAGGAGATAAATGTGTAAGAATGATTAGCTGGGCCATTGCTGGAATAAGAAATAAGTTAGATGATGTTGAAGGGTTTCAGTGGCTGAACTCATTCGATATAATCTGTCTCCTGGAAATATGTCTAGCAGACGTCTCCTGCTTGATTGAAAGATTTGAAGAATTTACTGTGTTTTCGGTTGACGCTGAAAAGTCGCTTAAGGGACGTTGGAGGAAGGGTTTAGCAACATTGCTGCAAAGGTCCTTACCCTTCCATGCAGTCAGAATGAATGTAATAAACCCTGAGATTTTAACAATCTCTATGACTAATAGTGCCGGCCTGTGTCCCCAAAAACTGGTAGTGGTGAATGTATACATTCCTCCTAAGGTGAACCTTTTTTTGGGGATGATGGCCCTCTTTAGGTAATACTGCATGTGAGTTTGATGCCAGAATTATAACAGGTGACCTAAATGCTAAATTGGGGAATGAACCCGCGGGATGTGAAGCACAGACGTCGTTAACTGAATAAACGTGCAGCATCCCCAAGATAATCATCTAAACGCTGGGCCAGATTTTAAAGGCTGTATTATAGATAACTTTATGTGCCACCACTTCCTTGTGGAATTAAATGAGAAATGTAAGGGGAATAGACCTCCCAAGCCAACATGCAAACTGGGGACCTGGAAATTGGTCATTGATTATTGGTTAGTGGATTTCTTTTCAATCCATAAGGCCGGGGATTTTCCAATACTGGAACACGTCGAGAGTAAACAAGATCCCTCGGTGATATAGATGTTGAAGCTTTATCATGAGGCCGCTCAACAAAAGCAGTCTGGCTTGCTGCATTTCTCCCCGATGCAGAAGGTGGACAAAGGTAAGGCTGCAAGCATCCTCTGAGACACAGAAGTACTGCATTTAAGACATGGTCTCTGCAGTAGCAATGGATCTGGGGTGGTGGTCTCACTTTTTGAACACATTCTCAGTAATAGCCATAGTAAAGCAGTATGCAACCCCACCTACCCGAGGAAGGAAAAAGCCATTTGGAAGAAGGATGCCCTCTGGTTTGATGTGGAATGCGGATTGCTTTAATGTACCATGAATGTGCAAACAAGCGAGGGGGCTCTGAACGAAGTGCAGTTACATGCCAAGAAGCAAGCCTATAGGAAACTGCTTAAACTGAAGAAAAATAAAAATATAGAGCAAATATGGGAGGTTCTTGACAAGGCAGTTTGAGACAAGAATTCTAAAGTGTATTGAAACTAGTCTCAGTGGGTTGTGAGGAAATGGAGGAGGTTGATGTAGGGGCCATTCCACCATCAGTGTGGATAGAGCACTTTCAGAGGGTGTTATGTAATGAAGGGTCTTTACCTTAAGCGTACACATCATGGGATATAGTGACCCTTGAAAATATTGTCTTGTCTCAGGATGAAATTGCCTCTTGTGTAAATGAAATGAAAAAGGGAACGACAACTGTCGCAGATGGCTTAAGACCTGAGCTGTTTGTATGATTTGGGGACGGGCAGCCCCCAGTTTTGGAGCAGGTATTCAATGCAATGTGTCAGGCCTTTACCAGGCCAGAATCCTGGATGAGAAGGTTTGTGGTCTATTTTTTTAAAAAAAGGATTGATAGTTGTGTCACAGCTCGCCTGCCGTGGAGACTATACCTAAGATGGAGACTGAAAAGGAGGTAGAAGAAGGACTCATTCCCCGGACTCGCTGTGCGCATTCTAGTCTTTTGACCTTATATTCCCGGAAGTTGCTAACGCCCTCGCGTTGCAACTTCCAGTACTTTGGAAAGTGTTTCCCAGGGCTCGCGTGTATTTTTTCCTTTTTTCCTCTTGGCTGCTTTTCGAACGGCTTCCCCTTTCCGTTTCTGCCGTTCTCGGACGGCTGTTCCTCTGTATGCTCTCTACTGGCTTACCTTCTTGGAAACTCCCTCGCAGTTCTTGCGAGGTAACTGCTACTCTTCTGCAACCAAGCCCCTCCGGACTCTCTGCATCCAGCTGCTGCCCTCTGGAGTATTCATTTGGAGCTATTGTGAACATTACCTACTCCTTCAGTTTCTCAGTGCATTCTGGGATCAGTAGTTCCATCAAGAAATCACAACCTGCCAGGGTTTTTTCGGCAAGGCTTTTTCCCTGGTATGGGGTGGGCTCCCTGGGGTCCCCACTGCCAGGCAAATTGCATCTCAGGCAAAGTGGCCTCTAGTGGAGCCCATACCCATCGCACCAAACCAGGGGTAAGGACGCACAAGAAGCACAGTGAACTTTGGAGACAGAGAAGAAAGGAGATACCAACTGATGAATCCTGGGACTCTGATTCAGATGGTACCTCAGCCTTAAAGACTTCAGGTGAGGAGGGGGTTGGTGGAGATAACAAAGATCAGACTGAGTCTGAGAGATTGCAACGCCCAGAGATAATGGCCTCCCTAGAACAATACCAAGAAATGGTAAATGCCATCCAGGCCCTGACAGCTGAAGTTCAGTCCCTAAGAACTGACACTACGCCATTAAGGCAACAGGTTCAACAGGTGGGACAACAGGTACCTCAACGGGATAATAACAGAGGAGAACTACCTCCTCTTCCCTTGTCGTGTGGGAAATATGATGGGGACCCAAAGAAATTAAAGGAATTCTTGGATGCCTGCATAATCCAATTCACCTTTCGTCCCAGAACCTACGAGTTAGACAGAACCAAGGTTGGGTTCTTAATATCCAATCTGACAGGCAACGCTCTGGCATGGGCTACGCCTTTTGTTACTACTTCAGATCCGGTTCTCATCAATTTACCCAACGACTAAAAGAAGGTTCGAGAGACCGGAGGTCTTGTATTCCGCCTTTGAAAATCTACTCGACATACGACAAGGGTCATCTGATGTCCAAATGTACCTTGTGAGATTTCAAAAGATAGCTGCAGAAGCAGGATGGCCCGAAACTGCCCAACAGACTATATTCCGAAGAGGACTCCACGAAGACATTAAAGACGAACTGGCGAGAGTTGCCAGACCTAATTCTTTCCAAGACCTGGTCTCCCTAGTCTTACAAGTAGAGTTCCGCATGGCAGAAAGGAAGGCAGAAAGAAGAAGACCACGCACTTTTGTATCAGGACCAAACCCCTCTTCGATACCTGAAAAGAGATCCACGGAAGAACCTATGCAAATTGGAACCACACGAGGACCTCTATCTACCGGCGAACGCAAGAGAAGAAAGGACCTCGGCTTGTGTATGTATTGTGGGTCAAACAGCCATCTATTAAGAGATTGCCCTGAAGTACCCCCCAGAAGACAGGGAAACGAAGGACCCCAACCTTAAACAGGGAAAGGGAAGGGGTGAACACCATAAATCCCTGTCACTTAGCACAGCCTTCGGCTTTGGACTGTTGCAGTCTTATGGTGATCAAGGTACTAATAGAATGGGAACCGACAGGTTCTGTGGAGTGCATAGCCATGTTAGACTGTGGAGCGGCTGGCAACTTTGTGGGCGACAAGTGGGCCAAGGAACATCTCCTACCCAGACGCCCGAAGATCAGATCTATACCGGTGGAAGGAGTCGATGGTACCCCACTAACATCAGGCCCCATTAGCCACTAAACACAGGAGTTGAAGATAAAGATGGCTAATCATCAGGAATACCTCTCATTCGATCTGATCAGGGCGGCACATTTTCCGGTAATACTGGGAATTCCCTGGTTGAGAAAGCGCAATCCCCACATTGATTGGAGCTTGAACACAGTAGACTTCAAATCACAGTACTGCGATCAACATTGCTTAACAACAGAAATCACCCCGGTCATTCAAGCAACACTGCATCCTTCCTTCAGTGTCAACATGATACTAGCCCCATATCAGGAATTCATAGATGTGTTCACAGACACACAGCCCCGTCTTCTGGCACCACATCGCAGAGAAGATTGCAAGATCGATCTGACACCGGAAGCAGTTGTGCCTTTTGGGAGAATGTTTCCGTTGTCACTACCTGAAAAGGAAGCTCTGAAAGAGTACCTTGCCACTAACCTAGAGAACGGCCTCATTAGAGAGTCATCTTCCTCAGCAGGGGCTTCTCTCTTTTTTATTCCCAAAAAAGGAACAACAGAACTACGTCCCTGTATAGATTACAGAGGTCTGAATAGTCTTACGGTGCGAGATAGATATCCTATGCCATTGATGAAGGACATCATTGAAGCCGTCCAGGGTGCCCGGGTCTTCACCAAGCTGGACTTGAGAGGAGCGTATCACCTTTTAAGACTCCGCAAAGGGGATGAGTGGAAGACGGGTTTCCGGACACCTCTAGGACATTACGAATATAGAGTAATGCCTTTTGGACTGGTCAATGCACCGGCACAATTCCAACGATTCATGGACAATGTATTTTCAGATATGCTCTACTCCTCAGTGGTCGTTTACCTAGACGACATTCTTGTCTTTTCCGCCACTCTGGCCGAACATCGTGTCTTGGTAACAGAAGTCTTACAACGTTTAAGGAGAAACAGTCTACTAGCTAAACCCGAAAAATGCATATTTGAGGCATCCACAGTACCATATTTGGGTTTTATATTATCTGCAGATAACATACAGATGGATCCAGCCAAGACGGATGCCATTACAAATTGGCCTGTACCCTCTAATGTCAAGGGAATCCAACGATTCTTAGGACTAGCGAACTTCTATGGAAAGTTTATCCCCAATTTCTCTGAGATTATTCTTCCTATCACCAATCTTCTGAAAAAGGGGGTGAAATTCCTCTGGGATTCCGACACTGAACAAGCCTTCCAACTTTTGAAAAGATCCTTTGTAACAGCTCCGATCCTCAGACAACCAGATCAAACACGCCCGTTCATAGTGGAAACTGATGCTTCCCTCGGTGCTATTGGGGCAGCATTACTACAGAAGGAGGAAGACGGCTTAGAACATCCTGTCTCTTATTTTTCACACACATTGACCACTAGTGAACGCAACTATTCCGTGTTAGAAAAGGAACTCCTGGCCATCCGACAAGCGTGCGAGGAATGGAGACATCTTCTACAAGGCTCTGTGGTCCCGTTTTTGGTCCGTACGGATCATAAAAACCTTAAAGTCCTTCAAAAGATGGAGTGCCGCAACTCACGACATGCCAGGTGGGCGTATTTTTTCTCACAATTTGACTTTGTGATTACCTATCTCCCAGGAAAAGACAACACTCTGGCAGATGCCCTTTCTCGGAGTATGGGTGAAGAATCGGGGGATCTAACAGAACAGGAACTCATGTTAGCAGGAAAGACATTCATCGCCACCATAAACACATTTTTGCGATGGGTAAAGGCAGAACAACAGAACAATAGGAGCTCAGAAATGGATTTGAAGGGGAAGGGCAACTTTCTCTTTAGGAAGGAAGCTTTGTATGTACCAACCCGAGACCTCCAAGTACAAGCAATGTCCTGGTGTCATGATATTCCTTCTGCTGGACACAAGGGCCAAAGAGCCACACTAGAGTTAACATCCCGTCAATTTTGGTGGCCTTCCCTGGCTAAGGATGTGAAGGAGTATGTAAAGGCCAGCCCTGTGTGTGCTCAAAACAAGTACGATTACCACAAACCCCTAGGACTCCTACAACAAGAAAAACAGCCCGAAGGACCTTGGCAGCAGATATCCACGGATTTCATAGTGGAGCTGCCGGAATCCTGTGGACACACCGCCATAATGGTCACAATCGATTCTTTTAGTAAACTGGCTCACTTTTCTCCTCTTAAAGGACTTCCTACTGCCAGCACGACTGCAGAAGTCTTTCTGAAGGACATAGTCAGGCTTCATGGGATTCCCACCAATATAGTCTCAGATAGAGGCACTCAATTCACGTCCAAATTCTGGACCGTTCTGTGCAGAACATTAGGAATCAGGAGATCCCTTTCCTCAGGGTTCCACCCGGAAATCAATGGACAAACTGAATGTTTGAACGCCACTCTCGAACTTTACATACGGTGTTTTTGTAAGCTAGAACAAGACGACTGGTTCCATCTTCTGCCCATGGCCGAGTTCTCTTATAACAACACAAAACATACCTCCCTAGGTATGAGTCCTTTCAAGTGCACCTATGGTTATGACCCAAAGCATATACCTCTCTCTGGTATCCCCCCTACAAATACACCTTCAGTGGATCATCTACTGGATACCATACAGAGGATGCACCAAGTATCAGAATCCAATCTCGCAAAAGCTCGACAAGACTGTAAAAGATGGGCAGATCAAAAGAGAAGCCCAAACCCTCAGTGGGAAGTAGGAAGGCAGGTGTGTATTTACCCAGATGGGTTCATCCAGGAAAGTTTGCACCCAGGTATCTTGGGCCCTTTCGTATCTCAGCCAAGATCAGTCCTGTGGTTTATAGACTGGACCTTCCCCCGATCCTCAAAAGAATTCATCCTGTCTTTCATACCTCACTCCTTAAACCATATATTGAGGACCCTCATTCCCGAAAGATGAAAAAATCCCCTCAAAAGACCGCAAAGACCACTTAGGAATATGAAGTTTCCGACATTATGGATTCCAGATACAAAAGAGGTGTACTGCAATACCTGTTTTTTTGGAAAGGATACCCAAGGTCAGAATGCACATGGGAACCTGTTAAGAACATTTCTGCTCCTTGTCTACTACGGAGATTTCATCGCCTTCATCCCGGAAAACCAGGGGGTGGAGGCCTGAGAA
This sequence comes from Ambystoma mexicanum, assembly GCF_040938575.1. NCBI lineage: Eukaryota > Metazoa > Chordata > Amphibia > Caudata > Ambystomatidae > Ambystoma > Ambystoma mexicanum. Next base: position 455,606,182 of record NC_090928.1, read on the forward strand.
GGGGTCATACTGTCACAGCTCGCCTGCCGTGGAGACTATACCTAAGATGGAGACTGAAAAGGAGGTAGAAGAAGGACTCATTCCCCGGACTCGCTGTGCGCATTCTAGTCTTTTGACCTTATATTCCCGGAAGTTGCTAACGCACTCGCTTTGCAACTTCCAGTACTTTGGAAAGTGTTTCCCAGCGCTCGCGTGTATTTTTTCCTTTTTTCCTCTTGGCCGCTTTTCGAACGGCTTCCCCTTTCCGTTTCTGCCGTTCTCGGACGGCTGTTCCTCTGTATGCTCTCTACTGGCTTACCTTCTTGGAAACTCCCTCTTTCCTTGCTCGCAGTTCTTGCGAGGTACCTGCTACTCTTCTGCAACCAAGCCCCTCCGGACTCTCTGCATCCAGCTGCTGCCCTCTGGAGTATTCATTTGGAGCTATTGTGAACATTGCCTACTCCTTCAGTTTCTCAGTGCATTCTGGGATCAGTAGTTCCATCAAGAAATCACAACCTGCCAGGGTTTTATCGGCAAGGCTTTTTCCCTGGTCTGGGGTGGGCTCCCTGGGGTCCCCACTGCCAGGCAAATTGCATCTCAGGCAAAGTGGTCTCTAGTGGAGCCCATACACATCGCACCAAACCAGGGGTAAGGACGCACAAGAAGCACAGTGAACTTTGGCGACAGAGAAGAAAGGAGATACCAACGGATGAATCCTGGGACTCTGATTCAGACGGTACCTCAGCCTTAAAGACTTCAGGTGAGGAGGGGGTTGGTGGAGATAACAAACACCAGACTGAATCTGAGAAGTTGACCCAAATTGTTATTGCACAATCTCTCTTTTGGATGTCTCTAGCAAGATTTTCGCAAGCTGCCTTGTCTCGAGGTTGGGAGAATGGGCTTTGGAAAATAACGTTCTGTCAGGTAGTCAGGCTGGTATTAGGAAGGCGTTTTCTATGATGGACCAGTGTTTTTTATTGAATACCATTGTATTAATGTTTACCTGTCTAAGGCCTTTGACTCAGTCGATGGAACGCTGTTATGGAGAAAACTTGGCTATATTAGGGTACCTCACATTCTTCTTCGGTTAATTCAACTGCTCCACGAAGAGACTTCTGCCACTGTTCAATGCTCAAAGGACTTTCCAACAATCAGGGGTGTTAAACAAGACTGTCCACTTGCCCCGCTACGTTTTATCTTGTTTCTGTCAGATTTCAATCCACATAACTATGCAGCTAGGCTCATCCTCCCTTTATTAAATGGACTTAAATTCAGCACTTTGCTGTATGTCGATGATGCAGGTTTTTGCATCTTTCTCCTGGTGGTCTACTGCAGAGTCTGCTGTATGCAAATTCATATTTTATTAACCACGGTTTAAAATTAAACTTGACAAAAACACATATTATGATCATTGGAAAGAGAGGCATGTGCAGTTGGTTTATTAACAATGTAAACATGATTGCTAGTGCTTATAGATACTTAGGGCCGGAGGTCGTGAATAATGTTAGTTGGGGTTACATTTAAAGAAGGTTGTCAAGTAGGTTGTGCTAAGCTAAAAGGTGCTACTTCACTTCCATTACCGATATGGGGGCAATAAATTGTACACATGCTTGCTAGTGATGGAGGCAATATCCCAAATGTGAGCCTTATATGGATCTGAGATCTGAGGTTTTCCCTTTGTGTAGCTTTGGAGGTTCTGCAGAAGGCGTTCTTGAGAAACATGGCGGGGCTATGACCTAGTACCACCGGTGTTGCTCTGAACCACGAGTTAGATGCTCTTAGCATGACCTCCCAAGCACAAAGAAGGTTTCTTGAATTCTTTTTGAAGCTCCAGATAGACCCCCCTACAAATAGAAATGTAGGCAACACCCTCATGAAGTTGGTGTCTTTGCCCGTACAACAAATGTTTTGCTGGTAGTCAAGCTGGATTGATCTGATGAAGAGGTGGGGTTTTGGAGAGGTCGCTGTTTTTAGAAAATGCCTAAACTGCAACTTAAGGCTGTTCTCAAAAAAAGAGCTGCAGAACTGGAATGGAGTAGGAATATGTCTAGAATAAAAGAATTACAGTCATTAGAGCTATTAGAGCTATACAGGTGATAGGGAGTTTTTTCCGCAGTAGAATTTGTCGAAGTTGATTTCATTTAATTATTTTCACCGCAAATATATGTGAGGGGTGGGCTTTGGAGACTAATTAATGTAGTTGTACTAAGGGGGAAATGTGGGTGGACATCCTCTGCATAAATTTGTAGCTAAATTTCATTGAAATCTACTACGATTAAAAGGATTCGACCAGAACACATAGCACTCTATACAGTAAAGTGCATGAGAGTTTAGGGCATTTTAATGTTTACCCAAATTTTATAAGCAAAACTAAGTCCCTCGAGTGCAGAAGAATAGCACTGATGATAAGATTCAATGTACTCCCCCTGGAAGCCCGAATTAGCTGGTTGGGTTCTGGCAAATGGTGCACCAGCAGTATGGGCAAAGAAGAGGATATGTTGTATTTCTTATTATTTTGTATGCTTTGTTTATAGATTTTTAAAGGAGATGGTTCAGACCTAATTTTATTTTAAAATTATTAGATCATATAGGGATGCAATGTCCCTGTGTATGACTCATAGTGATGAAGATTTTAAGTACTATGTTTTTTACATTTTGCATTTAGAAGAATATAATAATGATAATAATAATGTATTTCTTATATAGTGCTAGCTACACACCCACAGGCCTCAGAGGGCTCAAATAACAGAAGATATTATTATCCCACAGAGTGGTACTCAAGAGCATTCTATATCTAGAGCATTCTGATGTTTTTAAATGGATTGTGATCATTTATATTTTTACTGTTTTAGATAATGAATGTTGTATATGATTTTTGTTAATGAATATTATCCAAATAAAATTGTTACTACTACTTAGCTTGGCACACTGGTCAAATGCTTGTGTATTCAGTTGGTTTTGTGGCAAACCAATAGTGAATGATTTGTTTTTACTCTACTTTGAAACAATCATAATTGGAAGCCTCTTTGCCATGCCTAAATATTTGAATGCTCCTAGATTGATGACAGTGATTTTATTAATGGCACAAAGACAAGCATTATCCCTCCACTGTTTTTCCCTCCCTGCTACTTTGGGGTTTCCTTGACAACCTCAAGAGGTTTCTTTCCTTCTTTATATACCTTATTCGAGATAAAAACCATAAGGTATACATAACAACAGACATACATCAATCATTTTACAGATTTAAAACATTTTCAAACTCATCTCCTAAAGATAAAACACAAAATGAAGAGGAAAGTATACTCGCAGCCTTGTTAAAATCTAGAATTTAAAATGTAAACCTATTAAAGAATCCTAAAATGTAATCACTGCATAAAAATAGTTTAACTCCCATTAATCTAGCCTTATCCAATAGCTTCAACCTGAGCAACCATGCCCTGTGAACATAACGGCTACTGCCAATACTATGGGCCTCATTACGACCCTGGCGGTCCCGTAATGAATGGTGTCAGTACGGGACCGGCACCGTTCATTACCGGATGCCTGATTACGAGGTCCCCTAGCGGGACCCGGAACAGACATCTAGTAAAACCAGACGTCCTTTCTGGGTCCCACGAGGGGACCAAGGAGCTAATAACGGGCCCGTTATTAGCTCCATCCCCATTCCCATTGAGCCCTGTGGGGGCTCGAATGAGAATGGGGAATGGTTTTGTGCATGAGGAATTAATGGGCCCTCCAAGACCGGAATGACCCGGTAATTCCTCATTCACAGAACCCGGTATTGGAGCCGGTATGGCTGCCTCCATGCTCGTAATGAGGCCCAATGTGATGCTCAGTAAAAGACAAAATGTCGAAGACCAGCTATTCTGAAAAGGGGTCTCAAATAACGAATTCACAAATATTTCAGTTTAACGAAGATAAACGAAAAGTGAACATCATTTTCCATGCCCAAACTGCACGGAGAGCATATTCTTGAACCACATTTACCCCAGGATTTAGTAAAATATGCCAAACGAAGCATTCCCATCCTAAATCGAATATACAGAGATTTCTCATATGGTGGTTGAATGTAGTCAAGGTACATATGGCGGCATAAGGAATAGCCTCTGTCTCCTCCATTTTCATGTGCAGTTCTGTCAACATGGTTAAAGCATCCGTCAGAGTCCTGTGCTCACTGCCATGAGATGGTATGAAAGGACAGCAAGAAGGCCCGACCTTGGAGCAAACACCTCCTTCCACTGCTGTAATGCATGTCAAGGACATACCTGTACTGGAGGGTCATTAACCTTATGGCCCTCAACTCTTCCTTTATTGCGTTAAATTCTTTTATAGTGGCATTAATTGTCAGTAACAGCTCCCATCCAGTGATCTGCAGCCATTTGGCATTCATTGCTGCTTGAAGTCCAGGCATAAATATAGATGTCAGTATCATAGCAGTTTTCCTGAACATCTTGTGTTCATCAGGAATGTCTTCATGTGCCTTTATTGATTTTGTTGAGCAATCATCCTCTCTCTTCATCATGAAGTGCAAGTGACCTTCTTTTTCTCAAGTGCTCATCCACTTTTGGAAATCCCTCGATATTCAGGTCACTCTGGGGAATCACCAAGGCTGGAACATGGATGAGTACCATGGAACTCACTCCTCCCCAGTTCCTGGGCAACTTCATATATGCTCTGGATCCACAGGCCCAGTATCAATCCATTAGGACAGTAGTCCCTCTCTGCATTCCTGGGACATCAATTATGTTCTGGTTCCCTTTATTCTCTCCAACTTGGACTTTACGTTTGCTTCAAAGCACATCGTCCCATTAATCAATGGGAATACAGCCATTGGTCCTGATTCGGCATCCACCCATGTCAGCAGTTTAGAGTTCTTGGCCCATGACTTTCGGCACTCATTGTTCACTTTCTGCACCTCGTGCAGTGGTTCCTTCCTTAGTAGATGAGCTGCACAGGACATCATCCCACCTTCCCATCCTTTGGTCGAAATCACCCATTCATAGATTAACAGCTGTGAGCACTCCCAGCATCCAGTCATTCCGGTATTTTCAGAACAGTTCATCCTCTTCAGGAATGGGAGGATAGCTCAGGGGCAACATGCTGGCCTTGAAAGCAAGATGACACAGAGCACCACAGGTTCGATCCCCAGGTCCGCGCTTAGAAACCACTGGGTATTAAGCGTGTTATATATAACCTATCATATCATATCTTTATTTCTTCAATTATTAGTTTGTATTGCCCCATGGAAGGATACACAGCATCCCTCTTGTATCATTCGACATGCCCAAATAGGTCAAAGAAATTATCAACAAGATCTTCTTCCAGACACCCTAACTGCAGTAGGGGAAACTTCCTCTATTTGAAATGGTCCATTAAATCTTGGCTCATTCCATCTGCGTGTGAAATGTTTAATAAGCACTTGATCTCCAACATACAACTTTGCTTGTGGCAATAATTCACTTGGATCAGTTAATGGGCCATCCACTTCCGTGTTCCTCAACCCCTCCCTGCAATACTTGATTTGATTTTAAATTAAAGAAACACTGGTAGTCATACATGTCAAATAATCGTGCATCACCTAGAGTCTGCGCTACACTCTGAGGATCACTTTTAACTCTAGATGGGGCATAAGGGGCATCCTCATGCATCACCTAGTTACTAAAAGGGACGTACCACCACCAATAGATACCTATATCAATTACATGTCTGCAGCATGTCGACGTAGTCGATATGTAAATGCTAAAATGGACCATTTGGTCGGGGTATTACTCCTCTGATTGTTCTTAGTGTATGCCAAGCTGTGAGCTTCTGACACATGATGCAATTTACAATGAACTGTGCAACGTGGTCCAATAGATTGGGAACAAACCAGTCTTCTGCAATAGTGGCAGCAAGACTTTCTCGGGTTATATGCGTGGGGTAATGCAGCAGCTCAATTGAGACTTTCAGTAATGATGGCTTTGCAGTGCTTTCCTGTCTCCATAATGCTTCTGTGGGGGATAAAGAACACCCCATATGTCTCCATAGCTTCTGTTCTTCTTGTGGGGTTCTAACCTGTATCTCTGTCAGTTGAGTAATTGACAGCATATTAAACCCCTCTCGTACTAAAATGCTTCTAGTTGATACTTCTTTGCCATTTTCAGTTTTGAAACTCCAAATTTCTGAGGAATATGCAACCCTTTTGGCTTTTAAATCTGCGGTTTCGTTTCTGTGAGAAATAAAGTCTGTTTGTTTAGTATGTGCTGCACATTTTACAACCACTATGGCTACTGGGAGTTGTAGTACCTTAATGAGCCTGTCCAATAAAGATGCATTCTGCACTGGAGTGCTGCCTGGATAGGAATTACCCCTCCTTTTCCAACGTGACAGCCCTCCATGCACACTTGATGTCACATAGGTGGAGTCACTGTACACGTCTCTTCCGGTTCTTTGTGTTTCTCGAGCGCAACACTAAGCGCTACCAATTCTGTGGCCTATGCCTCAAAATGGGATGGTAGTCTTGCACTCACCAGTACCTCAAATTCACCATTTAATCTGTATATTACAACTGCAGGTCCTGAATGCCTTTCCCCACAAGTTTCATTGATTTTTGATGAACCATCAATAAAGAGAATCTCCCCTCCTGCTAAAGCATTTTCTTTCACATGAGGTATATCATCATAAAATTCAACATAGTGCAATTGTGTGATCACCGTCTTCTATAGGTTCAGCTCCAAATGTGGCTGGGTTCACTATTTTACATCTCACAATTTTAATCGCTGGATTCGAAATCATTACTTCATATGAAGGTGCTCTTTGTGATGTCAATGTACCTTTGGGTTTCTCTAAAATGGCATTTAAATTGTCCTACACATATAGCGTCATTGCACAGCCCTTAGTAATACTTGTGGACTTCTCATTTGCAAATGTAGCAACAGCCAAAGATTTTTCGCATGGAAAATGTCCTCTCATAACTGGATCTAAAATCCCACTGTAATACGCCAAAGGTTTATACCATAGTGTTGTTTTTTGTGTGAGAACTGAGGTCATTATTGATCCATTGGTGTGTGAAAACAAACAAAATTCTTCACTGTAGCTGTACAAATTGCTCTTTTTAATTTCTCAAATCCTTCGTCCATTTCTTCTGTCCATTCTATCTTTTCATTACCAACTTGTGCTTTCTTAGGTGCTTGAAAAAGTGGTTTTGTGTATGCACTGTAGTCGAACACGCAGACCCCGCAAAAATTGCATAAGCCCACACATTGTTTCATTTGCCTCGCTGTATTTGACTTTGATGTTTTCATGACAGCCTCAGCCAACTCAAGTGTCACTTTCTTTCCTTCATGTGAAATTAACTGGCCTATGACGCCTCTTCCTGGCAATACTGTACTGTAATTTCTCTTTATATACTTTGTATCCATTGTCTGCCAATACAGTCAATGTTACCTAAATCCATCCGTAGGACACTATAAAAAAAAAAGACAGGGACTCACAGTACCGCTGAGGCAAACAAGTATGTTTTAGTTTCTTTTGTCTGAAATTAAAGGAAGTAAAGTCTTAATAAAAAAAAAACGCATTTTTCAAATCGATCACCATGAAACACTTAGCTTCAAGAGGGATGCTTCACAATATTGTTGCAGGATTCAGAACTAATGGAAACTCTGCTTCTACAATCTGATGAAGAGGGCGCAAGTCCTGCATAAATCTCCACAACTCTCCTTTAGATTGTTTAATCGGATACACCGAAGTATTGCATGAGGAGTCCGATGACCCTAGGATTCCTTGCTTCATCAACGCTGAAAAAGTCTCAAATACGCTGTCATCAGCTTCACGAGACACTGGGTACTGTTATGCTTGGGGTAGAATTTCTCCTGGCTTGAGTTTTATTTTAACCTCTCCTATTCCCTTGAATAGGCCAACGTCATATGGGCCAGTAGTCCAAAGGACACTAGGCACATTTTCTATGTCTTCCTGAAAGAACGCTGGTCTTTGCCGCATCAGTGACATTCGCTGTGGGACTTCTCTTTTCTCAATCTTTATCCAACATATAATGCTTATAAAAAACACTACCTCATCATCTATACATTAATTTCTGAACATATCTTCAACTGTTATGTAAGTCAATCTGTAGCCCTCCTCAAGAAGTATCACTGTTCTCCATGCTCTTCCTTCATCATCTACTCCTTCAAGCATTGCTATTTCCCCTCGTACTATAGCTGCTTTATATTCTGTGGGAATAATCTGCCCTCATTCATAGGTACCTGTGGTCTAAATAAAAATTCAATGGGTATCCCCACAATTTTTCCTACTAATCGAGGTAGCCATTTTAATAAAATGTTCACCCCATACCTGAAGACTCCGTGTAGAGCCACTTGTCCTGTAAATGCCAGTATAAACTCTCCTACATGTAAATAGTGTATTCCTGGAGTGGAGCACACTATTCCTTGATGCGTGAATGAAATTGTCATGTTAGGTTTCGTCATAAAATCTCTACCCAGAATGTTAACTGGCATTTGTCGCGAGTACAACATGGGGACGGACATGTCAAATTCCCCTATAGAAACAGGTAGTTTATCAGTAAAAGGAACTAAATTCGTAGCTCCAGAGAACCCTTGAGCATTCATGGCAATAGCTGACATTGGGTGCTTTCCCCACCTCATACAAGAGTGAGTTGCCCTAGTATCTACAAGAAAAGAAAAAGATTTGCCGCCTATCGTCACATCGACCGTTAGTTCCTCTTGGGGGTCTGGTGTCAATGATAGTACTGAACACATCAAGTCACCCCGTGAGCTGTCCTATTGAGTGTACAAATTAATCCCTGTCCTTGTAAAAGGGTTCCCTCCTACTACAGTGACACCACCTACCCTAGGTGCTAGTGTCTGCCCTGTGTTCACATTCCGTTGTGTCTGCATAGGTGCTTGTTGTGATTGCCATTTTGGTGAGTGCATTTGCCCTGGCCCCTGCTGTTGTGCTTATCCTGCTTTTTTCTGATAAGATGTGTGATCCTGGGCATAGCCCTCTTGTTTGTTTGTTTGTTTGTTTATTTATTTGTAGTGCGCACCTAACCCAAGGGTAGCAGGGCGCAAGGCAACAAGAGGATTGTAAAGCTTAGGTTACAGGGGGCACAATAGATGTAGTCCAGCTCAGGTTACATAACTGGAAGCATCAAAAACAGTTAGAACCAATACAAAAGGTTATAATTACAAGGAGATATACAAAATTTACAGGTTATATAATGTGACTAAGCATAGATGATAGGCGGATATACACAATTTGCAGTATTTAAGGTATAGCGCAGTAAGGGAGAACATTAAGTGTCATGTTCCTTGAGCCAGAAGATGGTGTTGGACCTGAATTGTGTGTATGGAAGGTCTTCCCTGAGGGTTGGTGGTAGGGAGTTCCAGAATTGTGCTGCTTTAACTGGAAAGCTATTCCCCCCAGTGTTTGTGTGCAGTATGGTGGTGGATAACCTGTCCCCCCTCTTGAATTTTGCCAATTTTGTTATATGCTTCCTCGGCTTCTACATACACGCGCAATATGGCCTGGCATCCTCAATTCCAACACAATGGGGGTAGTCCTCTGGCAAACCCACCATTATATCCTCCATAAGTGTTCTGACTTCCACCATTGGCATTTTTGAATCTACCTTGGGTGTTCTGAAATCCACATTTATTTCCTCTGAATCCTCCACCTCTAACTTGCGGCGAAAACACATACCCATTTTGTTCCACTGGGTGTACATTATTGGCCTGTGATGCACACGTTGTTTCTTGCATTCCTCCTTTTCTCCACTATACTATACTGTCCCTTCGATAGCAAATTTTGACAATTTCTTCTGAACTAACTTGGCTTTGTCAACTTTTCTGTTCTCCTCTTTCCTCCTATTCTTCTCTTGTAACAATTGGCAATCATGCACAATAGTCAACTGTATCTCAGCCCACGACTTTGCTTCTATTCCTACTTGTTTCTTCATTTATCTCTGTACTGTATCTGGCAATACCTGACACAAAATATGATAGAATAATGACACTGTTTTTTTCCCAAGGTTCACGCGTCACAAGCTGTCATCTCTCTTGAATATCCTGAATATAAGCAATAGGGTCTTCGTCTTCCTTCATTTTACGTGTCATAATTGCACCCATATCTGATGTATCAGGCTACTATACCCTAAGAGCCCTTCAAACATCTGCTCTACGATTATTAAATAGTGCTCCATCATGTGCCGGGTTTTGTGCTGTCACACTTGCATGTCCCGCTCGTTTCCAAATGTTGTCAGCTCTCTCTCCAAGAATAGCTGCCAGTGGGCCTTTTATGTCCCCTATGGCCAACTTATTTCCTCCTGTCATTTTCTCTAATTCATATATCCATTTTCCAGCCCCCGATGTCAAACTAGGTAACTTGCATTTTAAGTTATCTTTATCCAAGGGAAATTGTGTAAACTCCATCCCATAACTGGATCCCATTATTCGTTTATTCAATGCAGGGGTAATCGCCCTTATTTGTCTTCGTGCTGGTAATGACCTTAACCTACTCACAAAATGTGTACATTCCTCTCCCCCACTACACAATCGTCTTCGGGAAAGTTTGGAGTATGGTATAGGATCTGGTGTTCTTTCCTTAGGATGTTCCAGATCTGACCATCTTACCTCATTATCCAGATTTTGACTTCCCAAGGTGGCGCATGCACCCTCCCCTTCTATCACAAAACCTGACTCTTCAATTTGAATATTTCCCATCTCCCACCACATAATTACTTACCTGTGGTTGGGGATTTCAACTTTCAGATTGAGCCCCTAAAGGAATTGCTAGGACTGTGGGACGAACAAGACCAGGCTTGGGAGATTCTGCATCTGATTTCTGTCCCTCAATGAGAACACATTGCATGGCTTAAATCTCTGCTAGTATTGTTTTTAATTTAAACCTAAGGGCTTGCAAAGGGTGGCTCGCTAATGACCAACCTGCAATAAAGACCTGTATTGGTCATAACAGGAGCTCATTGATTGATTACATTTTTATCACGGGATGGATTGGTCAAGGGTTGCAGACTTTGAAGTTTGTGTAAGATCTGAAAGTGACCACATTCCTTTATCTATCAATGTTGTTGGGTGCAAGTTTGGGATGGGTATTGCCCAAGGTCTCCTAAATAATCACTTGGTCGAACTAGAAGGTCATGCCCAAAAAGCGGTAAAATGGGACAACCTAATGAAGCATGACGCCAAATCTTCCACATATGCTGTGATTTTGACCAATCTGAAAATTATTTGCGACCAAGAATTTAGTGCCTCTACTATATTGGTTGAGTATGGGAAGCTAAAGCACAATCTGATTCCACACCTCTCTGTAGCCACCGGGGTGATAAAGAAGAGAAATATTGGTAAGCTAAGTTGGTATGCCAGCGAATGTCGCGCTGCTGAAAAGGAAATTGAGCTCTGATTAAGCTCTCACTTAAGGGTGGATAGAATTAAATTATGCTCTCTAAGGCAGCAATATAAGTTTCTAACTAACTTAAAAATGAACAAATTTACTTGGGAGAAAATGTGTGCCCTCCACAATGCCCTTCAAACTTGGGATCAGCCCCTATTTTGGAAATTGGTGTCAGGCAGAGCTTTGAGAGGGGATCAGATTCTCCAATGCTGCATTAGCTAGGAAGTTTGGTGGTTACATATTTCTAGATTGTATGATGATCTTACTAGTAGCCCATCTGATCGTACACATGCTAGTTCTTCCACTTCCAAAACACTGATAATTCAGGTGAATGAGGTAGTATCAGCTCTTAATTCTCAGAAGTGTGGTAAAGCTGCTGGCCGGACCTACTCCCGGAAGACCTGCTGGAAGATGGGGTGGATATTAGGGCCCTGTGTTGTGCAAGATTTATAATGCTATTGTCAAGCAAGAGGGAAATCCCCAAATCCTGGCATTCGGCAGTAATTGTGCCAATATATAGAAAAGGTGGCAAGGACTCCGCGGCCTATTATCGGCCGATTTTCCTTTTAGATGGTGCGGAAAAAATATTTGGAAAAGTCATTCTTAAACACTTACAGGATTGGATGGACAAGGAAAAAGACATTAGCACCTTTCAGGCTGGTTTTAGAAAAAATAAGAGCACTCTGGATTAATGTTTCATGCTGTTCATGTTAAGCCAAAAATATACTTTCTTGAAGAAGGTATATTTATATTTTATTTTGTTAGACTTAAAGAACACATTTGACTCTCTATCCAGAGAGCCTCTCAGGCAGATACGTTTAGCCCACATAGCCCCAGTAGATTTGATCACCATTATATGCCAGCTATATTCTGAAAATAAAGCCTCTGTTCGCTATCACAGGTGGTTTGCGTCAGTCGGCACAGGTGGCGGACTGACGCGAACATTCAATGTTAATATGGGTGTTAGGCAGGGTTGCGTCTGGGCCCCCCTCTTTTTTAATATCTATATCCAAGAGATAATAGATGCAATATTGAGGGGGTGCCAGGATTGTCCATAGATGGGCTCTGATAGATATCCTGCCTTATTCTATGCAGATGATGCGGTTTTGATTGGCACATCTCTGCTAGGCTTGAACAATTCCCTTTCTATTTTTTTGGCTAAGTGTGATGAAATGAATCTAAGCTTAAATATAGACAAATCCAGTGTAATGGTGTTTAAACCTCAATTTCATGAGCACAGATCAGTATTAGTGAAAGTAAGGGGATCCCGATAGAACAGGTCAACGAGTATGATCGTTTGGGAGTGAGGTTCCATGAGTCTGAAAGCTGGGCTGTGCAGATTAACAAAATCCACAATTAACTTGGAGAAATTGAGTGGGGTTGTTATGTCTTACTATTTTTAGACATGGTAATGATGCAATATCTCCAGTTATGGACTTATATCAAAAACAAGTATTGTCTGCTACAATGTGTGGGTCAGAACTATGGGGTTACGTACATTTTATTAAGATGAAATGTCATGAACGGAAACATTTTTTAAAAATTGCTTTTGCTTCCTCCAAGTGCCCCATCAGCATTAAGTTATCTGGAATTGGCCTTGCAGGTTATCTTTAAACCAATTCTCCTGTGGGTCAGACTATGGAACTCACCTGACATAGGAAATTATCGGGCTGCATTATCTCATCTTATGTCTTTAGAGGGGGGAAAGAGCCTGAACTGGTTAAGACATGTGAAAGAAATCCCCCAGAACTTGGATGCTCCTGAACTATGGGAAGACCGGCATCACTTGACGTTTTAAGAAATAAAGAACTTAAAGTGGCTAGCTAAATCTAGAGCTTACAAAACCCTTATATTATATGCTGTCAGACTAAAGCTGGGCCCAGACTACTTAGAGTACAGGTTTCAGTCTGGATTCAAAACGTACTTGGACACAATCACCCCACCTTTTGAAAAATCTTTGTGTATGCGTTTTAGATTGGGCATACTTTCAGTGGCTTCTTTTACTCATTTGTGGAAGTACTTGCAGACAAGGAAGTGCCCAATGCGTGGGGGAATTAATGAAACCATGCTACATTTGCTGTTGATCTGCAATAAGACTACAAAATTGAGGCGCATCTATCTCAGACCAATTTTGAAGGAGCTAGAAATTTGCTATACAATATGTGCTGTGAGCTTTCTGGGTCAGTGTTTATTACCTAATGTCACTTTCCCATGTGCCCGTTATATTCACCTGCCGTGGTTGCAAAGAACCAAAGCCCGAACGATGAATGTGCTCTCCTTGGTTTTATACTTTTGCCTATTGTCCTTTTTATGATGGTTTTGGGACATGGAGCAGATATCAACTGCTTTGATTTGACTGTATTTAATGAGTGTATTGTCCTTCAATTTTATGTAATTTTACATATTCGGCCTCATTACGAGTCACCCGGTATGGAAATAACGGTGGCGGTAAACCCGCTGCCACAGTTGTTTCCATACCGGGTGATCGCGAGTCCTACAGGCGGAGGTGTCATTCCCGCCAGGTCTGACCTGGCGGGTTTAACACCACCCGCCTGCAGGCGGACGTGGAAACACCGGCACCATTACAAGATGGTGCCGGTGTTTCCACTTACCCATTCCCATTGAGTCTTATGGGACAAAATGGGAATGGGGATTTACCAAATACCGCCTCCGGAATTCCCGGGTCACCGGGGTCGTAATGCCCTGGTAATTCCGGGAATCACAGAGGCGGAATGGTAATACGAGTCCGGCACCTGCCGGTTTTTCCGGCTGGGTTACCGCCGGACTCGTAATGAGGCCCATTGTCTTTGTTAATGTGTTATTCACTTGAAGGTGTAAACCGAATAAAAGTTTTGAAATGAAATGGAAACACCAGAGGTTTTCAATTAAAAACAATACAACGCACATTCATACAACAATGCACTGAACTGCAGATTTAAATGGTAGCGATGTATGACTAGGCGGGAGAGAGGAAAGTGGGCAGAAATGGCCACACTGAAATATGTAAATAATTACTTAAAAATTATATGATATGATATTTTATAGCGCGCCCATTCACAAGTGTTTCAAGGCTCGACGAGGGCTCGACGAGGCAAGGGAGGGGAACAAGAGAGGACAAGACAGCGATCTTACTAGGCCCAGATGTCATTGAAATCGAGCAAGTACAGGGGAGAGGGAAGGGGGAAAGTGCAAGGGCCAGGGGAGGAGTGGAAAGTGCTGAACATGGGATCAACCAATAGCAAGTAGTGCGGCCAGCAGGTGGCAAGTGCAAGAGTTAAGCGCAGACAACGGGTTTCTAATAAGTCCAGGTAAGGGGACTGTAGGGTTGCAGATACAGACCCAAGTGCAAGGGTTGCCAGGAGGCACTGCGGGTATACAGCTGGGTGGGTAGGGACCTTGGCCCGAATTCAGAGGGAAGTCAGGTGCCCAGTGCAGTAACAGAGATCAGGGGAGAGGAAGAGAGAAGGCAGAAGCAAAGAGGAAGGTATTGCAGTGCTTCCGGAACCGAAGAAGGTTTTCCTCAAATGACAGGGAAGGTCCCTGGACATCAATGGAAAGATTCACAAAGATGTTGGAATTCTCAAATATCATTTTGCCAATGCACACGTGAGATGTGGTTAATTCCTAAAGCCAGTTGTGTCACAAACAAGTATATAAATATTGCTTGTTGAGTGGCGGGGGCAGCCATGCACACTAGGCTTATTCAATATGGCACTTATTCAGTAGGGCATGTGGTACCATTGCAGCCACTTTGCGTTTTTATTAACTTGTGCAAGTTCTAAGTTGGCTCAAGTATAAGTGCATTGGGCACACGGCTCCTTTCTGGCTTGTGTTTGCAATTCAGGTCTCACGCTCAGCTGTGCTCATTTCCAGCACAGGTGTAGATGCGCTATTTTCACTGTCCTTAGGACGAGCACTTTCCAGCATGAACGGGATTGCAACTCTTGCTTTATGTACGTATTAGGATCACCGGATGGAGGGCCCAACTTCACATAGATTTCTTTTTATGTCGCCAAGGACATTAAAGATTAGAAATAAGTTGACCACAAAATCTTTCTGCCTTATGAGGTGTCGTTAAACAAAATGTCCCTTACAAAGTAGCGCTGCCCGCGTAATTGGGATATCGAATGTCTAGTGCCCGTGAACGGTAAAACGAGCGCCGAAAGTGTTCAATTTGGGCCTATACAGCTTCGAGAAGCAAAGAAGAAAGGCGCATTAGAAGTTATGGCAAAAGATGAAGAATTTCGAGACAATGTCTATTCTTTGTAAATTAAATGGAAGAAATATCAGTGGTATAAAAATGCAGATGGGTTTTAGATGGAAATGTAATGGCCGCTCGTGCAAGATAGTGAAATTCAGACTTCATTCTTAAAATCAAACTTCCCTAGTAAATGAATGAAAGGCTTTTCTGGTTATCGCCACATGAGGAGAGTGGGCCATAATCACGAGATGTGCTGTGCTCCCCTTGGGGGGTCCTAGCTGCCTGTGCTCTCTGACAAATGGTGGTATTCAAATCAATGGAGGTGCAATGCATAGACTTAAGTGTTCGTCCAGTGCTTTAAGTGGGAAGAAAAAAAAGCAGAGAAGTGGCCTAAACAAAAGTGCAGCCTATGAAATTAGGCGGTGTGCGTTGCCTGATTCACATTGTTGTTCAAATTCAGGCTATCAGCAAGCCCCAATTTTGAAATCTGTTCCTCTTCGGAAACCTTGGTCCCTGCACGCTTAGTATTCCCATTCGTTAGGTTACAGGTCTTGCGCGTAGCAGGACCACCAAAAATTCAGTTAGGAATGGCCCATATTCAATAGATTTCTATAGAGTACTTAGTTTTTATGAATTTATGAATGCAAAATGTTACCAGACAACTGGACTGATGCACTGAATGGTAAGGTGATATGCCCAGAATGACACCATTATTGTGATGTGAAGAAGCCAGGATTCAAAAACTGGTTTCCTAAGAATAGTGGTAGACAGTTTCATGCTGAGCCCCCCTTGAGTAAAATCAAAAGCCTCCCCTGTTTATATTTTCTATTAAAAACAATCCAAAATCCCTTTTTAAAGAGCCTCACCGTTTGAAGACATCTTAGACCGAATTCTAGAACCAGGTTTAACCATCGTTTGACAAAATAATACTTGTCCAAGCAAGTGAATTCAGTACTAGCACGCAACCCACATACCTTTATTGTGCTTACAGTAGAATGTTTGGCTTTACTATTCTAGTTTAACTAGAGGACAGAACGCTAAATAGCCTTCATCTTTTTTTCGTTATTCTTTGTAGACCCATGCCGCAGGGATAATCTCTGACCCACCAAATATTTTTGTCCATCATTTGTTAACTTTTTGGGGAAAAAGCTATGACTCAGGAGTGGGGTAGACATGAATGAGAAAAGCACCAGTTAGGCCTGTGGTGGGCAGCTTTAACTAGTCATCATTACTATAACAGTACTGTGGGCTCACTGTTAAGCCATACATTAGCAAGGCTTTTGGCATAGTGCACACTCAACATCATCTATTTTAGTTGTTTCCATTCTTTGCATCCAAGCAAGGTAAGGCGAGCTTGGGTAAAATGATGTGCCCAGGATCACATAATTTGTTTATGTTTGTAAACCAGGGCTTTAGACAGGGTTGTTCCTTTGTTTAAAAATATGCATTTAGCAGTAGGCTTCATCTACATCATCCCATCTTCAGCCTAGGACCAATTTCCCATATTTTTTTCAAAGTTTGCCTTCTAGAGTTAAACTAGCAAATAGTAAATGTGAGAAAACATAAGACATATTTCTACTAACATGCCTCTATGGTTCACTCTGAAAGGGGGAATGAGCATAACATAGACGATTCGTGGAAAAGAGTGCATCGATCCTGCAGATCCACGTATTCATGGAATTGTTCACTCAAAGTAACCATATATGCAAGTCGCGGATGGAAACGCCCACATCAAACCCCCACGCACACCATACAACCTTTGCGCCTACCCTTGCCTGACCATCCAGCACCCCTGAGAACTGCGTGCGATCACCCATTAATTTCTGTGCAACCAAGTTACGATCAGCGCCACTGAAGTTATGATCAGCATCACTCAGCTTGCATGCCCTCTGTCAGTTACGATCTGCACCACTCAATTTACGATCAGCGTCACTTAACTTGCATGGCCATTGTAAGTTACGATCAGCACCACTCAACTTACGATCAGCATCGCTCAATTTGAATGCCCTATGTAAGTTACAATCAGCACCACTCAACTTATGATCAGTATCCTTTAACGAGTCTCCTTTAATGAGGTGCTGATGGTAACTTATAGAGGGCATGTAAGTTGAGTGGTGCTGATCGTAAGTTAAGTGATGCTGATCGTAAGTTGAGTGATGCTAATCGTAAGTTGAATGGTGGTGATCAGAATTTACAGAGGGCATGCAAGTTACGAGTGCCCGTAACTTGCGTGCACCTTGCGATAGTATGTACTGTCACCTGTATGATCTGCGTTTTGCAGGCTTGCTGTTTCGTATGAGCCTTTGGACTTTACGCCTGATATACTGTGTTGTATGGGTCCAAGATTTACATGTGATTTTTCACGACGTGACGTTCCAAGTTCAAATCCAGGAATACGGTTGTATTTGCATTGGTATGAGCGTGCGTTTGCTTGGCCGTAGACCGCCCCTCAACACGCCCACATTTTCACATGTTCTTCCTCATCCTGCATGTTCCGCCCCCTATTTGAGTTGCTGCGTAGGCCCGGCCCACACTCTACTTGAAATCTCATGCAAGGCACTCGTCTATTCGCAGAGACGTGCCGGGGCTGCGCGGAATCCACGCAAGTCCCGGAGAAGTAACGCACATTCTGTTCCATTAATTTCTGAATGGGGATTTGCACGCTGATTGGCACGCAAATCCCCAATTTTTCATGCAACTAATTCCATGAATCGCCCCAAAAGGGCAATTTTGCAAGTTACGTACATAAAAACACATTCATTCTGTTCTCAGTACAATTATAAATGCAAGCAAGGGCAAACATTGTGCAAATGAGAAGTACATATTATTAAATGCAGTAAACTACTACACTAAAATACAGTTGGAGCACCAGTGCAAAAAGCCTGCCACACGTTTACTTGGCTACAGACACATTGGTCCAGATTTACAAAAGCATTTTACAATGTCACAATCCCATTTGCGTACTTGCAGCCTCATACCAATGCACATTTGCCTGAGTCTTAGAATAAATAGATGAGAGTTTAAAGATAAAGAGGGCCTCAGCCGGAGAGTCCAGCATATGGGCTGCTCAGCTGCTAAAAATTATGTTCGGAATGCCTGATCCAGCGCCGGATGCCAGACAACAGGGACTGATCAGCAAACTATGGAACAGTGAAAGCTATGAGCTGTCACAACCAGGGATGATGTCTGCTAAGATTAGGGACTCATCAGGGACCCTTCTTGTGGGAATTGCTGGGGTTTTCTGGGTTTAGAGTTTTGTGACACGGACCATTTATAGTGATGACTATGTCACACTAATAGTGGATGGTCTTTATTGGAAGAAACAGAATCTGTTCAAAACTGTTGAGTTCCTCTGGGTTCTTTTGCAGCTTATCCCTCATTGAGGGGAGATATACAGGGATAATGCAGCCACACACACACATACACAAGTGGGCCCAGGCCTGCAATAATGACAGGAGCCTCTGGTAGCTTAAACCTTCCTTTATTCTATTCTGCAATGAACTGCCGCTTTACGGGTTCCCTCTTGCGCATTCACGTGCCTCGTGCATTCTAATTGGTCCGTGTCATGGAGCTCCGAGGCTTCGGTAACTGTGTCCTTGCCAGGAAATTACATCTTCCCCTATCGGGCAAAACAAAGTCACTTACGGTTCTATCTTCACATCTCTTCGATTAAGCACACAAGTCTTCTAATTCATCTGGTCAGCCTTGTCCGACGTTCTTCCTGCTCCTCTTCAGTCTCTCCTCTCACCGGCTCATCAGATGAGGCTGCAGAGATGTCTCTTTCATCTTGCTCTTAATCCTCTTCCTTGTACAATAGTTACACCGATACATGAAAACTTTTTCAAATGTGTTCCTTTCATTTTTTCAATACTTCTATTCTTTTCCTTTCCAAATGCACTATGTTCAATTTCTCTAATGGCTTTACGTTGTTTTCTGTAACAGGATGCTAAAGCTTAAAAAAATACACCTCCAAGAAGGAACTTTCAAAATGGTGGGAAGCAAAAACAATGAAGATGTACTTCGAGGTAGGAAGAATACCACGTGGTCTAAGAATATGTATTTTTCCTTCTTTTGAAGAAGAGGACTTTGCAGTGCTAAATGTTTGGGAGGAACGTTTCACTAAAACATCCAAAGGAATGATGATCAGAATTATAAACCAGGCAGCAGTAGCACATGAAAAAACAGTCATAGAGATAGGACAATTGAAAGAAAAAATAGAAAAGCTAAATTTACCGGAATAGAACCTATAAAAACTATAAGATCCTTGATGAGTACATATTAAATTTCACTCAAGAACTCAAAACAAGGAAACAGAGAACGTTTATTCATGATGAGATGGATTATAAAAATGAGTATATAAGTTCCAAAGAAAATATGACACATAAAGCAATTGGAAAGCTAAATCTAAAGTTCTTAAAACAACCAATTTAGGAACACCAACAGAGACAGGGGACCTGTAGAGAAATCTGGTACATCTACAGAAATACCAAGAACGTCCACAGCCAGCCAGTAAGGAACACCCTTTTCTAGAAGAACTTTGGAGGCACATGAAAAGCACAAGACAGAATCCACAACAGCAGAGTGCCACCGAGACAGGAGTAAGAAAACAAACAAATGTAAATACTTTGACAAAAGAGGCGAAGGAGGAGAGGATCACAGAAACGTAGGAGAAAATTTAAAAGGGATGCAAACAAGATCCCAGCGACAAACAAACAAGTAAATCTGGTCCTCAACCTCTCAGATTTTCCAATTGACTCAGATCTAACCACAGCATTGAACGAAGGACTGACATTTAGCCCAACGAATAAATCAGAGTACTTCCACACACAAGTGGACACATTCAAGCACCATGATGCCTTTGGGTGACCGGGCGCTCTATAAAATAACATAACATAAAATAACATAACATTCAAATCTGAATAAGGCTAAAACTTAAGAAATATTTTGAGGAAATAACGTTCAAAAGAAAAGAACAACAAGAAGCAAGAGAAATATCAGGCTTATCAGTGGAATTGTTGGAAAAAACAGCCGACCTGCTGAATATAAATGAAGAAGAAGAAGGTTTCACAACTCAAAGGTTTATAGAAGAACAAGCAATAGACATTTATCAATCAGAGGAAACAACCCTCAAACCTAAATCAAAATTCATGCCGGTTTTGGCAGAAAGCAATGCAGTGGATATTTTCCAGAAAGCAATCAGCGAAGAGCTTAGGCACAACTACATAACCAATAAGAAAGTAAGACTACATCATAATTTATCATTCAAAGAAAAGCAAGCTTTAGATAAACCAGCAAAGAATACAGACATAGTCACCAAGATGGCAGACAAAGGATGAAATGTCGTCCTTATGAACAGGACAGATTATGTGAAAAAAGGGAATAACCACCTGAACAACAAAGATTGGTATCAAGTTCTAGATAAAAACCCACTACCAGAACTACAATTGAATTGGAAAAAGATGAGTCAAGATTGGTTCAATGAAGGTTTGCTTAATAAAGAAGAAATGGCTTATAAGGGTGTGACAAAACCAGTGATGGCAATTATATACTTCCTTCCGAAGATTCACAAAGACTACGACACATTCCCAGTATGTCGTCCGATAATAAATGGGATAGGATCCCTAACAGAGAGGATCTCTCAATACATTGACACACACTTGCAACCATTGGCAACAAGCTTAGCATCCTTCCTTAGGGATACCAAGAACATCTTTGTTAAGAAATTCAGTCCAAGCAGGAAATACTCTTTTGAGAGGTTTATTCAGTCAGCGACATGGTGACAGCAGGCGCTGCCTTAAGCAGCAGGCACCAACTGACTCCACATGGAATCCCCTCAAAGGACAACACTCTAAGAAGAACCATGACATCATAGAAAATCAGCACACATATTTAAACAGTATGTAAAGGATTGTACACCAAACTGGATTACTATAACTTTGTCATGGCGTAGTGCATATTAACAGATGTAAATCTAATTGATGAATGAACTAAGTGAAACAATACCCCAACACATCTCGTCCCATACATTTTGACAATCATTCAAGATAATAATCTCTCAACCAGAGAGGTTTGCTCCTTATCCTCTCCGAATTCACATTCACATTGTTATCCTCCAATACACTTTTGTTAGCATTTGAATTAAATGAATGGTCATCGTCATTGTTAACTTCAATACTTTCATGGTCCTCAGCCAGACCATTGTTGTTACACTTTACCAACCTTGACATGGACCAACACTCTCCTCCCTCCATGATAGCTACATTACCTCTCACTATGGCAATCCTTTTTGGTCCAATGAATTTACTCTCAATGCACTTAGGAGACAATCTGGGATTTTTAACATAAACCATATCACCTTCTCTCCAAACTATGGCTTTGGACTTCCTTTCGGAATTCGCCCTCTCCTTGTATTCATCCTGGGCTTCTCTGATGAGTGTCATAATCTTAACTCTGTCTACATACACACTCTTTGCCAAATCCAACCATCCCGGACATAGTTTCGTCCCCGGTTGCCTACCCTTGAGGGACATAAAGGGGGAGACTCTGGTAACAGTATGTGGGGTCGTGCAATAATTCCACACCATTTCCCTCAGTGCTGTCTGCCATTTCAAGCCTGATGCCATCACAAACTGTAGTCCCCCTTTTATAAACCTGTTCACCCTCTCCACCAGACCATTGGCCCTTGGTTGGTAGAGAGCCGTTCTGTAATGCCTGATGCCAAACCTCCTAAGAAAATCTACCATTCTGTCAGAACAGAACTGAACACCATTGTCTGATACTAGTTCTGTGGGAAATCCCTCCCTATAAAATACCTCTTCAAAAAATGTAATCATTTGAGAGGTGGTAGCCTCTCGGATTGCCTTCCATTCAATCCACTTCAAGTGGTAGTCAACAAGTACAATCAGGTATTTGAGATTGTCTCCCAAATCTTGCAGAGGGCCCACCAAATCTACTGCAACTTTTTTCCAAGGCTCCCCTGGAACACTCACAGGTCTTATGGGAGTCTCTCTAATGACTTTACTCTTGTCACTCAACTCCTGGCCACCAAAAGGATTGCCTAAGATGCCTTTTCGTGCCTCTCATACCCAGATGACCTTGGTGTGCGATGTTCACCAATTTGGATCTAATATCACAGGGGGGAACCACCCTCACTCCCTTCCTGAGTTGAAACCCATCCTCTGACAGACTTAATTCCTCCTTTATGCCATAATAACCCTCATATTTCTTCTCAATGAGATCCTTCCTGGGGCAACCAGTTTTGGTCCACAATTTAACTTGTTTTAACACCTCACCTGCATCATCAGCAAGTTTCCACTCATCTCTTGCTATGGCTTCATATTCAACTTCACAAACACTTCCCTTGAATCCTTGTCTCGTACCGGTAGCCTCGACAGACAGTCTGCTAAAACATTGTCCTTACCGGATATATACACCACTCTAAAGTCATAGGCTAGTATATCAACCATCCATCTTGATATCCTAGGAGAGCCTTTGGCCCAGTCCACACTACCCAACAATTGGACTAGTGGTTTGTGATCTGTTCTTACAGTTAAGGTCTGACCCCAGAGATAAAACTTGAAATGTGCAATAGCCCATGAGACTGCTAAAGCCTCTCTCTCTACAACAGAATAATTTTCTTCTGCCCCCCTCAAAGGTCGAGAGGCAAAGGCAATAACATGTTCCACCTTTCCAGCATCATATTGAGAAAGAGCAGCACCAAGACCCAGAGTATCCGCATCCACAGCCAAAATAGTTCTCCTCCCAGTAACAAACACCCCCAGAGAGGGTGCCCTCACAATACATTCTTTGATCCTTCGAAAAGCATCCTGACACTCATCAGACCACACATACTTTGTTCCCTTTTTTAGCAATTCTCTCAATGGAGATGACATGGCGGCAAAACCATCAACAAACTTATGATAGTACTCTGCCAACCCCATGAATGAGCGCAACTGCTCCTTGTCCTGTGGTTGGGGAGCACATCTAATGCTGTCCACAAGAGATTTCTTAGGAGAAATAACATCACATGAAATTCTATGACCTAAATAGTCCACCTCCTTGACAGCAATTTTGCACTTCTCCCTCTGAACTGTCAGGCCAGCTTCTCTGAGTCTGACTAGCACAGCTCTCAACATTTCATCATGTTCAAGTTCATTCTCAGCAAAGATAAGAATGTCATCTTGGAAGACAGTAACTTTTTTTAAACCTTTGAGCACCTCCTCCGTGACCCTCTGAAACACGGACGGCGCAGAGGCCAAGCCAAATGGCATGCGGTTATACTTAAAAACACCCTCAGGAGTGATGAAGGCAGTAAGGTGCTGGCAATCTTTGGACTACGGAACCTGGTGATAGGCTGATGATAGATCAATGATGGAAAATAGCTTTGGTTCCCCCAACGTGGAAAGAGTTTCCGAAATGTTCGGCAGGGGATGCCTCTCAATAACTATGTTCTGGTTTAGGCTGCGCAAGTCAACACACAATCTCAACTTCCCATTTGCTTTAGCCACAAGTACAATAGGTGACAGCCATTCGGTGGCCGCCACCGGTTCAATCACTCCCTTGCTGACCAAGTTACTCAACTCCTCTCTGAGTTGATCTCTCACTTTCAATGATACTTGCCGTAATTTGTGCACAACAGGCTGTGCATTACTTCTAAGCTTTATGTGATATTCAAATTTCTTGAGTTTCCCCAACTGCTCAGAAAACACTTCTGGAAATTCTTTGGTCCAGATGTCTTCAACTTCGGCAATGGTGCCGGGATTTGGTGCACTGGCCTGCACTCGCACACCCAACTTCCTCTGCTCCTCCCAACCTAACAAGGAGGTACCTTTCTTTGCCACAAGGACAGTAGCCTGACAACCTCTTTCCTTGTAGAGTATTTTTGCAGGAAATTCACCCAGGATGTCTATGGCGGATTCTCCATAACCACAAGCCCTGATACTGGTTGGGCGGATTATTGCATCACTTTTCTTCAAAACACCCACTAAAGTGTCTCGAGATATAATAGTCTAAGGGGAACAGGTGTCCACCTTCATGATGAGTTCACCCCCGTCAATAAGAAAGGTGTCCACTGGTCCCTTTGTCTCCCCAGAAATGGCCAATATTTCAAAAACATACTTGGGTGCTTATTCTTGCGTATCTGACACTTCCTGTATGTCATATCCCCTTCTGACGCTTTCCTCCTTGTTGCCTTCTGCCCTGAGTTCTACAAGGTTAACAGAATTGGCCTTACAGACAATGGCAAAATGCTCCCTGCCCTTGCATTTGAAGCATTCCGCGAACCTGGCAGGACAAGACGGGAAATTGGAACCATGTCTGGGGTTCCTAAAGCGAGAACAAGAGTTTCTCATACTCCAATTCCCTTTCTTTCCCGTGGCAAAGTTTGCTTTCTTCCTTTGATCAATGGTACACACAGCCACCGATGGGACAACAGGTTTATCAACCCTAAGTTCTTTGACGTACTGCAACGTTTGTTCAATACTCCTGGCCAACTACACCGCCTCATCCAGTTTCATGTCTTTAGCAAGGAGTTTCTCTTGGACTCTAACATTGTTAGTGCACCTGACCAACTGATCTTTGATCAATGAGTCAGTCAACTGCTCGAATTCACAGGAATAACTTAGGGACCTCAGACAGGCAATGTAATATTCCACAGACTCCGACCTTTCTTGAATTCTCCGGAAGAATTTGTGCCTTTCCAAACTGACGTTCTTCTTTGGCTCAAAATGGTCTCGCAGTTGATTCAAAGCCAAAGCATATTCATCCACGTCCCCAGCTTCCAGCACCTGGTTCCTAGCCAGGCCATCAAATATTCTGCGCCCCTCCACACCTAAATTGTGAAGAAGTAGTGCCTTCTTGCGGGCAGACGAGAACCTGTCACCACCCCATGGCCACCAGGTAATTCTCGAAGATGTCCTTCCACCTATCCAGTCTGATGGCAGGCCGACCTGGCTCATTCAGGAAGGACAGGAGGGGTGGAATGGATGCCGCCATGCTGAACAGGTGTAAAATGAGCAAGAAAAGAAAATTGGCTGAGATTGTTCTCCCCTAAGTCTTTCACTGAGCCACCATACACAAATCTGACAATGTCACTAAAGTCAGCGCACTACTTGCTGCAGAACTGAAATGCTTCTGTGGAAGACGCCTCATTGGAACACGGAAGAGCAGTACCAAAAGAAAAATAAATGCAAAGCAAACGTTGCAGACAAAATAATTCCACTAGTGTCCTGTCAGGATAGGGTGTTCAGTTCGATCAAGCTCTCCGGCACAATGTAACAATTCCTGGTTGTGAAGGAGCCGGGCCCAGGGACAGAAGAAACGTTGCGGGCAACGCACGTCACAAAGGAAGCGTGCACCAGCTGGGGCCGCCGCTCTCCTGGTGACACGCCTCCCTCGACGCTAGTTCGCTGTCACGATGTGGGGCGGGGCCAGGGTGCACGGGCGGGGCTCGCGCACGGTGAACTCGCGGGCCAGCGCGCTCACTGCCTGCTCACACGCTCGCTCCAGCAGAGATTTGGGGGAAGCGTCAGCACCCGCGCGGCACCCCCACGGCGCCCCTCCAAGCTGCAAAAGGGGCTGCAACTTGCCTGAGGCTCCTCCATGGCAGCTGTCTTTCCCTCCACAATTCCGCCTGCTGTCACACGTGCGGATGGGGAAGCGGCAGGGCCCAGGCGGGGCCACACAGAAGTACAAAGAGCTGAGCTGGGGGTCGGCTTCAAGTGGGTCCTCAAGGTACGTCCTCGTCGCCAATGTTAAGAAATTCAGTCCAAGCAGGAAATACTCTTTTGAGAGGTTTATTTAGTCGGAGACATGGTGACAGCAGGCGCTGCCTTAAGCAGCAGGCACCAACTGACGCCACATGGAATCCCCCTCAAAGGACAACACTCTAAGAAGAACCATGACATCATAAAAGATCAGCACACACATTTAAACAGTATGTAAAGGATTGTACACCAAACTGGATTACTATAACTTTGTCATGGCATGGTGCATATTAACAGATGTAAATCTAATTGATGAATTAACTAAGTGAAACAATACCCCAACAGTCATTCAACAGTTAGAAGAGATCCCCTGGGAAAACAGTTACATATTTGTCACTTTAGACATGGTCTCTCTATACACAAGCATAAAGCATGAAAAAGGTATAGAAAGTATGGAATTGTTCCTGAAAGCAAGTTCAATCTTATACTCAAATCAAAATACAATAATATTGAAAATGTTGAAATTTGTATTAGAGAACAACTCTTCACCTTTGACACAGTAATATATCGACAACAACAAGAGATGGCTATCAGCGCAAAATCTGCGCCTCCCTATGCAAATGTATTCATGGGACACTATGAACTCAACCATGCCTGGGTACCTAGGTCCTTCAATGTGTCACGATGGGTAACCAAGTTCCTTTCTCTATGGCACGCTCTCCTCAGAAGACACATTTCACTTTTAGAACAACAAAACCATTCTATTCGAAATGGAGACTTTTTGATTTATTGCCTGGGAAACAGCGTTTACATCACGCACGCGTTAAGGTCATGTGACTTACAATTGTCATGTGTATTCAGAAGCTACGTTTATTAACAGCGTGGTTCTTCACACGCGTTGCTTATGATTGCGTTTTCTATTTCCGGAATCTCTGTGGAAGCTGATCTGCGTTCCCGTTTTGGTTTCAGCCAGCAGTTTCCACTTTTGCTAGCAGAGCCTTATTTCTCAGCTCTGTGTTCAGAAGTCCTGAGCGGGTTTCGCTCTGCTCACTATTTAAATTGTTCCTGTTCCCGCTGCTTTCAATTAAGCGATTCAGGCAGCGGGAGACTTAATTCTATTCATTTCTACTGCGCGGCAGCCTTTGGACTTCTGCTAGCTACCGCGTGCATTCATAGTCGACAGTCATACGGCTAGTTTTGTTGCCGCAGGTGTTTTGGGTAACTTGTAGTATTGGAGGAAGGTAAGAAGTCGTCAGGAATCAGGTAAGGCACTGGAGACTTGAGTATATAAAAGGAGTTAGTTAATTCTTAAGTTACAGGGCTAGTTGGTTAGGAAAGGCAGGAGCTAAATAGGTAACATCCTTTCAGTTCGGTTCTCCCATCCTGTGTTCCCAACTGTAGTTCTTGGAACACTCATGTCCCATATCATTCTAGGTGACATCACTGTATTCTACTATCTGTACAGGGTGCACCCAGTACAGATAGATACAATAAATACTACACATCTCCCTCTCTTCCAACTGAACACACAAACAAGATACCACAAACTAGGCATTCAGAGACCAACAAGATTTCCACACTCCTGCACATCTGTAAGACCCATACAACAATCACAACCATAAAAGCGTATACCACATTCACGTAACTGTCATTCAACACAAACAAGTACACAAATCACCACCTGCCTGGGACTGCCACTCCCGGGCCTCACAACTGCCACCTGCAAGCGCATGCATTCCTTACCACACTCTCAACCATCAAAGCGTCTGCCACACCCAGCACAACCGCGTACTCACGCAACCATCAGGAACTAGCTAACAATCATATGAACCATTTAATTTACATCCTTATCACAAATACATCAGAACCATAACTACAATGCACCACCATTCTTCTCAGAAACACCTGTAATTTACGCCACCCATTTATTCATTCAGATACACACCTCTGCTATAGAAACACTGAAAAGTAGGAAAGAACAGAAAAGAAAACGTACAAAACAAAGATCACAACAAAACAATGCAGCTGGGAAAGAACAGCGCGAGAAAGATAAACACTGTGACAGAGACTGATCAGATCTGAGTCCAAGTGCAAAATTGATCTTTCATAAAACTGGAATACAGTCAAAACATGAAAGCATTCAAAGCTTAAAACATGTATGGCCAGAAAATAAACCGGTTATTTTATTATAATATGCATACCATTCATCATATGCCCAAATACTTGCATGCTTATCACGCAAAATTCATATCACATTTATATATCGGGCTCATCTCATTCATGTATAGAGCTCATGCAACATATTCATTACACTGTCACACCTCATCTGGAACATGTGGAGCCAATATCCAAGGCACCATCCAAATCCTAACATGACATAACTTATCTCAGGATCATGTATTTCATGGCATCAGAATGATGCTGTGCCACTACTATTATACTTATGACAGTTCCCATCACTTATCATCATCATTGCCTTTGAATTTCATAACACAGAATTTCAAAATATAGTGTAATACCATACAAAATCCTCAATTTTAAGAACCTGAAAATCCTGTAAAATTGTTAAACATTACACAAAAAAACACATATATATATATTTATTTTCGTGTGTTGTTTGTTGGTTATTGTTAGGAGAATATATTATTATTTGTTGGTTATTGTTAAGAGAATATATTATTATGCATACACCCACACTTCCTCATACAGCAAATGTAATCAACAACTACATTATTCACTACACCCAGTCACCCTTGCAACCAATACAATACATCATACAAACATACAATGCACAGTGTGCCTTCCCAGCCAGGCGCACCATCATTCATACCATTCTGTCCCACAGAACACGTGTACATGCATCAATCATCTATATCATTGCTATACCAAAACTGTTAAAATATAATTTAAATATGAACTATTTCATTATCCAATGCAAGCAATGTCTTCTTATATGTAAATGAAAATAGAAATATGTGCATGTGAAACTCATCAACATACTAGATATATAACGTTTCAAATGATCTGTAAATATAAATTATAAAATATAATAATGTGCATTTAAATCTAATTAAAATGGAAAACATACACTTGCATCTAGACAGAAAAATGTCCTTGAATTGCTCGAAGTAACACGCGATGAAAAGGAACAAACAGCAACAGTACCTTAATTATCCTTACTGAAACGAAAATGGAAAATGTATTGCCAGTGCCACATTTCCCACGTAACTTATTGCTGAGACACTGTGAGCCGGCAGCAGGATTTAAATAAATCTCCTACAAGTCAAATTCCTTAAAGTAATGAAAAACGTAACATGCGCCCCAACGTCAATCCAGCTACAGGCTACCAAAATGACCATACATCCGGAAGACATGACTGCATCACCAATCATCATAGGATCAACAAAAGTTCTCTGAACGCGCAGATCATTTATTTGAGTCTCCATCAAAACTATACAAATCTTCCGTGTACGTCATTGCGCCACCATACGTTTCAAAGTCCTTTCCTCTGAAGCTCTCCTGTGCCGAATACAGAGAAGACAACACATGTCATGTTCCACAACAGAAATGGAACACTAGGGAATGCGAACGTTCCGTTGCTTCGCCAAATCCCTACACAGTTCAAATACGTCATCACTCAGCCACAATGTTGGATGATGTGCAGATCGCCGTCATCCATAAACAGTAACGTTGCGGTGACTGTTAAACTAAAAGACAGTCAATCCAATGCCCGCATACCGTTCGCACGGCCAAAGTACATAACAGGAGGTGCCCACATGCTCGCTCACACGCAGCACTAAATCAAATCTAGCTGCAATGCCCCGACAACACTCACGTAGCCCGCAAAATACCTTGATGTCTGCAGTCTCTCTTGGCCGGCATCTGTATTTAGGCTGCCAGGCAAAACATCAGAGCAGGATTTATACCATATGCAGTGATTATTCGGAAACACCTCTCATGGGCAGCTGGCAGGTTCTTGATTCAGAAGCTTAATTACTGAGGAGCTCATCAATGGTAGTAGGACTATACCTTGTGCAGGTTACAATGAAGTCCTCTCATAGGAAACTGGCTCTGGGCTTAATTACTGCTGGGCTCATCAATGGTAGCAGGACTTATACCTTGTAGTGATTATTCGGAAACACCTCTCATGCGCAGCTGGCAGGTTCTTGATTCAGAAGCTTAATTACTGAGGCGCTCATCAATGGTAGTAGGACTATACCTTGTGCAGGTTACAATGAAGTCCTCTCATAGGAAACTGGCTCTGGGCTTCATCACTGCTGGGCTCATCATGGCAGGGATCAAAAGCAACTTCATCAGGAACTCTCCATAGCGCTTTTAAGTATATTTATGGACCATCATCAAACTCCATTGGGGTCCTTTAATCTTGGGATCAACAGGCTCTGTATATCAGTTTATCTGGAACCAGCAAACACCTGTTAATCCCATCCTCCTCGCCATTTGTAGTATTGCAGGAAGGAAAGAAGTCATCAGGAATCTGGTAAGGCACTGGAGACTTGAATATATAAAAGGAGTAAGTTTATTCTTAAGTTACAGGGCTAGTTGGTTAGGAAAAGCAGGAGCTAAATAGGTAACATTCTTTCAGTTAGGTTCTCCCATCCTGTGTTCCCAACTGTAGTTCTTGGAACACTCATGTCCCATATCATTCTAGATGACATCACTGTATTCTACTATCTGTACTCCCAGTACAGATAGATACAATAAATACTACACAACTCCTATTAACACGTTCAGCAGCGCATGTCTCTGGTTCCATTTGACATGCAATGGCTCATTCGCAACGTGTATTCATTCTTCAAGTGTTACTAGGAAGAACAACGCAGCATCTTTTTGGATTCTGCATACCAAGTGTCCAACATCAGTTCAGCAGTATATTTTGGATGTTACTGACTCTACAACCATAACAATACTAAACTCAAGTAAGGCTAATCACTTTCACTAGGATTGTGTTACTTTTGGTATTTTCATATTTACATCAAATATTCTAATTTTTTATACCAACCTACAAGGGCCGGATTGTTTATTTCTACAAGTACTGTTATATGAGTTTACCTCAAAGAAGGAGGTTGTGCACAAGACTTTGGACGCTATCCTGTGGTGCACCAACCCAGTATCTAGCATGACCCTGGTGCCATTTGGGATAAGTTTTCCCTTACTAACCTTCCCTCCTTTCCGCTGCTTCATATTGGATTGCTTTCTGTGTGCTTATTAGGACTGCTCCACAATATCCAAAGGTTAGTGGTGGCCTTATGCTTTACATAGAGAGAATATAGCAAGTGACATTGGTATTCATGATTCCTTTATTTTCTCATAGGTTGGTGTGTTCTGTTACTCTGCACCCTTTCCAGTGATTCCTCTCTCAGACTGGTAGTTTTCAGTCATAGAGTACAATCACTTGGAAGGTCTCTAATTGAACTACTCTACTGGCAATCCAGTATCCGGATTTGCAAGGGATACAGAAGTTATTCTCATCATCTGTATCCTTTTTCTGGTCGTAATCTGTATCCTTTGCAAATTATTGAGTATCCAAGACACAATGTGAACAACAACATCACATATTGGGGACAGTATATAGATGATGTGCTCATGATTTAGAATGGAGGAGATACAGACCTCACCGAATATGTAAACTACCTTAATGAAAATTAGTACAACATACAATTTACGATGAACAGTAGCAAAGAAAAAATTGCATTTTTGGATCTGGACCTTTATTTAGATGGATGCAAGATCTTAACAAACCTATTTACTAAAAGAACAGCAGTGAATAGCATTTTACACGCAGGAAGCAATCATCCTAACCACATCATAAGAAATATCCCTTATGGGGACATACTGAGATCCAAAAGAAATTGTAGCACACAAGAGACATTTGACAAACATGTTAAACAACTAAAGACAAAATTCATACAAAGAGGCTACCAGCCTAAAAATCTAAACAAAGCTCTTATCAAAGCTGAGAATATTTCGAGAGAACATCTGCTGAAGAATAAACAAAAAAGAAAAAATGAAATGACCAAGTTAATTTTATAACCACATATAGTTGTGATGCACGAATCACAAGAAGCATTCTCAAAAAACACTGGAATATTTCAAAGATAGACAACAGCATCAAAAACTTCATAGAGGATCATCCAGCAATTATTTTCAATACGCACCCACCATAAAACAAAAGATCAGTCCCAGCAGCCTTAGGAAGGACTCACCCAGTAATTTGAAAGCTATTTAAATATACCATCACCTCTAGGAATGTTCAGATGTGGAAACTGCAAACTCTGCCACAGATCCTAAATGGAGTAAAGAATCAGCTCCTACCAAATGGCAAAAGCAAAAGTATCAAACAATACAATTACAACAGCAAATTTGTGATTTATGGTATCATATGTGTGTGCCAAAAAATGTACATAGGGAGCACAATTAGGACTCTGAAAACGAAACTCCTTGAACACATGCGAGCAATAAAAAATAGAGACATGTGATAACCGCTTACAACCCACTTCAGCTCCAAACACAAAGACATAGATATGGACAAAATTACATTTTTGGGGCTGGAAGAGGTGGGAATAGAGAACTTCTATTGAGAAGAAAAGAATCTGAATGGATCTGTCTTATGGACACTTGCTCAACAGATTGAATTCGGAACATGAGATAGCCTATTGGCTTTAAAAGAACCATTTGGACTGACCAATGGGGAAGGGGAAACCCAAGAGGCGCATATAATTTGTCATATCTGAACTCTAGGCTGAATGCTATAAATTAATAATACAGAATGATATAAATAAATATTCTTTCTGCTCTCATCTGAAATACAAGCCTTTTTTGACCTGTATAAAAATAATTGGTGCTAGAAGAGGGGAAGGTAATTAATGAAATAGCCTGTAGGAACTTTCAGATATCAGATAAATAATAACAGAAGATAAGGGACTTATATATAGGCATCTAAAAGGCATAGAAATTAGAGATGGAATATGGTAGAACCAAAAAACATAAATTTAATACAAAGATATAAAATGCAAAAGAATGATAAAATTGACTATCAGAACCCAGAGGTGAAGTTCAGAATCTTAACAAATAGGAGATTGCAGCATACAAATATTAAAAACTTTGGCAAGCATCTATTTTATAATAAAGAATAAAGTTAGATTCTAAAAAGCAGCACTTGAACGAAAGCAAAGCAAATAAAGTGGCATTCAAAATTGCCATGATACGCAAAAGCATGATGACATCATCACGCATAAAAGCACAATGACATTACCCATGCAAAGTATTTAAGGAAGCACTAAATGAGCAAAAAACACAGCGCAGAATGGACGCTGCTTAGACAAACGAATCCAAGGGTGCTCTCACAAAGGTAAGGAGAAGGGAATCTTTTTGTAATTATAGTTTTTAAATTAGTTTTAGCTCTCTGGACGCTACAGATATTAAAAGCTAAGAGAAGGAGGTCAGAATTCTAACAGTATTATTACCTCCATCTGGATTTGCATTTGTGTGTTTGGGCCTCATTACGAGTATGGAGGTAGCCATGCCCTTAATGAAGGCATGGCTACCCCCAAACCCGGACCATCCCCATTCCCATTGAGCCCTTACAGGGCTCAATGGGAATGGGGAGCATGCTAACAACGGGCCTGTAATGACAGGCCTGTTGTTAGCATGCTGGGCCACTCGCGGGACCCACTAAGGACGTCTGGTAAAACCAGGCGTCCTGAGCGGGTCCCGCGAGCCGACCTCGTAATGGGGCGGTAAGGGGTTAATGGCTCCGGCACCTTTACCGGTGCCGTTAACCCCTTACCACCCTCCTCGTAATGAGGCCCTTTGACTATCTGAGCCCATTCAACTGAAAGAGACTATCAGCATGCAATGGAAAGACCAAAGTAATTGACCTGAAGTTAATTGAAAGTTAGAAACAAAGTGCAGCAGATTGTATTAGCCTAAAAAAGTATGTTTTTAAGCTTTAGCATCCCGTTCTAGAAAATAAAGCAAAGACATTAGAGAAATTGAACATAGTGCATTCGGAAAGGAAAAGAATAGAAGTATTGAAAAAATGAAAGGAACAAATTTGATAAAGTGTTCATGTATCAGTGTAACTAATTTCTAAGACATATTGCAAACATTTAAAGTTGGCGCACTGCAACAGGACTCAGATTGAAGAAAAGAATACTGTTTATTATTCTATTGGTCACAATAAACGAAGCGTGCTGACAACGGAAAAAAGAACTAAAAGAAAGGATTCACCCAGGAATAATACTTTACTTTGACCAAGACTACTCAATCATCTCTTCCTTGTACAGCTTGAACTGGGAGACATTTCGAATGACCACCTTGGCAGGGGAACGAGCAGTAACCATTGTACCATTTATGTGGGACACAGTCAGATAGTCTGGATCAAATCTCTAGTCTGGTTTCCTGTCCTGCTGCCTGCTTACAAGCAGCTTGTGTGCATCTGTCACTCTGGCCTGTTCTGCATCCTCGCTTGGGCCACTTGCCAGGTGAGGAAGTCTCTTGTCCTTATTCATCCGCCAAATAGCAGCTCTGCGGGACACTTTCCAGTCGTGTCATGCAGGGAATTCCTATAGTCCCGCAACATGTTACACAGGGCTTGATTGAGTGACAGCGACCATAGATCCTTCTGTTGGAGGACTCTCTTTAAGCTGCCCATGAATTGCTCCACCATACCATTTACTTGGAACCATAGGAGAGTTATCTTTCTGTGGTGAATACCCATGTATTGCATGAATTTCATGAATTCCAAGCTGCTGAATGGCGGAACCGTTGTCCGACTTGAGGACTTCGGGAATGCCCCACACAGAGAAGATGCTATCTAGCACTGGTATGACGGCACTGGCAGCCGCAGATGGTATTGTGTGTACTAGAGGAAATTGTGAATATTCCATGATGACTAGCCAGTACTTGCTCTCCACGAAGGGGCTGAAGAAGTCAATCACCAAGCGAGTCCAAGGTAGCTCTGATATGTCGGACATCTTTAAGGGTTCGGGCTCATTATACCTGGATGTGCACTGACACAGGTGGCAGGCACCAATGGTGCGTTCCACCATCGAATCTAGTCCTGGGAACCACATGGTGTCTCCCACTTGTCTCTTCGTGGCCACCACCCTCCGGTGTCCTTCAAGGGCTAGATCTATGACCTATTGCCTCAGATACATGGCAATCACTATTCTGTGTCCTCACATGACAAGCCCTTCTACTGATATTGACAGCTCCTCTCTTATGTTCCTGAAGGCCTGATGTTCTATCAGGACACGGTCTCCGTCTTGCTTGTTTGTGAAGTCTGTGTCTCTCCACCTTCCGGACCTGATCAGGTCCTGTACCCGCTTCAGTATGACATCATGTTCTGTGTGTTCCAAGATTTTTGTTGGCGTGATGGTCCTTGGGGGCCAGTGATGGGTGAGGAAGTTCAAATACTCCTCTGCCATTGAGTTATTGGTGGACGTGTCCTGTAGTGGGTGCCGAGACATGAAGTCTGCCGGGTTGTACTCCTTTCCCAGTTTGTGAACAATCGTGAAGTCGAAGTCCTGCAATCGCAGGCCCCATCTCTCTATCCGTGGCACCATCTTGCATCGAGAGCTGCTGTAGATGGTCACCAGGGCTTGGTGATCTGGCATGATTGTGAAGGGCTTGCCAAGGAGAAACATATGAAAGTGCTTGCAAGCCCATACAACGGTCAGTCACTCTTTTTCCGGTTGAGAATATCTTGTCTCTACCTCCAACAGGCTCTTGCGGGCATAGGCAATTACTGTTCTGGGGGATTCTCACCCTGGTCGATGTTTCCCCAAAATCACCCCCAGGCCAACGGGATTAGCTTCAACAGTTACCTCTGTGCACATTATTGGGTCAAAGTAAGCCATGCGTTCAGCCGAGGTGATGTCTCTCTTTATTTGTGCAAATGCCTTTTCACATTGCTGTGACCATCAAAATATCCTGCCCTGCTTGGTGAATTCTCTGAGAGGGGCACTGGTAGTCGCAAAGTCCCTGAGATACCAGCTGCAGTAGCTGGCCATCGCTAGGAAAGACCTGACCTCGCTGTCATCCTGGGGAGCTGAAATCTCAGAGATGGCAGCAACTTTGCCTACATCAGGGCTCATGCCTTCATGTGAGAAAATATGTCCATAGAATTTAAGGTGAGATTTGTGAAAGGCACACTTGTCCCTATTCATTGTCAGGCTGGTCTCCACAAATGCTGTGCAAACCTGTTGAAGAGCTTGATCGTGCTGAGCGGTGGTGGCTCCAAATATGGATATGATTACTGTGGTTGAAACTATTAATCACGTGATGATTGACTCTCCGCACACTCTCTTGGAATATTTCAGCTGCCGGGCATATGCCAAAACTGAGTCTCATCTACCTGAACAGCCAAATTGGCGTGGCAAAAGTAGTGAAGTATCAGGAATGTTGGTCTATCATGATCTGATGATAGCGTTTGTTCAAGTCAAGCTTTGAGAACACTTTTGCCCTGTTTAGCAGGCTGATCATGTCATCCAGGTGCATTCCAAGATGTCTTTCACACCCAATGGCCTTATTCACTTGCCACAAGTCCACACATATGCATATCTTGTCTGGGGGATCCTCTCTTGTGTACAGCCACTATGGGGGACACCCAGGGGGTTGGACCATCAGCTGGTTCTATTATTCCTTCCTTCAGCAAGCACTTTATCTCTTCTTCCACAAGTGGTTGCAAGTGAATCGGTATTCTCCTCATGTACTGAGCCACGGGCGTTATGGATTCATCAATGTGAAATGTCACAGGTTATTCTTTGAGGCATCATATACCCTTGAACAGAGTTGGGCAGGTTTATGTGACTGACAGTCCGTGCTGCAAGGTCAAAGCCACAATCTCCATCTCAAGGGCAGTGGGACGGCCTAGTAGGTTGTTCCCGGGGACTTCCCCCTGGAGTACGTGGAATTCAGCGCATGCACATTTTTCCTTGTAGCAGATTGTTGTGAAGCACTTCCTGTGATTCCGCACTGGCACACTCGCTGCCCATCGAAAAACTCTTAGGTCAGACGGCTTTAACTGCAGTGTGGATGTCATCCTGCGATATTTTGATATACATATGAAGTTTAGGGTGGCGCCCGTGTGATCGGCCCACCAGTAGAGTGATGTCGCCCTCCGATGCTGTGGTCATTCCGTTCATCATATAGACGTAATCACTTTGGACGACCTCTGTAGAAGGCGAGGGTGACATAGATCTTCCTATTGCTTTCCTGACATGTCTTTCGAGGTCCCTCCTTGCATCTGAATCTCTCCTTTGATCAGTGCTGCGTGTGCTGGAGTCTGGTTTATAGGGCATGGAGTTGTACCCCTGTGACCGCCCAGGAGGAACGCTGCAGATGACCGCCAAGTGATTCTCTATGCCACACTTGGCACAGGCTTGTCCAAAGGCAAAACATTTCACACCTTCCTCATGAGGGAATGGAAAGACACATCTATAGCATCTTTCTGATGAAGAGGACCCCTTGGATGTGTTGCTGCTTGTAGACCTGCCTCGAGTTGCTGACAAGACCTGATATATTTATTCTTTTCCGCCTGTCTTGGTGGTTTCAATTTACAAGGCTTGCGTATCTGCTTGAGACTCCGTCCTAGCCATTTATAGTATGGTTGCCAGAGGAAGTGGCTTGAGAAGTAATTCATTGTTGAATGATGACGACAGGCATTGCCCTATAATCCTCAGTCTGATGGCTTTCCCATACATGAATTTAGAGAATTCACACTGTGCCACAAGTTTACCAAGGCGGGTGGCGAAGGAGTCCATGGATTCGCCCACAATCTGGCATGCCACCTTGAATGTGTGCCTCTCGTGATCAATGTTGCAGTGCGGGTCATTGCTCAGCTCTTCTTTGAGGCATTCATGTGTCGTGATGTCTTCTGGCAAGAAAGTAAGTATGAGATCTTCTACTTCATCTCCCACTGGATTCACCAGTAACCGCCTTGCAAAATTGTCAGGTGCAATTTCATTGTGGGCATGCAGATCATTCAAATATCAGGATCCATCTCTGCCATCGTGGGTCCAGGGCTTTTTGGTCACCCATGTCGAATGGTCCAGGCCAGGGAAACGCTGCTGCGCTACCTGAGTCTTCCACTTCTGATATTTTTGCAGTCAAATCACTTTGGCGGCATTTCGTAACTTCGTTTGCAGCGTGCGTCACTATGAGGGCCTTCTTATTTTTTCAGAGGAAACATTCCATTCTCTTCACCATTGTCGAGTTCCTCCAGGTTCTTTTGCAGCTTATCCCTCAATGAGGGGAGATATACAGGGAGAATGAAGCCACACACAGACGTACATGAGCGGGCCCAGGCCTTCAATAATGCTAGGATCCTCTGGCAGCTTAAACCTTCCTTTATTCTATACTGCAGCGAAAATCTGCTTCATGGGCTCCCTACTGTGCATTCTAATTGATCCGTGTGATGGAGCTCCGAGGCTTCGTTAGCTGTGTCCTTGCCAGGACACAACAAAAACACGGAGTATTATTTGGTGCTCTGAGGCACTGGTGCACTGCTCCGCTAGTGCATTATGAATCTTGTGGTCCTGCATTCGTAATGGAAAAAGCAAAACTATAAAGACCATAATGCAACGAAAGAAGCAGGACTGGATGAGCGACTCGCGATGGATCAAACACAACCAAAGGAAAAAAAATACATTAGCGCAACTGTTGTCTCCAGTCTGAAAAGCATGGTAGGCCTTGGGCAATCATTTTGGATAACCTCCAGCTTGCTGGATTTTCTGGAGAGTCTTTGTGTGTAGATGATACTTGGCTTGCAAATCACCTGGGATGATGTAATGTAACAAGCAGCTCCTTGATTAGCCAACAACTCTTAAAAGAAGAGCTCAGTACACTGAACATCCAGTGCAGAATTATTTGTATTACTTGTCAGTCAGATGTCTCTTTTGAAATTGTGATATTAATACTGATATTTCAGAAAGTAATGGTATTCATTTTCATCCTCTTCCGATGCTTGACAAGCTGTTTGTCTATGCTCAGATAAAAATATGTGACTCTCAGCTTTAACACAAGCTCTGTAGCAGGCATATCAACCAAATAAATAAGCTACCAAAATGCAGAGTTTAATGTGCAGTCTTATATTGATAACATTAATGAATATGGCAACACCCTACCTTCCTAATGCTATCATCAATCTCCAATCTCACCCCCACCATTCTTTCTTCCTCCAGTCTTTCCATACTTTAAAGTTGACTTCTGAAGTTCTTTCCTGTGAATTCTTGCCTAAA
The DNA here is from genome assembly GCF_040938575.1 of Ambystoma mexicanum. NCBI lineage: Eukaryota > Metazoa > Chordata > Amphibia > Caudata > Ambystomatidae > Ambystoma > Ambystoma mexicanum. The sequence continues at coordinate 455,645,730 of NC_090928.1, forward strand.
TTCTGAACTTCCCCAGTCGAATAGGACTTCAAACCTTTACCCATCCCGAACAAACCTGCAAGGGTAATCCAGGTAGACTGTTTAATGCACAAAGATATAGAATGGCCTTGCATTTGAGAGAGCGTTGTGGGTCTGTCAGAGAGAGATTCTCCTGGTCATGGGGGCACTGGTTTGGAGCCAGCTGCTTGGGCACTATGATATTACATGACAGTATCGAATCTGATGCCATGCTCCCTTTCACACATGTCACTCTGAGCATCGCTGTGTAGAGAAGCACTGGCATAAAGAAGTCTCATGGCTGAAAAGGATTATGTAAGCAGATAGTGGAACAATTAAATATTCTCATCTTAGGCAATGTGCAAAGGCAGTTGTTTCCTTGGGCAATGCTGAAAATTCACCTATCACAGAATAGCTCCTGTTTTTATATATTGTTTATGTTAATGTTGATGCTGTTAATGTTAATGTTAAAGGATATCGCACTATCAATACCGGAGTGGTACTCTGGCGCTCTGGTGGATCTGAAAAGGAAAGGGGGTTAGGGGGCGAGTTAGTGGGGACGAGCGGGAACAGTTCAACAGATCACTGATGTGCTGTTGGCAGCTTCAGTTCGGTTAACACCGTTCACTGTGCTTGGGGATGCCTTCCGGTCAGTAGCCGTCATGTGCTGTTGTGCAAAGCTATGTGTGGTTTGTGTTGTTGTTGCGGTATAGTGAAGATTGTGCAGTTTGTTGTGCTTTAGGGTTGTGGGTGTGTTTGGTTAGAGTTTGAGAGGTTGATGCAGAGGGGTGAAGTTGTTAGTGGGTTGGTTATTGGCCTCGCTATCTAGTAGTGATATGTGTTAAATTTCCACGTTCTTTCTAGATGTGGTGCATGAATATCTCGCCATTTCTATCTAGATCCGGCTCTGGCCTGCATTCACAGTCCTGTCCACATACGATGCACGCCAATATTCACAATTATATCCACATGTGGCACAGGCCGATCTTCTAATCCCGTCTATACGCAAAGCAAGCCAGCATTCACAGTTCTATCCAAATGTGGCACTGGTAATATTCCCAATGTATTCTAGATGTGGCAATGGCTGGCGTTCGCAATTCTATCTAGATGTGGCACTGGCCGACATTCACAATCCTGTCTAGATGCGACACAGGCCAGTGTTCACAATTCTAAGTGTGGCATTCGCTAACATTCTCAATTCTATCTAATTGTTGCACTTGCTAACATTTACAATCCTATCTAGATGTGATGCAGGCTAATGTTCACAATGCTATCTAAAGTGGCATGTGCTCGCATTCACAATCCTGTCTACAAGGCGCAAGCAAACAGTCACAGTACTATCCTAGAGGGCACAAGCTAATAATTGCAGTACTATCCTAGAGGGTACAAGCTAATAATCACAGTGCTATCCTAGAGTGTACAAGCTAATAATTGCAGTACTATCCTAGAGGGTACAAGCTAATAATCACAGTGCTATCCTAGAGTGTACAAGCTAATAATCACAGTACTATCCTAGAGGGCACAAGCTAACAATCGCAGTGCTATTCTAGAGGGCACAAGCTAATAATCAAAGTGCTATTCTAGAGGGTACAAGCTAATAACCACAGTACTATCTTAGAGGGTACAAGCTAATAATCTCAGTTTACTTGCACATGGTTTACTTGCACATGTTCATAAAACTGTTGTTATTATTAGCCAGCATAATGCTAATCAATTGAACAACCCCAGTTGATAAACTGAGTTGACCCGTAAACCTGTGCTACACAGTGTGAACACAGTCCTAAGCAGCAAGCTTTTACCTCTTGAACTATCTAATCTTTGAGTGAAAATGAGCTGTGTAGATGTGGATGGCTTCAAAGCATTATTTCTATGCCCCTTCTGGGCCAAACTTTTCTTGAATTGGAAGTAGAGGGGCTGGTGGTCTCACATGGACTGTTGCAACACAAACCAAGCAGGGGACCAGCTCCGGTGGCTTTGATGTTGCAAGCTGAGTGGGCTGTTGCCTACTCACCTTCTGATCTGTCTTTACTATGCCTAAACTTAGTCAGCATGTCAAATAGCAATGGGGTACTAAATCCAGAATTAATTGGAATTGTTTTACAAAGTGAACTTCAAAATAGCTTGAAAAATTCATCATTGTAGAGTAGTGGCAGCAGTATATGCAATGGAAACCAGAAGAGAAAACATTTAGATCTCTCTCTAAAAAAGAAAAAGTATGTTTATTTCATATTTATCAAGTACTATCATGGTGTTCAGCCTGGTAAAAAAGGAAACTAGTTTTCGGACTTGATCGGGCTCCAGTGTCTTTGTGCAGTTTGTGGTGTAGAATATATTTATGGGGCAACAATTATTTCAGGGAGTTCCCCCCCAAATCAAGATCACCACACCAATAGATCAATGAATTGGATTCTTGACTAACTGCCTTTGATTCATATAACACCACAGTAGTTCCTAACACCTTATGGAATATGGAAGCCAAAAACCAGGCCAGATGCAGAAAGAATATATTTGTATTGTTCTTTAATTACTAGACAAAATCCAAATATAGACAATAATGATCACTAAGCACGGTACTCCACTCTGTGGCTCAAAACCTTTCCTTCCAGGCACTATTTCTGATCACACACAGGTTAAAACCGCAAATGCATTTTAGAGCCACAGAACATATAAGACACCACAGCAGGTACAGTTTTCATCTACAGTCTCTATTCCCCTGGTAACATGTAAAGAGGAAACACAGGTCTAAAGAATTCTTCAGATACTTGTGTCACTCACAAGAATACCCCTATTGTAAAGATGATTAATGCAGCACCTTAGAACCTGACAGTACAATTGTGCTTTACCATATACGTTGTATGTGGTCTAACCTAAATACAATGTAGCACTTTTCTATTGGGCAAAAGAATAGATATGCACAGCACCCTTTATCTCTAACGTCAATGCGCACGTTAACTTCTAGCAACATTCTAGCACAACCGACATTTGAGGAAAATTCCCTCTCAGCATATCCTTTACCAATATACAGTGAGAATATTCCCATTCACTTTGGAGTTCTGTTCCCACTCTCTGTAGAGAGAGTGTTCTTTTAAATCAGTTATTTTCATGTTACTTAACCCTGAAGAAACATTTCTGTCCAGCATAGACACAGAGATTCAGTTCACCCTTCGAAACCCCCTTCTGCTTTTATGCAGGGTTCTTGGAGTATTAAACAATTCGGAATTGTCTTTAAATGCATTCCTTCCCCTTAGGGGATTTTTGGGGTTGGCAAAAGGGTAATAGGTGATCCACAATCATTTTAACAACTATATAATTATCGGTACCGGGGGAGAGATAGGAGATTTCAATGTTCCCCAAGTTCGACCCATATCCTTTGGTTATGTGGGAATTAATTACATTATTCATTAATCAGGAAACACTAGAAATCTACTCTGGATGTCCACACCATGAATGTCTGTATAAGGGAAGACGTTAATTCAAATAGAATATCACCAATGGTTTGTTCTGTAGGAATTATGCACTTACTTTGAATCTCTCTGGGTTTGTGCACATGAGCTGTTGTCAAGCATTCTGGGTCATTTTGTTAGAAGCAATGGGACCTGGTTATGGATGGTACTCCAAAAGCCTTTCCGTCTGCCTCTCCCGGTCTCTGGTTATGGATGGCCTCCATCCTCAGCCCTCCTCCTGGTTTCTGATTATGGATGGCCCCTATCCTCAGTCCTTCTCCTGGTTCCCTCCAGATTTTAGTTTCTCATTTCCCCTTGTCTCATCCTTGTCTGGTTGTCTTATTATCTGACCCCCCGATCTGCTCTCAAGATCCCCCTTTCCACTGTGTGTCCAGTTTTAAAATCTCCTAACCACACCCAAAAATATCTAAATTAAAATGTAACTGCTCATTCATTAATTCTCCTGATTGGGCATCTCTTGTTCGTCCCCCTAATCAAACCAAGCCTATTCCCCCTGATTGGTGCTCAGGTCTCCAGGCCCAATTTCTGGGAGTTCTTGCTCCACCCATCTGAAATTGCATTTCCGAGCAACTCAGATATGAATTAAAAAATCTTCAACATGGCACTTTTCTCTGCTAAATAAAGGTAACAACCCACATATTTATAAACTGCTCTGATCCTGCCAGTCGCAATGAACCCTGTCTGGTGTCAGCATGAATGGCAGATTTGTGTGATTTCCCTAGAACGGATTACAGTTCAATACTAAATATTTTACAGATTCCATTAGCTGCAAGAGACCTGGCTCTCTGATCTTTAATTTATTCTGGGGAGCTGCATTCATATCTTGACCTATAACTTTGGTTCTTTTGAGAGGATTCCTGGCAACAGATAGTGTTTTTTGTGTGCTATCCAGAATGGCACGAAGCAACTCTGTATCTGTCACAGTTCCCAAGATTCAAGGCACAATATGACTTTCCATATACTCCTATGGATCTTTCCTTAATTATATGCAAACCATAATATTTCTGTTCCCAAAACTTAGATGTAGGCTTGGTCATCTGCCTTCTGTTGATTTAGTCTGCAATAAAAACCACATAACGCTCTTTCAAATCTAATGACCTGAGCATGTGTTTCCTTATCTCCTGGAATAGTGGTGTATAACTCTGTCGCTGGGAATCATGTGGCACCTTCTGGTGCATTTCCAACTGTCATCCAACCCAGGACCCCACATCAAACTGAATTTAATTTTGAGTATTTTAAAAAGTTCATAATCCATGAGCTGCATCTTTGTTTATTCAGGGGTCATCATTCCACCCCAATACACCTCAGTCACAGGCTCAAGCTCCAACCTCTTCCTGGCTCTGCTGAGCTTCAATAGGGTTTCCAAATAGAGAGGTAAGGGAGTGTTTGGCCTTTGTGATCTGATGGAGGGAAGCTTTTCTTGTGTGTTCCAGCACAGCCTGACGTCAGTTAGGAACAGAACATAGTGCATTTGAATTCTGCATTTTTTTTTCTTTACATGAGGTCTGCTTTAATAAAAGTTCCTACCACCAAGGCCAGTGACATGGGATATTACTTCGGTCAATAGGACATTACAGTGCTGCGGGATTGTCGGCGGGAATTTGGATATTGTATGCAACAGTGCTTTGGAAATTAAAAAGGCATGAGTCAGTAACTGAGGCAGTGGGAGATGACAATGTGAAGTTCTTATGGCAATTAAAGTGACATGCAATGGGTATGAGTGCATAGGGACATAACACGGGACCGTTTTGTGAACAATATGGCATGGCATGGTGCAGTACCTATGTCAATGGGACTGAGACCAGGGAGCAATTTGGGAGGCATCGGGGTGTGATCTATGTGTTTTACTGGGGGCAGTACCAACATGTCATCTCCATATTTTTGCAGAAATGGGGATGTGTCAAGATTCTGTAATAATGTTTTTATTGATGCATTGTTTCATTGCTTTATTTATACTGGAATCACAACTTTCTAGGGGCAATGGTAGTGACAGGATGATGGTGTGTTTTTTTGGGGCAGCACAGCCATGGCTGAGTTGAGGTTGGTATCATACGTTTCCAGGGGCAATGTAGAAGTCAGTATGAGAATTAGTTTTACTGGGGTAATGCTGAACTGTTATTGATGGGACTATTATCATCATTCAATGTGGATATTTAGACCACATTATAATCATTTGTATTACAAATATGGCACTGGCATGCCACCTTTGAGAATGGCACCAGCATTTTCTTGGAATAATGTAGACATGTTGTGTTGACATGTGAGGATAACATAAAATGCAATTGTGATGCCCATTTAAAAATGCCATGACAATGGGTTTTTCTATCTCAATGCCGACATTGCTTCATTTAGGCTAGCATCACTACCATGCAGATCTGCCTGCATTGCCACATAACAGTATGATTCCTTTTTAAAACAATGCCTTACCAGTATTCTCCGGTATAATACAAGAACAAATGGCCATTTCTTTTACTACGGATATATTGGCACTGCTTTGTGTAGTCTTGCATCCCACTTTTCTGAGGGCAATATAGATGCCCAAGTGGTAGTGCGTTTTACCATGGCATCGCTGCCATGTATGACACTGTAAAAAGTGTCATGGCATTTGTTGAAATATTACTTCTTTTATGTGTATTAAGCATCAGTTCATCAGGGTTTTACATGTGTCCATACATTCAATATTATGTACATTGCTTCATCACTAACATGCACCATTGTGAGGTAATATGTTCCTTCCAGAATGTTGTGCTTTGAGAGTGTTCTATAGATGGTCAGTTGGTGCCTGCTCCTGGAGGCACTGCCTGCTGTCATCTTCTGTTCAGCTGAATAAACTTCCTAAAGTATTTACTTTGGTTTGGCCCCATATTCATAACATTGGCGGCGAGGATCTTTCAGGACCCATCGTGTGGCTGCCCCGGCGTGCGCGTCCTTTTTGCTGTGTGGATTGCCGATTCTCCTGTGGCCGTGACAGCAGGCAAAGGAAGTCAGGATCCGCAGGAGATAGCAGAGGCGGACCACGACGCAATGTTTTTTACTGAGGCAAGTTGGGGGGCGCAGGCCTGTGCGGAAGGGGTGTCTCCTTGTATGGAGAGCGTGCGAACACAGGCTCGTGCTCTGCAGCCCTCGGGCCGCGTTGGGAGAGCGAGCAATGGAGCGTGAGCACCAGCTCAGCTTTGCAGCTCTCGAGTGTGCAAAGTGAGCAAGCGACCGAGCAGGTTCGGCAGTCATCGAGCTCTAGAGGTGCTGTGCGCATGCTCCGCCCCCTGCACCATTCGCCCCGCCCCTTTTTGACTTGTAGTATTTTTGCTTCAGCAGAGGCGTCCCGAACACTACCATTGTGACGTCGCCTTACCATTGTGACGTCGCCCTTGCTGCAACATTGTTTCCGCACACTGGCGGCTTCCTGCTCTTGCTGTAGAACGCTCGTTCTGGTTTACAGCTGAGAGTCTCCAAAACCTTACCTGGTCAATTGCATTCTGGAACTGTCACGGAATCTAGTAGACTGTCATTGTTCCCTGCCAGGAATACTTTAATTGGACTTGATATTGAAAAGCCAAGGCCATAACCACGATTCAAATTGTGCATTAATACTGGAAGATATACTGGTTTCCTACTCTCCATTATCTTCCCTCCGTATTACTGTTCAGCATGGCTGCGTCCATACCACCTCCTCTCTCTTTTCTAAATGAACCAGGCCGGCCTGCCCTCAGGTGGGACAATTGGAAAGATGCCTTTGAGAACTATCTAGTGGCTATGGGGGGAGACAGATACTCGGCTGCAGGCAAGAAAGCTCTTCTGATACACAATTTGGTCGTGGAAGGGCGCAGAATTTTTGATGGCCTTGCTGGAAATCAAGTCTCAGGATCTGGTGACATGGATGAATATGAATTGGCTCTTGGTCGCCTGCGGGATCACTTTGAGCCAAAGAAAAATGTCAGTTTTGAGAGGCACAGATTTTTCCAGAGGATACAAGAAAAGTCAGAACCTGTGGAATCGTACATTGCATGCTTGAGGTCCCTGAGCTACTCCTGCGAGTTTGGACAGTTAGGTGACTCATTAATCAGAGACCAGTTAATCAGGTGCACCAACAATGTCAGAGTTCAAGAAAAACTCCTTGTCAAGGATATGAGTCTGGATGAGGCAGTGGAGTTGGCCAGGAGCATTGAGCAAACGTCTCAGTACCTTAAAGAACTCAGGGTGGATAAACCTGTTGCACCATCGGTGGCTGTGTGTACTGTAGACCAAAAGAAGAAGCCTAACTTCTCCAGTGGAAAAAAAGGGAACTGGAACCTGAGGAGTTCTTGCCCTCGCTGTGGGTGCTCCAGGCATGGCGCAAATTTTCCATCCTGTTCGGCTAAGTTTGGTGAATGCTTCAAATGTAGGGGCAAAGGACATTTTGCCAACGTCTGTAAAGCCTCTGCTGTCAATTGTGTGGAATACAGAGCAGAGGATAACAAAGAAGAAAATGTCAGGAGGGGTTATGATATACAAGAGGTGTCGGATGTGAGGGAATCTCACCAAGTATGTTTTTGAAATATCGTCCTTATCTGGGGAGACAAAGGGCCCGGTGGACACTTTTCTTGTTGATGGGTGCGAGCTGGTCATGAAGGTAGACACCTGCTCGCCTTGGACTATTATATCCCGAGATACCCTAGTCAGTGTTTTGAAAAAGAGTGAAGCTGTGATTCGGCCTACCAGTGTCAGGGCTTGTGGTTATGGAGAATCTGCCATAGACATTCTGGGAGAATTTCCGGCAAAGACACTGTATAAAGAAAGAGGGTGTCGAGCTATGGTACTTGTAGCAAAGAAAGGTACCTTATTGTTGGGTTGGCAGGAGCAAAAGAACTTAGGGGTGCGAGTTCAGGCCAGTGCTCCCAATCCTGTGTCCATAGCAGAAGTTGAAGATATTTGGACCAAGGATTTCCCAGAGGTTTTTTCTGAAAGGTTAGGCAAACTGAAGAAATTTGAACATCATATAAAGCTCAAAAGCAATGCGCAGCCTGTTGTGCACAAGGTGCGGCAAGTAACATTGAAAGTGAGAGATCAACTTAAGGAAGAGCTTAATAACTTGATTAGCAACGGTGTTATTGAGCTGGTTACGGCCACCGAGTGGTTGTCGCTCATTGTGTTAGTAGCTAAAGCCAATGGGAAGCTAAGATTGTGTGTTGACCTTCGCAGCTTGAACCAGAACATTGTTGTAGAGAGACATCCAATGCCAAACATTTCTGAGGCTCTGTCGACTTTGGGTGAGCCGAAGTTGTTTTCTGTCATTGACCTTTCGTCAGCGTATCATCAGGTTCCTTTATCCAAGGATTGCCAGCATCTCACCTCTTTTATCACACCCGAGGGTGTGTTCAAATATAACCACATGCCTTTTGGTTTGGCCTCGGCGGCCTCTGTTTTTCAGAGGGTGATGGAGGAAGTTCTCAAAGGTTTAAGAAAAGTCACCGTCTTTTAAGATGACATTCTTATATTTGCGGAGAATGAACTCGAACATGATGAAATGTTGAGAGCCGTGTTGGTTAGACTCAAAGAAGCTGGTTTGACGGTGCAGAGAGAAAAGTGTAAAATTGCTGTAAAAGACGTGGATTATTTGGGCCACAGAATTTCATGTGAAGGAATTTCCCCCAAGAAATCCCTGGTGGACAGTATTAAATGTGCTCCCCAACCACAAGACAAGGAGCAGTTACGCTCATTCATGGGGTTGACGGAGTACTAACACAAGTTTGTTGATGGTTTTGCCACCATGTCCTCTCTTTTGAGAGAATTGTTAAAAAAGGGTACAAAGTATGTATGGACTGATGAGTGTCAAAGTGCACTTCGAAAGATCAAAGATTGTATTGTGAGTGCGCCCTCCTTGGGGGGGTTTGTTGCCAATAGGAAGACTGTGCTAGCAGTGGATGCGAGTACCTTGGGTCTGGGTGCTGCTCTTTCTCAGTTTGATGCTGGCAAAGTGGAACATGTCATCGCTTTTGCCTCTCGACCTTTGAGGGGGGCTGAAGAAAATATTCTGTTGTTGAAAGGGAGGTGTTAGCAGTCTCGTGGGCTGTTGCGCACTTCAAAATCTATCTCTGGGGTCAACCCTTCACTGTGAGAACCGATCATAAGCCATTAGTTCAATTGTTGGGAATTGTGGAGTGGGCCAAAGGCTCACCCAGAATATCCAGATGGATGGTTGATTTGCTAGCTTATGACTTTAGGGTTGTGTATGTACCTGGGAAAGACAACATTGTGGCAGATTGTTTGTCAAGGCTGCCTGTGCAAGACAAGGACTCTAGGGAAGTGAGTATTGAACATGGTTTGAACATTTATGAAGTTGAATATGAAGCCATAGGGAGAGATGAGTGGAAGAAAGCTGATGATTTGGATGAAATAATAAAACAGGTGAAAATGTGGACCAAAACAGGTTGGCCGAGGAGAGATCTCATTGAAAAGAAATATGAGTGTTACTATGGAATAAAAGAAGAATTAAGCTTGTCAGAGGATGGCTTTCAGCTCAGGAAGGGAGTGAAGGTGGTTCCCCCTTGCAATGTTAGACCCAAGTTAGTGAATATTGCACATCAAGGTCATCTAGGTATGGGGGGCACAAAAAGACATATCAGGCAATCCTTTTGGTGGCCAGGAATCGATAGTGAGGTTGAGAGATGTGTGAGGGGTTGCAGAGAATGTGAAAAGAGTGACAAGAGTAAAGTTATTAGGGAGACCCCCATGAGACCTGTGAGCGTTCCAAATGAGCCTTGGAAAAAGGTTGCAGTGGATTTGATGGGTCCCCTGCAAGATTTAGGAAATGATTTCAAGTACTTAATTGTTCTTGTGGATTATCATTCTAAGTGGGTTGAGTGGAAGGCGATAAGAGAGGCCACCACTGCCCAAATGATTGCATTCTTCGAAGAAGTATTTTATAGGGAGGGTTTCCCTACAGAGCTAGTATCAGACAATGGGGTGCAGTTCTGTTCTGACAGAATGGTGGAGTTCTTTAAGAGGTTTGGTATCAGACATTACAGAACGGCCCTCTACCAACCTAGGGCAAATGGTTTGGTAGAAAGGGCGAACAGATTTATAAAAGGAGGGCTACAGTTAGCCATGGTGTTGGGCCTAAATTGGCAGACTACTTTAAGGGAAATGGTGTGGAATTACTGCACGACCCCGCATTCAGTTACCAGAGTTTCTCCGTTTATGTCCTTCAAAGGCAGGCAACCAGGGACCAAATTCTGTCCGGGATGGTTGGATTTGGCAAAGAGTACTTATGTGGACAGAACTAAGGTTATGTCACTTATAAGAGAGGCTCAGGATGAGTACATGGAGAGGGTGAATGCTGAAAGGAAGTCCAAAGCTATAGCTTGGAAAAAAGGAGATATGGTTTATATAAAAAAAAACAGATTGTCTCCTAATTGTATCGAAAGCAAATTCATTGGGCCAAAAAGAATCTCTGCTGTTAGAGGAAATGTAGCTATCATGGAGGGAGGTGAATGCTGGTCCATGTCAAGATTGGTGAAATGTAACAACAATGGTTCAGTCGAGGATTGTAAAAGTGCAGAGGGTGACAATGAGGATGATTTGTCATCTGGTTCAAAGGCAAACAAGAGTGTACACAATAATGCATTGAAGGATATCAATGTGGATGTGAATCTGGAGAGAGTGAGGAGCAAGCCCCTTTGGTTAAGCGATTATTATTGTTAAGTTTAGTCCACAGCGTATAACTCCAGCATACGTATGACGTGACTCATATTTTAGTACTTCAATGAGTTTATTTATGACAGAGAGTTCCCCTCCAGCATCACGGCTCCGATGTCATTATCTCTGCCTCAGCTCTAGAACAGAGCTCGGCAGACACACGTCATCTAGAACCTGAGCCAGTAAAGATTCTACATATAGCCAGATCATCACACAGATTACATTATCATAACATCTCCCCCCTTTATATTTAAACAAAGTATGACCATGCTTTCCTTTAAAATAAAACAACAGAACTTGACAAGGTATTCTAAAACATATAGCAAAACCACAAAAAGGATACATGTCGTTGTTGCTTTTCAAATATATAACTGATGAAACCATTTATAATTAAGAGTATTAATAATACATGAAGTTCTTCTTGACATATGGCACTCTATTCCTGGGTTTCACCATAAAAGTATTGTCCTTCATCACATCTGCAGCATTAGTATGTCTGCTTGTTGACTTCTCATTACTTGTATTGACATCTCTCCACTCCACTCTTTTGGCGATGTCATGAATTTGCTCCACTTTCTCATCTGTCTTGATTACGTCATCACATGACCACCTATTTCCATCCTCTAATACCACAGATTTACTGGAGCAACCCACCACTCTCTGCGGAGAGCGATATTTAGATTCTCCTTTTGCAACTCTTCTGGGTTCTTTCACTCTAACCCAGTCACCTTCCTTTATAGTATTTTCCTTCACATGTTTCTGTCTGTCATAATATTTCTTATACTTTGCTTGTTTATCTTTTACTCTCTTCACAACAGCTTCCATGTCAACAACCCTATTTTTCCTTTCTGTTAACCAAGCTGGTCTCAGTCTGTTAGTAGCAACCCTTCCTCTCATCATTGTAAATGGTTCTACCTCTGTTGTGGAATGTGGCGTAACTTTATAAGTAATCAATGCTTCCTTAAGAGTCTCTCTCCAAGAAAGGCTGTTTGCTACTGCCAATTGAATGGTGTCTTTGATAAATCGGTTCATTCTCTCAACCAATCCATTTCCCATAGGATGATATAAAGCAGTGGTTCTGTGTCTAATGGCTCTTTCTTTGAGAAATTCTTGTACATCGTTTGACATGAATTGTGCCCCATTATCTGATATCAACTCCTGAGGCTCTCCTTCCCTATCAAATATTTCCTCCAGGAATTTCTTGACTTTTATTGCAGACATAGACCCCTCCACAATACCACATTCAATCCACTTAGAAGTATAGTCAACCAGTACCATGATGTAAATTTTGTGAGGCTCTAATATTTCAAATGGCCCCGAAATATCAATGGCTAACTTTGTCCACACAGATCCTGGTATCTCTATGGGTTGCAAAGGTGTGGCTCTGACAATCTTCCCTTTGTCACTCACTGCACATGCAGAGCACTCTTTCACCATGTTTTCCAACTCATTCCACATCTTCGGCCACCAATAAGTCTCTCTTACTCTTCCTTTAGTGAGATTTCTCCCTATATGTCCTTCATGTGCTATTTGCATGATCTTCTCTCTTAAACCCATGGGCGGTACAATACGATCACCCCGATATATGCAAACTTCATTGCAAGACATTTCCTCTTTCTTGCCTTCCCATGACAACATCCCTTCCTGAACATTCTTCCAATCACTCTTTATTGCCAATCTAAGTTGTTCTTGTTCATCATCTGCTTTGACAGCTTCCATCCAATCTTCCTTAGTGAAACCAGGATGTATTTGTGCTATGACACTGTCCATTTCTATTTCTTCTCTACTGTTATCCTCATTATCCAAGGAACATGGTAATCGAGACAAGCAATCTGCAACTACATTACTTTTACCTGGAGTATACTTGATAGAGAGATCGTACTGCATTATAACAAGAATCCATCTTCTAATGCGAGGAGATGTTAAATGCGGATTCCTTGGATTTAAAATATGGATCAATGGTTTGTGATCGGTTCTAACTTCAATAGGAATACCCCATTTAAAGTGTTCCAAAATCCACATCACAGCCAAGGCCTCTTTCTCTATTGTCGAATAATTTTTTCAGCATCTCTCAGTGTTCTAGAATGAATTCGATATAGTAGGGGAGGAGATGTGTTGAGATATTACTTATTTTTACATGTATTAAGCATCAGTTCATCAGGGTTTTACATGTGTCCATACATTCAATATTATGTACATTGCTTCATCACTAACATGCACCATTGTGAGGTAATATGTTCCTTCCAGAATGTTGTGCTTTGAGAGTGTTCTATAGATGGTCAGTTGGTGCCTGCTCCTGGAGGCAGTGCCTGCTGTCATCTTCTGTTCAGCTGAATAAACTTCCTAAAGTATTTACTTTGGTTTGGCCCCATATTCATAACAGCATTTATAATATGTTAATATTTGGGACAGTTTGAAATTGGCTGGCAATGTGGAATTTGTCATGGTGATGTCTATACTGACAGGCTGGTGCCTTTAGCCAAATTCGGACATATTTCATGATCCGATATGTGGCAGCAAAACACTTCAAGCTAATGTTCACTGTTGATACATCTCCTAGCGCAGCATTCAACACTATTCCAGGTTTTACCAGCATATCATGTACTACTCCATGTTTCCCAATGTGGTTGGGGAACATTGTGTCCTTCACAATCTCAGCAATGTGAAGTAAATGTTATATTTGTCTTCTTTGCATCCAATGTTTTCATCAGGCACAAAATGTCCAGATTTTCACACCTATGATTTACTTTGGCAAAATGCTTCTATTTAGTGTTGGTGCACTGGCACCTGAAATGTTGAATTAGTTTATGTGTGCCCGTAGAGTGCTATTTGCATATTCCATTGCCTTGTATCACCAGTACCCAAAATTGAGCATTTAAAGACTACATATTGACCCATTCATGTGTCGAGAACCCCCGAAGCCCACTTGGGAGGAATTGGCCACGTTTGCCACTGCGCATTATTTTAGCAAACATATTTATGTCCCAGCAAATTATAAAAAATCACCACCCACCACTGTATTCAGCAGGAGATGTTACAGGTGGTTCTTCATAAGTGCTTGCATTTGACTTTAATAGAGGTTCTGCATGATAACACGGGATTTAAACTCTCTAGAACAAGTTTCTCAAAAGATATATAATGGCTTTGGGAAAATAGGTGAGCCAGACACTTTTCCCATGCGATCAATGTAGTGCAGCTCAGGCTCAAATGTGGCAACGTTGCATGGCCATGGGCGTCTGTGCCAAGCAGGACATTCCTGGGGTGGCTAATCCCCCTCAAGCCCCAGCATTGCTGTCATTAGTGGAAAAGGGATGCACTGCAAGACGAGTGTTAATGCAGGCTGACACCTTTTCACTATTTGTTTTCCAGCATTCGTTTACTGAAGACTGCAACAGAAAAAGTAGTAAACCTTTGAGTCATTCGCTGCCTGTTGTTTGCTTGACCTATGACTGCTTCCAAGTAAACATGAAAAAAATGTTAGGACGTCTAATTTTATTTACATCACTCAGGGCAACAAAATGTAGTCTTGCATCAAATAATGACTAAGAACACGTGTCTTTATCACATGAGTGCAACGCTGAGTATAGTTTGTAGTGATCGTCAATCTCCCATTGCAGGTTCAAAATAGAGAGACAGCTAAGGCTTTTAGTCTCTCATAAATTGGCTTTCTGATACACGAGGTTCTGCATTTATAATTGGTAAATAAAACTGCACACGGATAAAACATGTTTTGAGGTAAAAAGCCAATACTTGGAAACATTTGAAACTTGACAGCGGGACAAATTGAAACATTTGTTTCTGCTCTTTAAAGGCAAAAATCGCACCAATGAGCGTTACTTTCAGTTTTCATTGCTCCAGACCATTGACATGTTTGGGGTTTCTATATCAGAGGACCATCATGGCTCCTTTTGTTCAAAATGAAAATTAATGATTTTGAAGTGCAGACACAACTTTTCCCCTCCCCCTTTCTCACCCTGACTTGTTTGGAGACAGGAAGACTTTTCCGTGACAACAAATCATGTGACGAGATTTGCAACTGTGTCAAAGTACTCCTTAACACTGCCTGGATAATGGCAATTCTAGAATTTAGCACCTACATGGCTGAAAGTGAACTAGCTGTATGCCAGGGTGGGGAATAATCTGTTGTCTTCCTATATGGCACAGAAAGTAAGGTATGGCCATGAAGGCACGGATTGCTCGTATCTTACAGTGAAGATTCATAGTTCACAGACAGAATAACGTGCCAGCAACATGCAAGATCACACATTAGGTCAGTGAACAACATTTTATTGCAGACGTGCCTAACCAAACAAATGTAATAGTGCTTATATGACCTTTGCGGATCAGCCAGAAACAGTGGCAGAGCCAGGGGACGGGGTGGAGAAAAGGGGTGCAGGTGCGCCCCGTGGCTCCCCTCTGGTACCCAATGCGCCCCCAGCCTCCCACTGTCGCCCTATTATTGATCCCGTGGCCCCGGCACCAAACGCTGCCTCCGCTACTGCCAAGGGTCATAGTAGTAGCATTGAAGAAAACAGTTTTAATAAATATGTACAGACTGTTACTGTAACTGAATGTGTTCGAGATTCCGGCTAAGTTGCATGCATTGTTTTTGTTATATGCAGAGGCTGCTCGTGAAGTTTTCAAAGGAGGAGTGTAAATGTTTTACTCACATTTATCTGAGTGAGCACTGCAAGCCTGCCCACACACTGACGAGGAGTTGGTTCACTCACCTGAGACATTTTTTAAAGCAATTGCTAGAAATGGTACATTTTTCAGCCCGGATTTCAGAAACACTAAATTAGATGTACAACTTGTCCTCCGTTTTAATGATGTATACTGCACAGTGCTGCATTTTGCATGGTCTTCGCTTGCTCTGGTGGATCTGAAAGAGAGTGGGGTGGGCTTGGTTAGTGGGAGGTGAGGGAAAATGTAAGTTAGCTTTGCTCAACATCCTGAACCCTCCTCGGGGGTGAGTATCTAGGTGTTTGTGGCCTGGGCACGACATCATTTGCGTCCAGAACGGCAGCCTCGAGAGCCCATAGTGCTCAAATGCATTGGCCTGGGCTTGTGCATGTAAACTGCTTGTAGAATTAAGGCGTTCTGTTGCTTGGCATCTGCTGGAAAGTCTGTTAGGAGGCCATGTGTGAGTGGCTCTGTTGGTTTGCATGTAGTTTGAACATGTTCTCCTGATCCCATTCATTCTGATGAAGCTATATGTATGCAATGTATCTATAATGTCTGCTACATGCCTTTTACCTTGATGTATATGATGTATGCCTCCTGTAACAAAGTCATTTCCTTGTAACAGCTCCTCGATGACCAGGGGCTGTTTGTGCGCTATATACATTTAAAAAATAAAAATAAAGTAACAAAAGTTAGGTGAGCTGTTAGTGGGTATAATTATTATAAAATACAATTATCTAGCTGTGTGATAAAGTAGGTGTAGCAATGCAATATTTAATCTAGCTGCCACATTAATCTAGCTGCACTGAGGTAAAGCAACTGTGCAAATTCATCTAGCTGGCACTGTTACACTAACCATGAAACAATCTAGTTGTGCACAATTGATGCAGCTGTAAAGATAATCTAGCTGCACAAAATAATGGGGCTTTGCAATTTCGGACTAGCTGGCACAAATTAATATGGTGAAGGAAAATCACAAAGGCATGGCTCACCCCCACCTTCACACACATTCTGGATGTCCCTGTGACCACAGGCTACAGCATCCAACACAAGCACCACAAAGGGAAGTCTGGCGGAGAGCTTCCTATTATCCTCAAGGCCTCATGGAGTGATTTAGAAGACTACCTCACAAGAAAGTATCCCTCTGTGCCATCTCCTGCAGAACTATCAATTTAGTGTCCAACCACGGTGCGTCACAGAGACTCCATTTAAGTTATCAATGACACTCTACACTCTACACATCCGAACAAAGGATAGACATACTCAACCTATATGCCACCTTCGATATCATTGACCAAAAAGCCCACCTCAACTCCTTGCCGCGCGCCTTGGTTTTAATTGAATATTTGAGCAGTGGGTAGCTTCATACCTCTCAAATAGAGAAAACATCTTCAGATGGGCCGCAGCACCATCCAGTAACCTGCGGCATTCCATCAGGCTCCATCATGTCTCATGTTATCAACAACTACTATATGAAAGCACTGGGGAACTACTCGCCAACACCGACAAACCACATAAAGGTGCACAAATATACAGATGACGTGCAGTACTACTTAATGAGGAGTTGCATCGATGAGATCCATTTTCTCAAGCACTCTCTGTCCATCATTCAACCCTACCTGAAGCTTAATCAGATGCAGACCAAATGAATTCGCCTACAAACACCCATAAGGCATGGCACAGCCCAGAATGGTCTGACAAAAAGCTTGATATATTCATACCTCAACTCACCCCCAGTGCACAATTCCTTGACTTTACCATCAACTGTGCCCTCTCATTCAAAACACACATCCCCAAGAATACCCAAACAGAATGGTACCTGCTTGCTCTCCTCCACCATGTCATGCCTTTTACCTCTGCCGGGTTTTAGAACAGTTGTCCAAGTGTTGCCCATCTTCCACTGTTATGGTGGCAATGCCCTGCTCACAGAATGCCCAGATGCCACCTTGACCCCTCTAGAGCCATCCACAACGCTGCAGCATTGGCCCTCAAGTGATGAAGAAAATTCAACCACCCACATTACAACATCCTCAAGGGGCTGCATTGGCTCACTCTTCAAGAATGCATATGTTCAAGGCTGCATCACTTACAAAGCAGTCACAGCCAAAACACAACTCTACATAGCTGGGAAGTCCATCATCTCTGAAGGCCAGTGCACCACCAGAAGTCACCACATCCCCAGGCTGGAATCAAAGTACTGGAAAAGGGCAACAAACAGAAAACTGGTGCTTCCTGCCTCCTGTCCCTCAAACAAGTAACCAGCATAGATAAGTGTGTCCCTCTCCATTTTACATTTCAGGAAGGACTTGAAGGCCCTACTTTTCAAAGAACATCTAGCCAATCACTAATCCGTACACTCAACCCTAATTCACCCCTCATAAACCCCCTCCCTCCTTCTGCCCCTATTCACCCCAGCTCCTTTGTCACCCTAGTACCTTTATTTTTAACCCTCTGGTTCGTCCCCTGTGCACAGTGCTCCATTACCTCCCAGCTAGGTTCAGATTGTATAAATCCCTTACGTATATATCTGCATACAGAATCAGCAATGATCTAGCTACAACCATGAAAGTAGTGGAAAAAAGAATCTATCTGTGCAAAGTGAATGTATATGTAACAAATAATCAGGCTGGGCAAAATTGGTATAACTGCAACAGCAATCTAGCCGCAACAATTAATCTGTCTATGCCTAATTAATCTAGCTGTGCAACCTAACGCTAGCTGGGACAAATTAATCTGGCCCAATAAAATTGGTATAGCTATAACAAGAGTCAAACTACATCAATGAATCTGGTGGAGCAAGAATTAATCTAGCTCTACAACGTGAATGTCTCTGTAATAATTAATCAGGCTGAGCAAATATTATATAGCTGTATTAATAATTTAGTTGGAACAACTTATCTGGCTGGGTAAGAATTCATCTAGCGGAGCAACACAAATGTATGTAGAGCAATTAATCTGGATTAGTGACAATTTATCTGGCTGTGCAACATGAATGTATCTGAAACATTTAATCTGGTGAGCAAAATTGAAATAGATGTTAAGTGACCAGGAGTAGACAGGAGCATTTTGCAACACATTTTTATGTTGGCTGTGTTTAAAGTAAAACAATGAAGCCTATCTCAACAATATATGCCAGCATTGCCCTGCAAAACAGATGTTCATGCTGACTGTGCCCAAAGCAAATCATGAGGCATATCAACACAATATACCAGAGCTGCAAGCCATTAAAGTGTATGCCAGCATAAGCCAGTAAAGAACATTTTTTATGCTAAATATTCCCAAAGAAACAACACAAGGGTTGTCTCACCAACATATGCCATCAATGCTCTGTAAAATTCAATTTTAAGCGGCCTGTGCCCAAGCCGGATTAAGAAGCACGGGATATGCGCACTACATAGCTCTCACACTTCCAGCCACCATCCAATAGTAGATATATATTGTGTTGAAAACATTTATTTCATGCGCCAGTGACAAATGTATACCAGCATTGTCACTGTATACACACCTGTTCATGTTGCCTCTGGTCAAAGTATATAATGGTGTCTGTTAAAACAGTATGCCAAACAGTATGCCAACGCTGCTTTACTTTAATGTTGGCTGTACAGTGGTCAACAATATTTGCCTGTATTGCCCTGTAGGACAAAGTTTTTAATGCAGTCAGCCCCAAATGTGTGCCAGCATTGCCCTATGAAACATGTTCTGTTTTCAGTGCCCAATACATGTCAGTATTGCTAATATAAAAATACATTTTAATTCTGACTGTGCTCAGAAAATGCCAACACTGAGTAAAATACATGTGTATGCTGCCTGTGTCCAAAGCACACCATGAGGCATGTGAACACAATATTCTAGTGCTAACATCTTACATGTAGCTTACACAGTGCCCAACAAAATATGCCAGCATTGCCATGTGAAACTCTATTTCATATAACCAGTGCCCAATATACGGCACACTTGCCCTGAAAAATACCTTTTATGGTAACTGTGTCAGTATATGCCATTTTTGCCACTGTGACATTGCTGCAGTAAAATATAGATTCACAAACACACACATCCACATACACACACGCACAAACAGATACACACACGTACCTAGATGCAACCCAGACCTGTAGAAATCTATGTGAAAGCCACTGAAGAACAATTCAATATGTAGATATGAAAAGGGAAATGCTGCATTGGAATCAAAAGAAATAATGAGGCTCATTTGGAGCCTGCCGGCCTGGGAACAACTATGCCGTGAAGATTACCATCACTGTTGCTTCTGGACCGTCACACTACAACTCTGCGGGTGGGTGCCGTCCTACCCAGCAGGTCAGACCTATAAGGTGGAACATCACGCACCTGCAGAGATTTCACGGAAGCACCGCACCATTATTAATGGTGCCGGTGCTTCCATGGTCCCCACTCCCATAGAGTCCTGTGGGACTAAAGGGGAATGGGGATTTACAATTTACCGGCGTCTGACTTTCCGGGCTGCCAGAGTGTTACCAGAAAGTCAGGCGCCAGTAAATCATTACAGGTCTTGTCGGCAACCCACTGTTATCACCGGCATGGTTACCGTCGGACCCGTAATGAGGCCCACTGTGTATATGAGGAAATGCCATTCACACTGTCCATTATCGGTCTAAAAGTTCATGCAAAACATAATGCAGAATTCATAAATAACATGCATCATCTGCTTACATTCATTTAAAATCTTCACAATTATGATGACATCTGTTCAAGGTGTGTAGCAGGCCCAGGTGTGTACGTTGAAATATACACCCTCTACTGCCACTCTCACTTCCTGTGACAAAAACTAGGGTCATCCGTATTTGTACTATGTGATTTCTATTGACAGAAAATAAACTGGGTAATAACGAATCCTAACAGGTAACACATACCTATATTTTATACCCTCTAATTATCTTGCTCAACCCTTCTCCTAGAAAACCAAATACCTACTGGTCCCTAACAAACAACAATGTGCAATCTAATTTGTCATTGACAGTTTGCCACAGCCCCGTAAACTGGTGGGATGTACATCAGAAGAACTTGTGAAACTACGATGGGTTTTGTGGTGGCAAAAAAGGAAGAGTGCTCAACACAGATTCGGTTAGGGTGGATGTGTATAGGGCACTCTGGGCATCCGACTAAGCCAACTCCTCAAGACAATTGACGTATGTGTAAATCAAGATGTCATGCTCCCAGGGAGTCTGTGGATGCCCTGGAGCTCGGGGATTGCAATGATGATGCTTCCTGCAACACTTTGAGGACTGCATAGGCTGGCACTTCTGTGTTTTTATGGTTTAAAATGTGTGCAACTTTCTTTGCTGACATGTATCATTGTAAAACATGCACCAAAATCCAATTGCTCAGGGGTTCTGTTCATAATTTATGCACGCATGTCACACATTGTTATTGCTGCCTGGCATTATAATCATGGCAGATGGAATTCCCATGGATCCCTATGTAATCTGATTGGTTTATGCAGTTGCGGGGACCAGGCAGATTCCATTAAAATCCAATCTTCTACACCCACATGAATATGTAATGCATAGAACAGCTGTGATGTGCACCCAGTCTTTCCTCTCCACTCTAAACTGAGTGCATGTATTGCTACGCAGCATCTCACTGTTGCTACGGCAATGGGGGCATCAGCTCTCTTCCGGGCTTGATCCTTCATTAGTGGTGTGAACTCGGACCAGAGCGTGTCCCAACACTTTTGCTCGCTCTAAGGCATTTCCTCCCTCTCCAGTTCTTAGAGCTCTTAGTCACCTGTAGTTTTTCCTCTGATCCTTTTTGCTTTTACCTTGTTCTGTCCTCATTGGCCTTGCTCCTTCTTGATTTTTCCCCTACTTGGTCTTGTTCTCCTCCTGGCTTTGCCTATGCCTCCCTTCCCTTTTGCCTTGTTTGTACTTGTCCTCTCCGGGTCTCACTGCTACCTTCGCTCTGTTCCTGCCCACGTAAAACCCCATGGTGTTATTCTATGGTGCAGGGAGACAGTGTCACAGCACTAGCGCATAGTCATTTCATGGCTGTGATCCTGTGCCGTATTCCTGTACCAGTTATCATCTACTTCAGATATCTCAGCGATGACACCGTGGTCAAGTCGGGATCTTCCACAACACAGAGGAATACAGGTATGCGACATCAGCGCTCTGCGCATCTTGCCACTTTGGCCTTTTATAACAGTATGACACACTTTTATCAAAACTTCCTGGGTTGATGCTGAAGAAAAGGAAGTGGCACCAGAACTATAATGGAAAATAGTTACAAAAAAACTTTAGCTCCACCCAAATGACTCTCTAGCTCTAAAATATATAGTACCATTGAGTGAATGTGCTATTGT
The DNA here is from genome assembly GCF_040938575.1 of Ambystoma mexicanum. Lineage (NCBI taxonomy): Eukaryota > Metazoa > Chordata > Amphibia > Caudata > Ambystomatidae > Ambystoma > Ambystoma mexicanum. The sequence continues at coordinate 455,667,882 of NC_090928.1, forward strand.
GCATAAAGATGGAGACATATTCTTTGAACAAGGTTAAAAAGTATGAATGAATGTCGACTAGAGTCCCAACTGTCACTGCATTGCACCATGGGTTATTGAAGCTTGAAGTGACAAGTCTGCGTGCTTCTAGCTTTCAGAGAGCCTGGCTATATTTTTTTCTAATAGACATAATGATTTAATGCTTACCGAAATGCAGAAAAATATTATTTTTGTCATGCTTTATTTTCATGTTTTTCAATTGAAAGAACATTTCAAATGAATACAAACATTAACATATTCATTCTAGTGCATTAGAGTTGTTATCTATAAAACTACAGAGTGATAGTTCTGACAATTGGTTATATAGCTACATTCATTATCTAAGGTTCAGGTTTTTTGTGTCAGGAATAGTTTTAGTAATCCATTCGGTCTAGATAAAGTCTACGTTTTCTCCTTCAGACGTCTTGATGATCTTCGGCCATGAAAAGATTATTTGTTATTGTCCATAGCTATGTCATTGGTAAGTGTTTCAACAAATTAGGTCTCCAAAATATCTGCTCTTGATCTTGAACGTATTGGATAAAAGTGCCCCATATTTGCATGAACTTAGATTTAATGCAGCTAAGAACTTTTCTGGGGTGAAAATTCCCCACCCATCATGTGGCGATGCCAGGACCCTCTGGGCTTTTCTAACATTGTGCCAAATTTATTCGGGCTGCTGAGAGTAAATGGGTGCACTACCACTGTTTATTGCCGTTATTATTTATTTGATTTATTTATTATTATTTAGTTGTTTCTCCTCTGCTCCGCACTTTCCACTTCCCCCCTTCCATGCACTTTTCCCCTGTTCCCTTTCCCATGGACTTGCGGGTTCTCAATGCCACTGGGCCTAGTAAGATCGTTGTTTTGTTCTCCCCTGTTCCCCTCCCTTGCCTTGTCGTGCTCTGAGCACGATATAAAAAAAAATATATATCAATTAAAGTTGGTTTATTGCCAGACATTGAATAGCTTCTTTCTTTGTCAGAGTCTCCCAGTATTATGAATAATGGGTGCTATGGAATAGGAATGCGTACCATGTTCTTAACTTGTGCCAAAATGTCCTTCCAATAAGTTTTAATTCTTTGGCAAACCCACCACAAATGTCACAGTGTGCAAACTAGACCATATCCTCTCCAGCAGAGCTCAGAGACTTGGGGGAAGATGTTATGCAATTTATTTGGGGAAATGTGCCAACGAAAACATATCTTATAGTCACATTCTTTAATCATGATGCATTTTGGAGCTTCTTTTGCCCCTTTCCCATTTGTGACCAGGATTTTAACGGGATTGTAATTTCCTTTTGCACATGCTCATATACGGATCTCCGGATCTGTCAGTTCTAAGGATCAATAACATTTTGAAACTATCTTAGCAGAGTCCCCTTTCGCTATAAACGTCTAAACCCCTTTAGGTGATTGAGTGCCCACCTCTGGGAGCTCTCTGCTTGTTAGCCAATGGCACAATTGGACATAATGGAACCTTTTTGTTTTGGGGAGTTTTCATTTCCCTTTGAATTCAATGAATGTGTATGGGATTTGCCGGAATCTAATTGACCTATTCTAAAGGGACCGGTATCTTCCCATTTGCTGAATGCAGAATCCAGCAGACCCAGGGTAAATTCTGTGTTACGTGTGATAGGGATAAGTGGGCTTATGCACAGCTTTTTCCCCAGGAGTTGCAGCCTCTTTCCCAATAGCTTAGAGGGCACCTAGATGATAAAAGTAATCTTTGCTGGTCCTGTGACCTTCTGGATAAAAGGGGGAGATGGGAGTGGGACTTTGGACACTGCCTGTTCTATGGCAGCTCGTCTTTTACTATTTTGTTGCTTTGCCCAGGCTGACATATGAATAATTTGTGAAGCAATCAGGTAACGATTAACGCAGGGGGCTCTAAATCAGCCTAGAAAGGTGATCCTTCATCAGAATTTCACGGGATACTTGAGGTAACTTCGCTGCCCAAATACATTTGAAGATAGCCCCTTATAGACATTTGATAATTATTTACAATAGTTTGGTGTGTAGGGCTCTGAATACATATAGAAGTTTGGGAAAGAGGATCATTTTAATCGCAGTGATACAGTCTAGCCATAAACTCCCTTGAAGATCCCCTTTAGTTAGTTGGTCTACAGCTTTTTTCCATAATTCAGGGATATTGGCTCGATATAAGGAGCCATAACGAGAGGTAAGAGAGATACATAAGTATTGGACTGGGTTATCTGACCAAGCATGTTTATTGAGTGTGCACAATATATCTTTTGTTTTCATTGACTCTTATGTTTAGCCCTTTGGATTTCTGAGGATTGATTATAAAATCTGATATTTCATCGGCATATACATAATTTTTGTATGGACCCAAAAGCTGAGACGCCTTCAATCTTAGGGTTCACCCTAACTGAGTGCACAAACGGCTCTAGGGGAGTGCAAATATAAGAGGGGATAAAGGGCAGCCCTGTAATGTGCCTCTCCTTATTCTGATGGATTCAGTGTACTAAGCCTGGTGTATGGGATCTGTAATTTAGACATTATTCGTTTTGAAAATGTTCCCAATAACTAGTGCAAGCATTTCCAGTTAATGCTGGCAAATGCTTTGTTAGAGTCTAGTGCCAAAGGTATACATTTCTGATCTGATTGTGCTCCATGCTGTTATAAATGGACACGGTTATCTATTGTATCATGTGTATCTCCTCCTTCTATGAACCCTGTTGGGTCCACTTCTATTACTGCAAGGTGCTCTTCCATTCATCTCTTTGCCTGGATTTTAGCAAAAAGCTTAGCATCAGTGTTTAGGAGTGAGATTGCCTGGTAGAACGTGCATTCTGTGGGATGCTTAACCGGTTTTAGGATTAAGTTTGTGGTGGATCCTGCCATACAATTGGTTGCTACTCCTGAGATTAAGAACAAGTTGAACAGCTCTAGGAGTCTAGCGCTAGTGTAACTTTATATGCCCTAAAGAAAGAACCAGGGAAGCCATCAGGGACTGGGGCTTTCGCTGTGAGGATTTTCATAAGAGCCTCATCTATTTCCTGTGCCATTATTGGGCTTTCCAAAGCTGTCCTCTCTTCCCTTGATATTTATTACATGGAGGTCTAGTGGGGGTGAGATAAGAGTCTATTTACCCTATGCCCACCGGGACTTCTGAAAGCAGTTCCGAGAAATAGTTTACTAGGATCTCTTTCTTCCTCTGTCGTGATCAGTGTGTCTGAATCGTTTCTGAGTGCACTGATGACATTTTTGGAGAACCGAATCTGCAATTTGAAAGCTAGGATCCTATTAGCTTTGTTGCACCTGTGGTAATAAGATTATTTAGTGCTAAAAAGTGATTTGGCTGCCTAACCTGCCAAATGTGCTTCCAGAATATTTCTAGCTATTATGAGTTCTCTTATGAGTTCTCTTATGGATTCAATGGGGCTTTTCTGCATGTGTTTTGCCTCCAATTCTAGGGCTTCTATGTGCTGCTCATGGGCCTTACATCCGCCTATAGCCGCTCCCCTTAGAACCACATTCCTAGCATCCCACAGGATTCCCTGATCAAAATTATCAGTGTCGGTCTCTTTAATGTAGTTCTCCAGGTAGTCCTTTATATGTTAAGCCGTTACCGGATGTTGTAATAGGGGTTCATTGAATTGCCATGGTCTGCGATGGAGGGGGAGGGGTCACCAAGTTTGAGAATCAATTGCACCAAAGTATGGTCTGTAAATAACTCTGTGTCTAGAGAGATGTCTTTTTGATTTTTAGGGATTAGGGGTTTTGGAGTTTAAGAAAATGTCCAACCTGGAGAACCCAACCCTCTATGCGCTGCTGAGTAAAACGTATGTTCCCTGTTTGTTTGGTGAAAGAACCTCCAGTTTTTGATCAGGCAGAAGTCCCTAATTATCTTGGATATCACTTTGTAGTTTCTGTTGTCTGCAGGATATGGGGGAAGTGTTTTATCGATCAATGAATTTATCAAGCAATTGAAAACTCCACTGATTATTAAATCTCATTCTATTAAGGAACGTAAGACCAGAATAAGTTTAGAGTAACATTGGTCTTTATTTTTATTGGGGCCATATATTGTGATTAGAGTAGTTATATGGGCCCCATTACGACCCTGGCGGAAAGTAACTGACCTGACCGCCATAGCGTAAATAGCGTTTCCGCCATTGCACGATGGAGTAAAGTGCGGCTAATTCTGACCCATCGGGCACGAGCATTACGCCATGGCGGAAGTGCAAAGTCCGCGATGGCGGAAATGTCCCCAAAACGCCCCTCACCGCCGTCGTACGGCGCCCTCGGTGCAATTCCGCCACCCATCATAGCGGTCACCGTAATGAGCGGTAACCGCAAAATACGGTGACCGTAAATATACGGAAACGGAAATAAAAACATGGGGCCGGAACGGGAAACAGCACGCCGTACACCTACAAAATCAGAATCCCAACACAACCATTACAAATCCGAACCTGAGACACATCCCAACCCGTTAGCCACCCTAGTTAAAACAATCAAAATGGGAAAAGTTGCTAAAAAAGCGTGCGACCGCAAGCGGCAGGTCCACTTCTCCCATGAGGAACTCACCGTGCTCACAGAGACCCTCCAGGAGAATGCTGCCGTCGTCTTCTCGACGCAAATGACCAGGATGGCACTTGCGAACAAGAAGGCCATATGGGCTCTGGTGGCACAGCGGGTAAGTGCGGTGGGGACCGCACCCCGCAACCCACAGCAATGCAGAAAGCGATGGGACGACTTGCGGATACGCGTACGGAGCATACTATCAGCCAACCGTAACATTGCCACAGCTACCGGGGGAGGATCGGAATCACCCATCAAGTTGACCCCCTGGGAAGAAATCTGTGCCTCCACCATTGGAATGGAGAGTATAGAGGGAGTCAGAGGGATGGAGAAAGGAGTGCAGACATCCGAAGAATCAGGTAGGTGGGCCAAATAAAACAATGCTAAATCCACAATGTCCAATCATGTGAAGTAACATGTGTCCACATAGTGCAACAGAAACACATGTCCAGGAGAACGTCCACATACATTGGCCTGATAGCGAACTTTAAAAGTCACATTAAATACATAAATAATCAAAAATCCTAAAAACACCCTCTACACGTGCAGCATGCACACCCTAACTGCAGGCTGCAAAACAACTGCATCCTCAATCCACACAAAAATGAAACCACCTCCAAGGCCCTGACCCAAATCACCCTCAGGTACCACCCCAATGCATGTGATACATTACCATTCCAATTTCCACAGACCCATAAATAACGCTCGCCCTCCTTTACTCCACCACAGGGTCCGATTCAAACGACGAGCTCCAGGACACCCCTACCAGCACACCTGCAAAGAGGGCCAAGACCAACGGCCAAAGACCCTCCACCTCAGCTGCACGGATCAAGACACGGCAGCAGCACAAATCAAGTGGCAGCACACAGGAGGGGACTTCAACAGGCACCCCAGCAGCCAGCATGCCCACAACAGCAGCACCACAGGTCCCCCCAATGGATGCCACAGAAGGCACTGCTTCTGGTGGCAGCAGCACCATAGGTGACACTGCAATAATGGCAGCATGCTCCGACACAGAAAACGGTGCTGTCGATGTAGGACCCATCCATGACCTGTCTCAATCCCCCTGTTTGTTTCATCCCATACACCATGAGGATACCACGCAGGGGCACCCACAAGACGACGACTGGCCATCCCCCACAAGCCCTGTGGCAAGGCAACATGAGGTGATCAGCCCCTCTGTGACACCACCGCAAATGGCCATGGCCCAGCAGAGGCAACAGTCCCTCGACCAGGTGATCGTGCAACAGCAGCAACTGGCCACGCTCCTCAAGGAGCATGCTGATGAATGTGGGGGTTCTAAGGCAGTCATAGAAACATCTACTGAGACACTTGGGGCACAAATGGAGAGAAGTACAGAGACACTAAGGGTACAAATGGAGAGAAGTACAGAGACACTAAGGGTACAAATGGAGAGAAGCACCGAGAGCCTGAGGGGGGAACTGCATGCGACGTCCAAAGACGTATGTGGTGAACTTGCCGCTGTGCGCCGTGTGCTCACTGAGCTCTCACAAAACCCTTAGGGACATGCATGGACGTGAGCAGGCAGAGACATCATCCGTTGCAAGTTCCGTCCAGGGCAGCCCCCAACGTAGATCTGGGAGGAACCTGCGCTCCACAGGCAGGGGTGCCCCTGATACCCGGAGAGGGGGCTTGCAATAGCGTCTGCCCACTGACAATGAGCATCTTTGGACACTGGTGTTCGGGGGGGAGGTAGGAGGGTGGAGGGGGGCTGTTGGGCTTTCTTGGGTGGCGGGTCGATGGGGTGTGTAATATAATTTCACATATGCTATAAACATTACATAATCATCCAATGAGATGTGTGGACATTGATCTTTGTGTACGAGGCCTTTATTGGCGTACAGTCCACATTGTGCATGTTCCAGACACACACAGTGCCACAAGTCCCGTGTCCATGTATCAGCCACCAGGCGTGAGTGCTAGAAGCATGAATCTATGATATTCTGACGAATTTCACGGGCCTCCTGTGCCTCGCGGACTCCTTGAGGTGCTGCCACATCCCCACCCTCATCATGACCATCTTCAGGTGCTTGCAGTTCTGCGTCAGGGGGCATGGGCACATTTCTACGTACGCACATGTTGTGTAGCATGACACATGCCATGACCATCTTTGCAACCTTCTCATGGCGGTACAGGAGTGCCCCGCCAGACCTGCTGAGGCAGCGGAAACGAGCCTTCAGTAGGCCGAATGCCTGTTCTATGACTACACGGGTACGTGAGTGGGCATGGTTGTAGTCCTCCTCATGCTGGTTCTGTGGGTTCCGGAGTGGTGTAAGGAGCCATCTCTTCAGTGGATACCCGGCATCACCTGTATGTGGACAATAAAGGATGTTTGTGGAATGACATTGCTACGTACGCATCCCCCCCCCTTCCTGCCAGGTCATTGCCGCATCACATACCCCACATTATCATGCATGAAATGAGACTCACCGAGTAGCCAGGATCTGTTCCCTGCGTGTCGCTCCATGTAGCGTGGTATTGTAGAGTTCCTCAAGACCATAGAATCATGGGTTGATCCAGGAAATCGGGCACAACAATGTGTAAAGATCCTGTTGGAGTCACACACCATCTGTACATTAAGAGAATGATATTGTTTCCGGTTGCGGTACTGGGCCTCCATGGCATGTGGGACAACCAATTCCACATGGGTGCAGTCGATGGCACCAATGCAACCCGGTATGCCGGCCAGTGCATGGAATCCCACTTTTGTGTTTGTAATCTCCTGCTCCGAGCGTGGTAAAGAGATGTAGTCGTCTGCGTGCTTCAGGAGGGCATCGAGCACTTGCGATAGTGTCCGTGACAACAGTGGCTGTGAAATGCCATGCAACTGTCCGACTGTGTGCTGGTAGGTGCCTGTGGCCAGGAAGTGGAGTACAGACACCACCTTCAGTAGGGGTGGGATGGCGGTTGGGCTATCTATCATGCTGACAAGGTTAGCATGTGTCATGTTCACAATGGTGGTTATGGTGTCCCCGTCCAAACGGTAGAGGGTGTGGATCTGCTCAGCAGTGAGGTTGAACGGATGAGCTCGGAGGCGTGGGATTGTGGGCTGCCTGCATGGTGGTAGTGGCTGTGCTGGTGGCCCTTGCTGGCCCTGCCTTGCCCTCCTCCTCCTCCTGCGTCTCCTCTGTGCGGCCGGTTGTTGTAGTAGTTGGTGTTCGTCTTCTTCTTGAAGTTGTAGTACTTGCAGTGCTATCAGGTCCCCCAGGGCCAACATCGCTAGTCCTGCCGGTAGCATTTTGGAGTGGGTGTGGTTGTGAGAGGGGGTTGGGTGTGCAATTTATGTGTTTTCAGGCTGTATAGCCTCCACCTGTGGTGATTCATTCCACCTGTGCCAGCTGCAATCCCCTTTGGGCGAGCACGTCCCGCACACAACGCTGCAATGTGACGCATGGCATCTTGCTATTACAATCATGTATTTAATCCCGATGGCAGTGAAATATTGGTTTATATGTTCATTCTGCTATGGTCCCATTGTTTCACATACTATCTTTGCAGTCGCGAACAAACTTGTGAAGGGTCAGTGGAATGTAGTACTCGATTAACGGTGGACCCTCATGCAGCACTGTACCGAGGTTCACCGACGGGCGGGGCGTCCCATTTGTGAGTGAAGCCAGTTGCCATTTTCACACACTGCCGCACTACATGGATGAATTTGTGATTTCAAGCGGTCACAGATGCCTTTTCGACGTGATGTTGCAAATGAGGAATTCGAAGGACAGCGCTTTCGGTTTTCAGCTAGCGGCGAGGAGACGCCCACAGGTCTGACTGAAAATATAACGTTCTATTGTTTAATGTCCTTGGGACAGGGGCCATGGCGAGAATGCAATGATTGATATGAATAGTATGGGATGCGCAATAGCGTAGTGGACGATAAGGCAGGATGTTCCCAAATACATGTTACTTCACAACACTAGAATTCCAGGCTGGAGCACAGTGGATTTTGCAGACTGCATTACGCACAGACTCAATGGAAATTTCAAATGTGATGTGAGTAAATAATCAGGCGTTTTTATACCGGGATGAGGGAATGATGTATGGATGCATGGACAGATGATTTAATTGAGAGTTTGCCATGTACATGGCTTTTTGGAATCTATCCCCTTCCCCTGCGCTATGTGATGCAGAGCTGCCATAGTGGGACCATCGTCTATCTGCCCTTGTTGAACCCTCCCTGTCTCGACGCGCCTTCTAACACTTGTGTCTATGCACGTTACTAATCCCATCTAATGGATTCTGTCTTAACAGACGCATGCACACAAACACTCGTTTGTAATAGTGTTTTCACCTCGATTTATATAGTTATGATTCGCAAGTGATTTTTGCGTGGAAATAATCCTTTTGAGTGGGCTAGCATGCACATGGCTGTAGATTTAGTGTGATCATTGAAGTGAGTAATACAAATGAAGTTCTGATGCCCATACTATTCTTTTTCATTTCATTTGGGTGACAGGTATCTCCTCCCCTTTTGCCGCTGCCATCTGTATGCCACTCCTGCAGATGGCTTTTACTCCCGACACCTGCTGCTTCGAGTTAATCAGTGGAGCACCATTACAATCTTATGGGACGATCGCCAATGGGCCACATGCCCTTACGCAGTACTAGTGGCTAGGAGCTACATATCAACCTTTCAGCTGGACTAGTGCCTACCTAATGGGACGGCCCTGCGGTTCTAGGCGCTTCCATGTTGCCTTTTTGAACGTGAATGTAGCCCCTGTGTACCATGAAGGAACAGGGCATCACACAAGAAGAAGCTGGTCATTTATTGCGGATGCAGCCCACAGTAATGAAAAATATTTTGGAGTTTATGACCTAATAGCTGTGTGGGCTTGGTGAATTTGATGTGCATTAAAATTTGATTCTGATATCAACCGTGTAGCTTTATTCTTTGCAAGTAATGTAGCATATTCCTATTTGTGGAGCGATGTATTGTGAGAAGATCTGCATTGGGTTCCGGCTTCTGAGTATAGTTGCGTGGTACTGTACTGGCCGCGTTTGCCTACGAAGCCCAGTAAGGTCAGGGATGGGGGCTGCCATTATGACTGTTTTAATGATGTCATGCTCAGGGGCGGGGGATTAGCTTTTGTGTAACAGATGCCGGTCAGCCAGGTGGATTGGTGGAATGATGTGATTATCAGAAAATGGCTGGTCACAGGTGCCTGTGTTTGCGTGCGTTTCTTGGAGGGAGACTGAGGTCATGTCCATTGGAATAGCTTCTGTATTCGTGCCATCTGTGCCCTGCAGCTCCCATTGGCCCCTCTTGAGATGAGCCTGGCTGCTCAGTCACTCTGCCAACTTGTGTGGTACATGCTTATGCTGATGGTTGGTTTGTTTACTGGCAAGGGTACAGGGCTGGTGCAGTCTCCCTCAGGATACTGCTTTGAATGTTGCCTTACACTGGTGTCAAGCGATGGGGGCCTGTTGTTGTTTTGTCTCATGTTTCAGTCCATATTGCTGTACTTGAACCTTCACATGCCTGTGCTGCATCAGTACGGCAATGGTGCCATGCCAAATATGGATGGCCACTCACAAGGCACTTGGAGCCCCTACATTCATTTGTTCGTTATCATGCATGGGTGACTTGTACATTTCACTGGTTGCATTGTGTAACTTCATTGCACCTACGAGGAGTTGTGCAATGTGGGCAGGGAGTGGTGTACAGGCACTCAGTAGGGCCATTTACGGTTGGTTCACGATGCCGTAATTCTCACCATGGCGGAATGGTACTTTCCGCCATGCTTGATGGCGTTAAGTAAATGTCCGCTAGGGTCAGAATTCGCGTACCGTTGCGCCATGGTGGTAATTACGGTTTTGCATGGCGCGCGTGCGCGTACTTGGTGCAGTTAGCGTTGGCGTTCACTACGGTGTCGCTGATGGCATCGTACTTTACGGTGACGGGTCATAATCGCACCGAGCGGTATTCGATGGCGGTATTACATTTCCGCCATCGTTTTTCGATTTCCGCCAGGGTCGTAATGAGGGCCATGGTCTTTTACAAGCCCCTTAATCATTAAATACTTGCCCTTCGAATTCCATAATATTGTTTGTTTTGTTAAAGGCAAGCCCCCCTTGATGAAAATTGTCATCCCTCTTTTTTTTGCTGCCACTTGATGCAAAAAAGCAGCAGGTGAATACCCTGCCTGCTAGCCTTTTCTCATCTGTGGGAAGCAGGTGAGTCTTTCGGAGAAAAACAATCAAGAGCTCTTTAGCAACCAGCTTTTGTGTTATAGCCTTACGTTTCACTGGGGAATTGAGGCCCCTAACATTAATGCTCCATATTTTAGTGTTATTTGGACTGGACTGCTCATTCCTGCTACGTAAGTTATCCATTTGTAAACAGATCAAAGACCTTTCAGATGCCCATCATCTGAACTATAAGGATTCAACCATGTCATCACTAAAGCATATGGACCATGTTGCTCAAGCCAGAAACACAAAGCTTTTCCCCATTTCCCACAGAGGTCTAAATCAACAACATAACAGTGAACCTTGCATCTGCCTTAACTATCTTCTTGACCTCAATTTGGGTGTAATCCATTGAGCCAAGGAATACGGGTTCCTGGCTCCCTTAACCCTCCTCTCCCACACCCACAACATGTTCTGGAAGTATTGAAGAAATTGATGAGCGTGCCTTCGTCCGCTTTTTAAGACTGAACAATTATGAGCTTGCAGAATGATGCACAAGTTTCATTGTTGTTTTTCTTTGGCCTGATGAATTTTGGCTGCCATTTAATTTTTTAAAACCTAAAACCTGCATGAGCCACGTTTCAATCCTGACTCTGAGTAACCACATCAGTATTATTTGTGTCTTGCTCTTGCGCATGCTTGCCAATGCTCTCTTTATGAATTATTTATTCTGCTTCCTCTTCATTAGCTATGAAGTACTTTTGAAAATTCAGAGAAAACAGTCGTTTCATCGGAAACCCCTATCGGGGTAGTAGATGGACCTTCCTCTCAAGCATTGCGTTACCATATCAAACCGTCTTCTCCTGGATAGTGTTGATTGAGATTAATCTTGGAATAAAGTTATATTTTCACCACAGAATTGGACTGATTTGGAGGTTCTGGCTGATTTCATGATCCTCTCCTTCATCTGATAAAAATGTACTCAAGTAAGAAGGTCTTTATCTGATGAAAGAAGAAGAAGACTGCGTTCTGTCGGGAAGAATTTCAGAGACGTCCTCAAGGTCTAGAATTAGCATGTCTTACAGTGGGAGTTAGGAGTGGGATAAAGAGACGCATCCTCTCACTTCACCATCTTGTCCCTGCCTCCTTCTCTCACAATCTTAAACAAGCTAAAGCTAAGTAGTATTTCGAGTCCCTTATTCGTTCTGTGTTCCCCTGCCAGACTTCTTTATTCCACCTTAAACAAACTTTCTGTCCCTCCTTCCTCTGATCCTTCTACTTTCTCAGCACCCACTTCTAATGACTTTGTACCTTTTTTCTCTCTAAAATGGAAAAAACCAGATCCTCATTACCTTCCCAGATTTCCTCTGGATCTAGCGTGGCTTTGTCTATTTCTATTTTAGTCCCCAGTCATCTTTGCTTCCAATTTCAGAGAATGATGTAGCAAATTCTATTTCTCGCTACCATCCTATTGCTACCCCTTCTGATTCTCTCTCTGCCTGCTTAATTAAATGTATGCTCCCTTAATGTATTCCTTTGTAATGTCTCTCTTAAACTTTTCTTTATTCTCTGGTTGGTATCCTTAGTCTTTTAAAGTAACCACTAAAATTCCTCTTCTAAAGAAACCCTCTCCCAAGCCTGCTGGACCTTCAAATTTACATCTAATTTTTAATCTCCCTTATTTATCTAAAAGTCTTGAGTGTCTCGTTTATTCTCAAGTATCTTAACCTGTACACTCTTCTTCCATCATATCAATCTGGCTTCCACTCTGGTGTTTCTACTCAAACCACTTCTTCTTTCTGTTTCTAATTGTAGTGTTCATGCTCGTCACTATAAGCTTTCCACAATTCATTTGTTGGTGGACCTCAGTGCAGTTTTTGAAATGTGTGATCATTCTATTCTTGTTTCTAAACTCTCATCATTAGGCTTATCTGATATGTCTTGTGAATGGTTTCTTTTCATACCTTTCTAACTGCTCATTCACAGTTTCTTGGAAGGGATCAATATCTCAGTCCTACCCTCTTTCTTACTGTATTCCCCAGGGCTCTGTCCTAGCCCCTCTTCATTTTCTCTTGACACATCCCTCTGTCTTCTCTGATTCTTGATTTTGGTTTCCATGTGCATCTTTACGCTTGATTCTCCGATTTTTCTTTCATTTCCTTCATTTAATGATTACATTCAGCAACGCCTTTCTTCTCGAATCCTGGATGTCTTCTCAGTTTCAATGCCACAACCCCAAAAAAGCAAAGATTTTGTGTTTTACTGCTGTCTCATGTATTCCTCACCGTCTGGCAAGCTTGTTTCCTCATCTTCATCTTCCTGTTGGTCTTCAAGCGTGTAATCTTGTTTTTATATGTATTGTTTATTTTTACTGCAACCTCAAATTGCCTACATCATGCAATCATGCCAGTTCCAACTTTTTTTTAACAACTTTATTTCAATATGGACACTGCAGGTTACATCTCTCAGATTATGCAGAGACATTGGAATTGCTTTCACCCCCACCTATCCTATTCCCCACCTCCCTCCACCCCTTGTGTTATCACTTAGGTGACTTGGTACATTTCCCCCCTTGGGATCGTCTCTTCTTACTGCCACTCCACTCCCCTCCTCCAGAGCGGTGTGAAAATTAGGGCGGGGAAGGCCCTGTCATATTCTAGGACTGGATCTCAGCAATCCGTGAAGCGGGGTAGCGTCCCTTCCTTGGCTGCCATGACCTTCTCTGCCACCAGAATGTCCCACACCTTGGTCCACCATAGGGGAAGCAGGGGCCCTTCGCTGGATTTCCATCTGCGGGTGAGTGAGATCTTGGCTGCTAGTAACAGCTGGATTATCAATTTTGTGGTAGGTCCAGTTCTAGGGTAGACGTCTGGTACTGGGGTGCCCAAAAGGATCACTTTTAGCACCAATGGCAGCTTGCGGTGCATGATAGCTTCTATTGTCTGGAGTACCTGTTCCCAATACGACTGAGCCCGCGGGCATTCCCACCACATGTGGAAGTATGTTCCCCAGGCACCACACCATCTCCAGCAGTTCAGATTCAATGAGTTTTTGTAGTGGTGCAGACGTTCCGGTGGGTAGTACCAGCGATAGAGCAGTTTTTTAGCGCCCCTTCTTTGTTGGTGATGCATCTGGATGCAGAGTTGTTCCTGGACCAGATGTAGACCCATGTCTGGTCCTCGATGCTATGTCATAGGTCCGATTCTCATTTAGTCATGTAAGTTGGCATCACCAACAGCACAGTTCCATCTTCTTAATATTAAAAAAGATCCAGCATCTTTTAAACTTTGCCTCTATTAAAATGATTCTCCAAACTATCATCTTATCTCATCTTAACTATTGCTGTTCTCTCAACGTTGATCTTCCCAACCATGCCATTCTTACTCTGTGATCAATTGCAGTTCGTTTTTTTTTTGCTTGCCCTGGTCAGTTAGTATTTCTCCATATTTGGCTCACCTTCGTTGGCTACTAATCAAACAATGTTTCAATATTCAGTTTTTGTGTTTATTCTTTAAGTGTATTCATGCTTTGGCACCTGCTTAACTTATTCTCCCAGATTTCCTACATCATCCTACTAGAGACCTACGTTCTGCATCTCAGTTACGTCTTGCTTTACTGCACCCACCTTGTGATTTTTCCCTGTTCCATTCCTTTTACCAACTTACACCTATTCTCTGGAGTGTTCTCTCTCGAAAGATTTGCTCCTGTTATATTCTTTTTCAGTTTAAAAACTGCCTGAAATGTAACCTTTTACAGTTTGTCTTTGCTTAATATCTCTATAAAGCATTGTTTTATGTGGTTGTTATTTTTGGCTCATGCCTTATTTACATTTTCTTTTGTACCATTTCCTATTGTCGCTTTGGCAAAAAGTGCTATATAAACTGTGTAAAATAAATAAATACATAAATAAATAGTTCCTGTAGTATGATCTTCATATCTTGCTTTATTGCTAAGGTTTCCAAGGCTTCTGAGGATTGTGATTCACCAAGGATTTGTGCCACTACTGTGATCGGATGTTTATTGGTGGGTTTCTCCAGGAAGGTAATATCTTCACCTTTAGCTCTGGGTGAGGATTTAGACATGACAGGGGATTGATTTATAGATTAGGTGCAGTAGAATGCCTTGGCTCTGAACTCAGTGGTGCCGGCAAACCCCTCTTTTCCCCTCTGTACCCCTTTTTCATGAGCTACAGTGCTTCTAAATGGCCCATGAGTTTGAGAATTAAAATATGTTGAATTTATTGCCTCTCTGCAACACTGAAACCATACAGGAGGGAACAGAAGGATCCATTCTTACTATGCATTCTCACCTTTCAGGAGCATAGACAAACATTCCTTGCTGGGCATGAGGCCGCTGCTGGGGTACCCCGTTTACCTAATAGTGATTAATTCATGACCCGCAATGGTGGTCCTCTCGATGAAAATGGCCAACAGGTTGAGTGATCGTGCCCTCTCAATTCAAGCTTCTACAATGGGGAACGCTGAAGAGGTGGCATTGATCCATTAGTTGGGTGCCCCAGTTTAGGTGATTCAAGCCTGCTGGTGCAGCTAGCACAATGCCTTGGCGCTGCCCTCTTCACCCTCCTTCAGAGCCGGACACAGATCCAGGTTCCATAGAGACCACCAGCGAGACCTCAGTCTCACTTCTAGCAGTACTGATAAGTTGTAATCCCGGTGGTCATCCGTCATCAAATCACATCAGTGTTAGGCTGAGGAAGCCCCTCAGTTTCTTCCCCGCTCGGGATCAAGACACCGTATCAGCAGGCCTCAGGATGGCTAAGCAGGATCTCTGCTGGCCTGGGGGTCAATAGGCAGCTCAGGTGGTCTGGGAGATCCTGATGGCATAGAGGCTCTGGCAGCACCCCAGTGGCTTCCCCGGAAACCCTCTCATTAGACAACTGTCTTCCTCATTGGAGGGTGGAACGGATTATTGCACACCCAGCAACAAGGAGCTCACATGGATCCATCCGCCATGTTACCCGGCTTAGCCACTCCCCATTCAGATATTATTTTAGATTATATATAGATGACAGAACAAAGAAAAGCAAAGTGGGTGTTGTTTTCAAATTTGGAAAAAAGTTTTATATATATATCTGATAGGCAGAGCTGTTCTATGTTTATGAATATTAATCAGTTATCATGAAGAGGAACTTCAACATCATCAAACATCAAAATTTACCATATTTGACAGGGTAGGTAAGCTACCTGTCATGAGGGGTTGGCAACCCATGTCAACCTTGGGTTGGAGGCTTATAAGGGTGGAAACCAGAACCAGTCCTACCCAAGAGGTGAAAAGTGGCATTTGGGAGAGCCCAAGTTCATGTCCCCTCATTAAGTGCCTCTATGTGTGTCAACAGTACCACTTCTGACCACTCCATTTATGGATCACATGATAATTGCTGAGTCTTATCTGTTTTTTGTAGTTGTAGAAAAACTACAACTACCAGCCTGCACTGTGCAGAAGACACCAACACACTGAAGGACAGAGAGACACAGACGCAAGCGATAGTAACAATGAACGGAAAGCAAGCAAAGCCTCCATACTAAGTGACCATCACGAATTTGAGCCTACAGAGCAGCTTGCACAGCATTTTTGCTCACTTAGTGCTCCAATTCATTCAAGACATTTCATTCTTATGACAAGGCCACAGGACTCGGAGCATGCAATACCAGTTTATGGACCGTCTGGACATGACATTACCCAAAATGGAATTTCTGTTACAGCAGGCCACAATTACTGATCTGTGGCAGACCCACCTGAGAAAAATGGGTTGGGCTTAGACCCTTTTTATGAATTGCACTGTTTGTTACACCACTCGGGGTGGGAAGAGAAGCCACCAGGCAACCAGAAGGTGAGAGCCAATGGGGCATACGTGGGAGGATAAAGGGAAGGACAGCAGATATGAAGGTGTGGGTTGTTTATGTCAGGGCAGACGAGGATGAAGTGGCAGACCAAGAGACAAAAAGAAGGAATGATGGTCGGAAGGTGTGGGGAGGTGATTTGTAGACAAGGTGAGGTATTGGTTGATGAGAGAAAGTGGTACTATATTGTGATTGTGCATGTATGCTGTGTGTGTAAGAGGGGTAGAAGAAGAGAAGGGGTTGAGTAGAGGAGTGACTGAGGGAGTGAAAAGAGGGTGGCAGTGGAAAGGATAGAGTAGTAGAGTAGTAGTTGTAGTGGTGTGGAGAGAAGAGAGAGTAGGAGTAGTGTATTGTGGCAAGAGTAGTAGTAATGGTGGTGAGGAGAGAGGAGAGAATATGAGTTGTGTGGAAAGGAGAGAATAGTAGTAGTGTCATGAGCAGGGACTTTTTTTATATCGTCACACACCAATCTTTAGGGAATCCAGTTCAACCATAATACCCCTTATCAGATAGTTATTTAAACTCATAAGCAACTGGTGTCAACTCCAATATCACCACACTATGTGGATTAGATGTTTACTATCTCTTTATGCATTGTACTTGTGTGGACTACAGAAAATCACACATTATCCTTTTGAGTATGTCAAATCATTTGTCACAGTTCCTGTAGAAACTTCCTTATCATTATACACCACTCATTTGGTGACTTATCATCACTCCACACTAGTGCTGAAGATTTAAATTTTACCATAATCCCCCATGCAAGCTCTAATATCAATGAACGTCAATGTTAGTATAATCCCAAAGAAGCACTGATAGGATTTTAATATATTTAAACATCTCTGGGGTCATTTTATACATCGGCACATCATTTATACAGGAATTCAGTAACATCATCATATGCCATCATTGCATGAACTTCATGCACCATCATGTTTTATTTTTTATTTTATTGTTTAAAGCAGAGGAGTGATGTGATAGCCAGCATTTGGGCTAGCATCTTATAATAGTAGCACCGTACTGTGAGTTGCTGTCTGTATATTGGTGTGTGCATCCATTGTGATTAGTCCTTGGGCAGGTGTTGTTCAAAAAGCCATGTTTTCAGAGATTTACAAAATTGGAGAATTGTGGGGGCATTCCAGGCCGATACAGGGATCGAGTTCCAGAGGGTTCTTGTTATTGTCAGTGTGGCACTCTGACCTGTAGGTATCTAAGTGATCTACTGGTACAAAATGAATCACATGTTATCCTAAGCATGCATAACCCAAAGTACTGCTTAGAAGAAGAGCGTCTTGATTTTTTTACGAAAGGTCAATAAATCAGGGATGCAATAGGCTTCTAGGGGCAGTTGATGCCAATGTTTAATTGAATTTATGATGCAAACCCTCACCATGACATGGGCTTGTTTAAAGTGTGGCATGCGGAAAAGAAGAGAAGCACTGGATCTTAAATCAAGCGAGGGATTACTACTTTGACATTCTGTTCCTGATGTAACACGGACATCCACCACAAAAAGCTCTATGGGCCAATATTAATAGTTTGGAGTCAATCCTGGCCTCAACTGACAGCCATTGAAGCCTTCTGCGAATTTGAGAGATGTTTTGTTATGTGGCATTTGTATAGCGCCTAATGCCATTGGTCTGGCCTCAAAGCATGGTGGGGTGAACGCCCTTGGAGGAACGAAGTCTGCGGTATGAGAATTGAAAGGAGGATATATAGAATGTGTGTGTGCATGTGGGATGTGTTCCACAAATAAGCCCGAGACAGCCAATTAGTGGACAAATGCCATTTATTTTCTGGTTCCAGCTACAATTAACCTCATTGCAATCTCTCCGTCGGCTCTTCTTGTTATCTGTCAGTCTTCTTCTGGTTCTCTCTTTTAGGGCTCTTCTCTTCCTCTGGTATGGATTCAGTTCCTAATATGCTCAGGTGAAATTTTGCTCTTCACACACCACCTCCTCTCTCAAAGGCTGGTACAAGAATGAATTAATCCATCATTACAGGATGCCTCTTTAAAACCCCTCTTCTCCCCTGATTGGGCAATGATCCAGGAAGTTCCCACCCCCTTTCCCACAAGGCTACCACCTAAGGCTGATGAGGAAGGAAACATATGTCTCTGCCGGTCTGGCGGGGACACACCATACGCCTGAAGCACCCCCCACAGGGGCCCAACAAAGGGATTTCCCCTGTGGCACAGCCATGGCTGGATACAGCTAGCTGATTCATGATAAGATGGCCGCCGTTATCGATCGAGCTCCAATGAGCTCCCACGCATCATCGCGCCACCAGCAAGCAGCTGAGTAATGGAGGAACGGCCCTACCCGGCACTCCCTGCGAAGCCGGAAGGCGATTCCGGCCACCCCACAAGGCCGCCGCCTAAGGCTGATGAGGAAGGAAACAGATGTCTCCTCCACGACCACCATCTAGCCCGCGCCATTTTGCATCCTGCAGACTTACCTGAGACACCCGGAATACACTACCTCCAGCAAGGCAAAGGTAAGTCTTTCAATGCAAATGAGACATACTCTAGCATTGCGATGCCACGTGATGCTCCTCCATGCATTTCGCCCCTGAGCTGTGCTAAGTATATCCTGAGGCTGCCCCCTACCCATGGCCTCAAACCTGCAATGATAAGCTCATGTACCTTGTCTCCCCAGCCCAACCAGACTGCATACAATCCCACTGCCAAATAACCATCCGCCATAATGGCTAAACTCACTACACCCACCCTTAAAGAATGTCCCACGCCGATGAGGCTAGCATGTACCAACCCCAGCCTAGCCTCAAACTCTATAGTTACCAGCAGGAAGAACTCGCAAACAGCCCTCCCACCAACCGCTAACCTAAATATTGCAATACTTAGAGCCCGGACTTACAGCCGACTGACCCATCTTGGCACAAACCCCAGGCCAAACAGAAACGGGCACTTACGAGCCTCTATACACACCCATACCAAACCTAAACATGTGCATCAGATCCCTGGTCCTGAGTTCACAGTCAGGAACCCAACGGCCATGCCCATTTTACCCCATAGTGCTGAGCTCCCTGCACAATTAGAAGTTCCTGCACCACCCACCCTTGACCAGCCCAACACTCCCCCTCCCAGCAGCATACAAATCAGACAGACGTCTACATTCCTGGGAGCCCTCAGCAATGTTAGATCCCTACCCGCACACGCTCTGGAGATAAATGACCTGTTATGCACCCTTAAACAAGACCTGTTTGCCATCAGAGAGACATGGCTGAACGCGGCCTGCGGTCCAGCCCTATCACTTGCAATTCCCCAGGGCTATACCATATATAGGAGCAACAGACTCACCTCTCCCTAGAGAGAGGGGTTGTTGCCCTTATCGCAAACAACTCACTACTCATTAGACCCTTTTCCTCTTCTTTTGAAGGCAACAGTGACCTGCTTTCTACCAAAATCTCCATCTCATTCCTTGCAAGCTCAACTACCAGGAGAATGAGTTCCTACTCATCAAAAATAACAAGGAGTACATTTTTGTAGAAATCATCTCCAAACAAGAGGAATGACTAAGGTTTCCAAAAACTGGAACAACAAAGAACCTTTTGCACTATATTGGAGCATCTTCAGGGGTGATGCTATTATACGCGGAGTACTCAGAATAGGATACAAGGTTTTCCAGATCCAGGCTGGCCAATAAATTAGTTCCGATTATGTTGCTATGCATAGAGTCCGCTGGACACAAAGAATTTTGCTGCAAGTTCAGGCACAATTTAAGCAGGGAACCATTATTGCCAATCTCTGGAGATCCGGATAAAAGGCTCTTATCACCTTCCCTGTTGTTTCCCAACACAGGTCCCGGAATCAAACCCACATTGTCTGCTATACTGTCCCCTGGAGGCGGTAGCGGAACAACCCAATTGTAAAAAAAAAACACTTTTCAGTTGGGGGGTGTCCACTTGCCCTTTCTTCTCTTTTTTACTTTTTTTCATTTCAGGCGTGCTGTTAGGGTGGGTTGGACCACAAGAGGGGCTCCAAGTACTTTTCCTCGAGGCATCAGATATACTCCACAACCCATATTTCGATTTCGTATTTGCTTTCATTTTGTAAGTTGTTCCAAAATAAAGGGCACAATTTGGCATAGGGCTGCAGAACGGTGCTTAGTCCAACAGGAAGGCCCTCTACTGGGAGAACAAACTCTGCACAGGTCCTAGTACACAATATTGGTGCTTACGCTCTCTCCACCCCTGCAGGTAATACAAGGACTAACTCCACTCTAAGTGTCCCGGAGAGACCCCACTGTCGATGATAACAGCCACAACAGGTGGCGGGTGAGGGACGGAAAGCTGCAGTGTTTACAAGCACTGGCCCACAAGCTTTCCCTCACTGGGGCTTCCAGGCTTCCCACTCAGTCCTGCTCCAGACTTCCCAAGACTGAAGCTGGAACTCTTTACAATCTGCAAGGAGCTGGCCAATCCTGCCGCAGTCTCTACAGCTCCTGTCTCTTCCCAGGCCCTCTGCACAGCGCTGGCTTCACATTTTATCTCTAAAACCCAGGACAACCTGACCTCTCTCTCCTCCTCTCCCCTTCCTTCCTCTACTCCCTGATCTTCCTCTGGCCATTCTTCGGCCACCTCCCCTCCCTCCTTCTCTGCCTTTGCCTTGTTCTCCCACGACAAGGTTTCTAGATAAGTCCTATCTATGAAAGTCTTGTCAAAACAGGTTCATCCCTGTTCCTCCAAAACCATCAAGGAACATATTGACTCTCTGGCTCCTGCCCTGGCCGACTTCTGCAACCACTCCTTCACCACGGGAGTCTTCCCATGTGCACCCTCTTCTTAAGAAACCCTCTACCGACCCGTCCTGCCCGGCTAACTATCGCTCAATCTCCATCACTCCTTTCCTGGGCAAACTCTTGGAAAAGCTGGCCATCTCCCAGCTCAATCTTCTCACTGAATCTGTTAGTTGTCTCAGAGATCATCAGTCTGGCTTCAGAGCTACCAGAAGCACAGAAACTGCTCTCCTGAACATCCGTGAAGACCTGCTCTCCAACCTTAATTTCAACACCCCTGGTGTCCTCATCTTACTTGATCTCTCTTCTGCCTTTGACATAGTCAACCATGCCATCCTGCTCAACTGTCTCCGTGATAACCTGGGGATCACCGGTCAGGCCCTGGCGTGGCTGACTTCTTTCCTCTCTGATCGGTCCTCCCAGGTCCAACTTGGGTCCTTCCTCTACTCTATCTCTACCTGTGGTGTTCCCCAGGGGTCGAACCTCTCTCCCTGGCTGTTGAACCAATACCTGGCACTTCTTGCCCACCGCATTGGTGCGCTCTGCCCCAACTTCCAGTGCTATGCAGATGACACTCAGCTCATTTTCAGGCTACCCTCAGCCACCTCTTTTCCTTCTCTCATCTCTGACTTTCTTTCCGCCATCCAGGAGTGGTGTGCTGCCAATGATCTCTGCCTTAATGCCAGTAAGACCGAGATTCTCCTCATTGGCACACCCACACCCTCCTTTCCTGTCACTCTCTGGCCGGCCTTTCTTGGACTTCTTCCTGCTTCCACCTGTGAGGCTAAAAGCCTCAGTGTCATCTTCAACTCCACACTCTCCTTCTCTCCTCACATCTCCGACGTCTCTAAGAAGTCGCACTACCAGCTGCACCTCCTCAGAGGTATTCTTCGTTTCCTCTCCTTCCCCCAGAAGCTCACTGTCTCCAGCGCTCTGGTTCTCCCTAGGCTGGACTATTGCAACAGCCTCTTTCTAAATCTGCCTGCTTCTACTCTCCACCCTCTGCAACTCATCCAGAACAGGACTGCGAGGCTTGTATCACTCCAGGACTGAAATCTCTGCACTGGCTTCGAGTGCCTGTGAGGATCAAGTTAAAAAACCACTGCAATACCTTCAACTCTCTCTTCCTAAGTATCTTCCTTCTCAAGCTTTTTGCTCATCGCCTCCGACTCCCTCAGGGTCATTGCTTCTCCAAGCAACAAGTTGGTGGTAGATCTCTTTCTTCGGCTGGGACCTCCCTCTGGAATAGCCTCCCTGCCTCCATGAAAATTGAGGAGAATCATCTCTGGTTCCGGAAGCACCTCAAACCCTTTCTCTTTGCTTCTGCTTTTTCTCCTCCTCTTCCCTGCTGACTACCTGGCTGAAAGTGAAACTGCACTGGTTACCTGGCCACCCTCTGATCTTGGACCCAGGTCCCCTCCCCGCCAGTCGCACACCTACAATGCCTTCCTGGCAACCCCCACACTTGTGGACTGTTTACTGTATCCCTACAGTCCCACTACCAGCACTTGACACCTGATGCCTGCACTTACCCTAGCACTTGCCACCTGCCGATCATACTTTTACTTATTGTTATTTATTCTATTATCCCATGTACTGCACTGTCCGCTCCCCCTTCACCCTCCCATGCACTTGCGCGATCTGAATGACACCTGGCCTAGTAGGAACGTTGTCTGTTTTCCCTCTGTTCCTCCTCCCTTGCCTCGTCATGCCTTGAAACACTTGTATATAGGCGCGTTATAAATGCCACATCATATCATATCATATCTACTGTGTTCGGCAGCACCCTGCTCCTGATGGGACTTGTGTCTTTCCGGGAGAAACTTGGAGCAGTTTCCTGGCATAACGTGCAGTGCTAAGCGCTAACTTTCCCATTCCCTAATATCTGGCCCACTGCACAGAGCTTTCAACAGCATGGACCACAGAACCTTCAGTAGTCCGCAGCCGCCGCTGGGAACCAAGCCCAACCGGCCTGGTGCAGTGCCCCGATACCATAGCACTGATGTTCTCTTCTCGCCAGCAGAGAGTAAAGGTGAGAGGAAAGGACCTCTCAACGTTCCGACATCCCAACACCAGCCAACACCAGCTGTGTCAAGCCGCACCTTTTGATCCTGTTCACTCACATTAGAGGCTGCGGCCTTAGAGGCTGCTTACCCTTTTCTGACATTGTATGCCCCAGATAGTCAATGTGTTGCTTATTTAGTTTGCACTTCTCTTTGTATACAAGCCTGCTCTCTTCAGTTTCTCTAACGCACATTTTAGTCTTTCATTGTGTTGTACTTTGTTGTCTGCATGCATTCGAATATATGGTCTTCAAAGAATAATATACCTTCATCTTCATTGAAGATCCTATACCTGATGTTCTGGAATACTAGTGAAGCTGACACCAGTCCAAACGGCATCCTTACTTATTGATACAAGTGTTCTGGTGTGATAAATGCTGTGAATTGCTTGGACGTTTCTTGTAGGCGTACTTGGTGGTATGCAACAGTGAGATCCAGGATCAGAGAATACTCTCACTGTCCCAATAATTGACAATAATTCATGAATATGCGTTGCCGGTCTGGTATTAGACACTTGTTTAGAGACCTTAGATCAACACATTTTCTTAGCTTCCCTTACAGCTAATTCTCCAATTCTCCAATTCTTGATTGACTTCATTTTGCATTGTGATGGGTACATTTTGCAGCTTTTGCATTACAGGTCTTGACCCCAGTACCATCCATATCTGGTACACATACCCCTTCAGACACCACAATCGGTCTGATTTATTTATTATGGGTTCATCTACACACATGGATACTGCGTCTTTGTAGTTGGGATCCAGTTTCACATTCAGCCTTTTTTGGTGTACCCAACTTAGGAATGGCATGTCGCCCTTCTCTGTCAGGTACACTTTTCCTTGCACAAGCCGGTTCTTGAATGGTAGGTAGGCATGGAATTCACCCCCTCATACTCTGACAGCCCAATGTCAACTTTGTGCACTACTCTTGTGTTAAATACCTAACTGAATTTCTTCTTTGGCAATAGGGAACACTTTTCTTTAGAGTTCACCATCATGGTTATGGGCTTTCTATCGACATGTACTTCGGCTGTGTGGCTATCCAGGGGTTTGTCCTCATTGATTATCACTTGTATGCTTTCCTCTTCTTCCTGGCTATATTTTTCTTCTATTTTTTTATTTTTTTTTATTTGATTTAACTGTTTTTAGCAGTTTTTACAAAAGAGGAAAGTCACTGTTGCTTATATTTTTCTTCTATGCAGTGGACATATTCTGTAGACCTAGAGCACTATTTGTCATGCCCCACTTCCTGCATATTATTTGTCGAGCAGGGCAATTTGGGCTGCTTGCCCAGTGCGTATCGCTGTCACATCTGAAGCTCTGTTGTTTCTAACTGAGGTTGGAATGCCATCTGTTGCTTATTCCTCTGTTTATCCCTCATCCATGTTAACCACACCCACAATCTGGTTAGCAATATGATTTATTAGCTTGTCTCTGACTTTGTCGACCTTGATGTAGATTGCACGACAGCTACCTCATGTGCGGTGTTACTGGGTGTTATAACTACCTGTGTATTTGTACTCCCCTCATCTAATGCTTTCACACATGGCTCCATGTGCTCAACCTCTTTTGCTATGCGAAGAACCTCATCCAGTTGTCAGGTCACTTTTGAACCACAGTTTGTCCCTCCTCTTGCTATTCCTGCATTGTAACAAGAGCTTGTCTCTCAGCCTCTCTTCCATCTGCTGTCCAAAACTACATGTTCTTGCCAAATCTTCTACTCTACGTCATGCACCCTTTTCCCAAACTGGTATCTCTCCAGAATTGTGCTAATTCTCTTATCGTAGTGTTTATCAATTTTTTTGATGAATTTCCTTTACTTATTCAAACCCCCTGCCTGTTCCTGGGGCAGATCCGGTAGGTTGTCTGGCAGTCCCAGGCAGTGCATCAGTAGGGATGTCTTCCTTTCTGTCAATATGCCTACCCTCGGGCATCCGGATCAAGCCCATCAGCCCTGGGAGCAGGCATCCAGATATTTAATAAAACCCCAGCAGCCCCGACTGGGGGCTGTCTGGGTTCAGTCCTGGCGCCTTAGGTGCCAGGCTCATAACAGAAATCAGTCCTGGCGCCATAGGGGCCAGGCACATAGACTTTACTTACCTCATGCAGACCATGCTGCAAATGAATCCAAGCCAACGTGAGGCCTGGATGGGACTATTTTACTACAGGGACTATTTTTTACTCGGGTGTGGTTCTAGGGACTTCTTACCTGGAACTACTTTGGAGGCTATTTAAACCACGCCCGAACAGCAACACATGCTTCGTGTTATTCTGCATCCAGCAGCGTAACGCTCACCGTGCCTGCAGTCAGCATCCAGTCTTCAGCCACGCCCGTCTCGAATCCAGAGCTCCTAGCAATAGAAGAAAGAAGAAGGAAAGGTTAGAACACAGATATTATTTCAATCCTTACCTGAATTTCGGATCCATCACGTCTTCGAACTTGAAAAGAGCATTATTCTACACGCGTCGCATCGCCAGCTGCAGCGCCGCACCATACTCACCAGTCCTCACAGCATTTTTCAATCCGGTGCAGCCTCCATTATTTTCTTCGTCGAATTCCACCATCTAGGGGACAAAAGAAACATAAGGTGAGCCGAGAGAGCCAACAAATACAACCTCTCCACCATAGACTTACAACCGGAGGCATTATTCTGTAACAAACCGCAACTTCTTATGCCGCACCTGTAAGGAGAGAGAAACCAGCAATTTAAATACACGCATCTTTTACCGGACAGTGGTGGGTAATACAGACTCTTACCTGAACACCATCAGCTGCCACAAGACAATCTTCCCTTGGATCCAGCTGCAACACAAGAAAGGAATATACAAGAGTGAACATCGGACATATTGAACTCTTCACGTTGGAGGAGGTCGCAGCTGTCCGGGTCCCATCGACGCCCCTGTGGGAGCCAGGTGAGCGCAACACTTTCCTTTGGACATTTTGTGTCAAATACCATGGTAGAATAGTGCTCAAATGATTTCTTTCAGCGGTCCCATAGTATGGGTGGCTTGCCTGAAACATCATGGGTGGGTTTACATTTTGCAATGTGATTTGTGGTCTCTTGCTTAATTTACGATGTAATTGTTCATCTGAGATTTGGTCAGTTGGTGTTGGCAATGGTGTTATGTGCTTTCTTGTGTTCAGACGTCCACATGTTGGACCTAAAGGGTAGTCTAACACCCAAATCTTCCCTTAATCACAGTAATCCCACATTTTGATTCAGATTATTTTGTTTATGAATGATTTTTTCTTTTTTCAAGAAGACCAATATTTGGTTGCGTTTTGTTGCCTTTGTGTCATATAAAGACTGCCTTCCAAGTGAAACATTATTCTCCACTTTATTCAGTTCCTATGGAGGGCAGATGTTCTAAAAATCCCACTGGTTCCTGGTTGGTAGCATAACGTTCATACCATGGAACAGTGGTATATATTAGTGAGTATAGTTGAAATGTAATGGATGGACCGGAGTTAGTCAATAGATTCTCCAATATCCTCATGCATGAAGTGTTTTACACTTTTTCTAAACTCCAAACGCAGGGTATTCAAATATCATAGTCTTTCCTCTTGTTGTAAAGAAAGATCAAGCTGTAGTCTGGCATAGAATTTTATAATTTTTGATCCATCTTCTGCCCATACACAGTGTAAAAGCGAGCTGACCGGTTTCAGTGGTATCAGGGCGTTTAAACCACTTTCATCAAGGCTAATACAGCTGGTGTCAAGTGATCTGCTGTTTCCAAAGATTAGATGCAACGTAGTGTGGCTGCTATTCACGAGGACCCATCCTCATAGCGGTATTCCCCTTTTCAAGTTTAGCAAGGTGGTCTTTCTTCCAGACTGAGTGTCTTCAGTCTTCCTGCAAGGGCTGTGCGTGATCAGCCATATGTGGCGTAACCTTGGAGATACACCTCCTTCCTTTCGTGCTCCGTTCGAGCGTAGTTCTGCGCTAGCTGTGTTTCTCGTGTTCAACCATACACTCTGATACTCAGTCGGTTCGGGTTGGAAATTGTGCTTTTTTGTGCTTTGTTGTGTTTGAACTATTACTCTGTTTTATGTGCACAGCGTCTTTATTTATCTTTTTGTGTGAGTGCACCGCTTCATATTCCTTTGACTTTGTCTGGGACAAGGCCATCTCGCAATCCCTGTCCTCACGGTTTTTCCTTTTATATCTTGGTATCCTAGTCCAGGCCCGGCTCCAGCAGGAGGGCCAGGGGGGTCAAGCTCCCCCCAAGGGCACCAGCTGGGCCACCCTAGTAAGGAGGTCAGGCCAGTGGTGTTATACTCCACTGGGACTCGAGGAAGTGAGAGTGTGAGGGGGTGGATTTCACTGTAAACATGCAATAACAACCTCAGAAACATCATTCTGAGAGGCAGAACCGCAGGAGGCCCAGTCAGAATGTGTTTGCCTGCCCTAGACAATGATTTATGGCCCACAGACATGAAAGCACAAATGACCAGGGAGATGGAGAGCCATTCACACCTCTAAGTGAAGTAGCACACATATTCAAACAGGCTGCCTACAACTATTTTCTCAAACCTAAAATCACAATTTTGATTACTGTAATTTTAAGTATGTTTATTTCTTGAGGGACTTTAGCAGCTTTTCATATCATGCTTAATAAAATGGTTAACTATATCTAACAATAAATGCCAGGTAATGTTCCTTGAACACAGATTTCTGCAGAAGGTGCATCAACTGACTGGGGGCCCATATAAATTAATTTCAAAGTATATATTGTGTTAAATTAACTACTTGATTATCAGTGAAAATATGAAGTTAGTAGTAACAAAAAGGTAAGTCTGGAGGGGAGAGTGTAGTAAAATCAAAATGTGATAGATGGAAGACTTTGAATTAGACATTACCACTACCATTACTCTGTGCAACATACCTTGCTATAATTCAGTAGTATCTGCATTACAGAAGGGGACATACAGAAGGGGACAAGCTATTAGCAAATGACTCATGGTGCTGCCACCAAATATTGCAGTGCAATCTCAATTGCTAGGCCATGTCCCTCTGCACTGGAACACAAGCAACCACACACATTTTTGGGCCTTGTGGTCTAGCAGTTTGAAAAGGGCTTTGCACATTAATGACAGGGCCATAGCTGATTTGCAAACAGTGGTTAAGAGGGCTGGCCAGAGCTAAGCTGGTGGTTATAATTGATTCAGAGGCTTTTGACTATTAGACATAACCAGCACTCATGCAGTAGAACACTGATAGGAAGGAGATAAAATGTGAAGAGAAACACACATCCTATGGGTGTGTTAGGTCATGTGACCACCCAATGACTAGCCATGGCTATGTTAATGCCTATGGCATTACCATTAACAACCTGTCCCCCGCCATCAAAAGTAACCTTTCTGGAACTCTTTGAGCAAGCTCTATCACAAAGTAGCACCAAGCGTGTTGCTGTATTCGACTTGCCAGGGTCATATCTAAGCATTCTTTTGAGTGTTTAATTACTTAATTGCCTCTGTAAATGTGCTCCTGGTGTAGAAAAATCTCTTCATTTGTGTTTTCAGCCAGTTCATTTTATAAGCAATATATCAATATCTTTGTCAATGCCTATGTTACTTGCACTGAAGTCCTGTCTTAAGCAAGCAATCACAAAGCCAACAGTTTTGGCTTTGGTATAGTATTACCCTGGATATGGATGGGAATGCAGAATTTACTCAAACATCAATAATCGAATCGACTCAGGTAGTTGGCAAAAAGGTTAACTGTTTTAATATCAATTAGCTAAAACAAGGAGTACAACAAACATCAACGGACGTCTCAGTGCATGGTTTCTCAATTTGCTTCAGAAAAATGACTGCATTTATAGTAAAAACTTGTCATTAATGACGTCAACCTATGTACTTACTAACGTCATCCTTCGTGGCAAACTACAAAAACCTAGTGGCAATTGTGACAGAGTCAAAGGGAACATCTAAGTATACTTTCCATACTAGTCTAAGAAAGTAATATGCTTTTTAACATCAGGTGGGGCAACTAAGCCCTCGCCTAAAACAGGTCACCATAAACATTACTAAATACATGACGTCCCATTGGTTACACAAACTATAGGACCCTTAATCACACGTCCCCCTACAATTGGTTGGCACTCTAACCTCTGTCAGTACTTTTCCACCTATGTTAGCAGCACGTAGGCTGGGCTTCCAGGAGCTGGTGAGCTGGTCTTAACTATAGCTTCCCACCAATTATCATATCATCTATCATCACCTTAGTGGTCTGCTGTCAATTAAGGCTTTGAACTTGTATTTGGGAGTGTTCTTTACTCTGGAGAATTCAGGGGAGTGAAGGCACGCTCTGCCTTCATGCGTAGGTGTGGTCGTCATGTTTGTCCAACTTCATCCTTCCACCTGACTGAAGAGCACAAAACCGAGCTTCTAGTGCATTTAAAATACTATTTTCTAATAGACCGCTGACGTCTTCCTTATTTTTGTCCATGCCTTCTGAACAGGAGTTTCATTCTTTCACACGATTTGTAACTACTTTCTGCTCATCCAAGTCCAATAAGACCTTGGTTTCTTGGGACTCACCCAGCCTCGCCTTTCTGAGGTCGTTTTCTTTAATTCAATTGTTTTTTCAACTGCGACACACTGGAAAAGAGGCCTCCCTTCTCTGGTCCAGCTCTGCTATAATACGTAGGCTATAATACGTAGTGGAAACATCCATTCTTTACTTACTCCTACATGTGTATACGTTGGTGCATGCCGCCATCTATTCACTATAAAGCTAGCCTCAAGAATAATTTGGCTACTTGCGTTTCTTTGCATATGTACATGTGTAAACTGACTTGATATCTTCAATGTTTCTGTAGCATAGGTTTCTTCATCTTGAGCCCAAGATGTCACTTATCTTTGTGATACTTTCGTGATGCCTTATAGAATATCTGTATTCTCTTGTCTCTGCATCTCTTCTATGTACGTAAGCCTTGCTTTATGTGTGATATCACCATTCTTCTCTTCCATTCATCTGGCCTGTTTCTTCTGGTATCTAATTGAAATGGCCATCACACTGTCGTCTATGCAGGAATGGCTTCCTTAATGGGAACCTTGCTTCCAGGATTCTCCTTGGTATTGGTATTTTCACTGGTACTGCACGTGTCTCACCCTCTGGTTGCCAAAATATAGGCAAAATGGGCGAGATGGTGGTGGTGGGGGTACTTGGCACCTTCTCCACAATACCATCATATGCCCAGGTACTCACACCGTTAGCCAGCTGTTTCCATCTTATGGCCAGGTGGTGCCCTTATGGCAGTGCCTGGCAAATGCCTATCCATGCTTAATGAAAAGCCCAAGCTGTTGGCTTTGCCAGTGCATGGTGGCTTCAGGTTTTCTCCATAAGTGATCTTGTATATGCCCACATGTGGGTTTCCTGCTTTATATGCCTAGGAAATCAAGCTGCACCTCATTGAGTTGGTCCAACAAGTCCCTACCTAAAAATGCTAAGGCTAGGATAGCATGTATGGACCAGTTTCAGATCTTTTCTCCCCTAACTGCGAATGGCACCCCAAATACGAGCACGCACCCCTAAATTCCCGATCATGCCTTACCTTTGCGCAGTGATTCCTATGCGATTGGGGCCTTGCGCATCTCTTCACATGGCAGTGTGAACGGGAGCTTTGCATGCTGATTTCACAGATGTGATGTTAGCGGTCATTGGTTTCACGAAATGCTGGGTGTGCGATTTCCTTGCGCAGCCCGTCTGTAGACACACCCACGTTATTCCTCATTCTGCATCGAGAATGGGGAATATGCATGTTCCACCCCCTATTTAAATCTCTGCGCAGGCCCGACACGCAGTATGTGTGGAATCTCGCGCAAGGCGCTGAACTGCTCTCAGAGTCATGCTGGACCTGCGCAAAGTCCCTGCAAAGTCCGGAAAAGTCCTGCAATGTCAATTCCATGAATTGACCAAGGGTTTTTTGCACACAGAATGGCCTGCAAGGTCACTAATTTCCCTGCAAAGAATTCCATGAATATGGCCCCATATGTATTGTGTGTTTTGTTTGGAAAGCATGATCTATAATGTAAATCCTGGGTGCTGGGTGTGCCAGAAATGAAACATGAACACCCGCGAAATAACACGAGAGAAGAGTTTTTCCTATAATGTTGAGGGCAAAGTATAAAAGGTGTACATCTTTTAAAACTAAAAAACAATATTTAAATATTTCCTATAGAGTGCAATCAGAGGTGGGTTCAACATTTGGACAAGATGCAAACGCCCATACCCCACTGCTCTGTCTCTCTCTCCTCAACAAGCAGCCAGGCCCTTGCAGTGAGGTCTTATATTTTTAAGTGTCTCAGACACAGATTATTTACAACAGGAATTGATTCTAGATGAGAAAAGGTAACATGCAGTGACCACTGCTTTAGCACTTTTTTCTTTAAATTATATAGGGTTTTAAAAAGCGATTTAAGTGTGAATTTTGGGTGATTAGAAATGAAGAGAATACATAACAAGTCGTGTGAAATAATGAGCGTTCAGGAAGGGGAAACTAAAGCTACAATCATAGGGGATCAAGTGGAGTGGAAGAAGTGGCACTAAATGCAATTATCGCCACTTTTTTGGAGCTGCAGGATTTTGTATGATTTGGCAGACGAAGTTGGAGAGCAGATCCCACTGCCCAATCCAATTGGTTTTCCACCAGCACATATTTTTACGTTTGTGGGAAACCAATGGATTCCTATGGGATCCACCTGACATTTACACTTGATAAAAGCGGACAGATTCCAAAGGAATCCATTGTGAATGGCTCCCACAATCATTAATTGTGGAAGTGATTTTCACTTTTCCAGACACGTAGTGTAAAAGGCAAAGAGCAAAGGTGATTTTCATCTGTGTTTTATGTTTTACTTTTCCAGTACTTGGTGGAAACACTTAAAATTATTGAATGGCTCTTTTGCACAAATATGCAAACCGGAGTGGTCCCATCTGTGTGATTTAGGATTCAAAACAAAATGCCCCCTTTACTCTTGTCATCAAAATGTTTCTACAATGATCAATACATTGTCAGGTTGGCTTATCATGTGACTTGTGCATTTTTTTAAAGTAATCTGTATAAAATTGAGTTATTTTAGGTATTCAAAATCAAACTTTAACACATATTTGTACTAACCTGAGCCTGGAAGAAGCGTGGTTATGTATCGAAATTTCAGGCTAGGCTCAAATTCTCGCTTTGCCACTTAACCAAAGTTTGGGTTCATGGTCAAATCACTTAATTTCACTATGCCTTACTGATAAAATCCGGAGACACGGTAGGATTTTAGAGGTTTTTTCCGGACCCCATGCTGACGCAGCCGGCCAAGGCTCAACAAAACAAACAACTGGCATGCCTGGAATGTTGCTCTCCAAAGTAGAACAACATTCCACATGTTAAAGAAATAATTCAAACACTGTTTGACAGGCGCTCCAACATGAATGTTTTATTAGTCTTTTGTTGTAGAAAAATGTCTGTACTGTTTATACAGAATTAGAAAGAATCATTTTTGCTTTTTTTTGCACTCAACACGTGTTTCCCCACTTTACTTTCAGTGGTTCTTCAGGAGGTAAATGTACATATATAGCTTTTGTGAACAAGAAAAAAGAAAAGGAGAAAAAGAAATCTTTTTACAATTTTTACAAAAATAATCGAGATATTGATAGACTGATCAGTTAATATGATCAAACCTTTCTAGAAGTTCCTTAATATTAGGAACAGACCAGGCGCCTTAAACATTTTGCATCTGATTAACCAAGATTGAACCAAATTTTTACAAGTGAATTTCTCATTCATAAACATAATTTGCCAAAAGGAAAGGATTCTGAACAATAGAGAATATATAACTAAAATGTGTCTTACTGGTTAATGTTTTCTTGTGACTTGTAGGTTGTAATTAGAATGGTAAAATCCTGAGCATCTGTAGATTTGTTTTTTTTGTTGAAGTTTCTACTTCTTTTGTAGTACAGGGCCGTCCCTATTTAGTTTAGAGAGAGAAACTTTATTTATCAAAGGATTGGGGTAAACCATCCTGATTATTTCCAAAAATATACGTGCTGAAAATAAGAGAATGGCCACTGAGGCAGATTGTTCCCAGATTTGTCTTGCCTGGATTTCTCCTAGGATGCGATTCTGCCGGATTCTGGTTTGTAGCTGGAGCAGTTCCAGCTCGATTATTTTTGTAAAAAATTGTAAAAAATTGTCTTTTTCTCCTTTTCTTTTTTCTTGTTCACAAAAGCTATATATGTACATTTACCTCCTGAAGAACCACTGAAAGTAAAGTGGGGAAACACGTGTTGAGGGCAAAAAAAGCAAAAATGATTCCTTCTAATTCTGTATAAACAGTACAGACATTTTTCTACAACAAAAGACTAATAACACATTCATGTTGGAGCGCCTGTCAAACAGTGTTTGAATTCTTTCTTTATTGTGATGTTCAAAGCTCTCTGCAGCCTTGGGAGCAAACAAACACCTGTGTAGGCAGCACCAACAAGATTGAGGACAAAACTAATCAACATTATAATTTCCAATTACTCGCCTGGTCCACTCCATATCAAGGCTGGTTGTGTATTACTACAACATTCCACACGTGGCAGACTATGACACATCTCTCCCTCTTAACCATAACATTCAAATAACATAGTATGTAGAACAACTAAATAAGCACAAAAGAAATGAAAACAATGCAATGAAAAACAGTGGAACACATAGTCCTGTAAAACAATGCAATGAAAAACAGTGTAACATATAGTCTCTAAACAGGATGACCAACAGAATACAGAAAGAGACTAACATAAGGGTAAACCCCCAAAATACAATACTGAAGCTAGCTCACACACAACACTAGCACACAAAGTCTCTAAACTTGATGGGGGGACCGCGCCTCCCCACCAGACGACTAGTATCAGCCCATACAGCATCCTTGAGTGCCCCATTCCAATCAGCCCGTACAGCATCCTTGAGTGCCCCATTTCCATCACCACCATCAACACCCACATTAATGTGAACTTCATCGCTTGACTGCACACCATTCTCAACAGGAATACTCATCTGATCTCCTTGTAACATAGGATGAAAATCTAAAACAAACCCATCAAGTTCATCATCCCCATGATTACCCTCCAACACACCACCTTTGACGCCATCCAGAACCACAATACGTTTTTTACTCCACCTTGAACCATCCTCCAACTGTACATACCCCTCCCCACACTTCACCACTCTTAAGGAAGGCAAGAATACACTCCTACCCTTCAGCACCAACATGGGATTCTTGACACAAACCACATCACCCACCTTCACCTGTAACCTCCTCCTACCCAACTGACTCATCCTTACCACCTCCTGGCGCGCTAACACCCTCTCACTCTCACTATTGAGAACCATATTACATGGGCCACCACCTCCCAACTCCATGGACCTTAACCTTGACCCCGCCTTCCTTCCTCTCATCAACTCAAAAGGAGTCCTCTCTGTGGAAACAGCTGGCGTCCTCCTATACGCAGACAAATACTCCACAACCACATCATGCCAGTCCAGGCTGTTAGCTAGAGCAAGCTGGATGCCACTTTTAATCACACCATTTACCCTTTCCACCAACCCATTGGCACTCGGGTTGTATAACGCGGTGCGATGGTACTCTACAGCACACCACTCCAAAAACTCCCTCATTTTTTTTTACACATATTGAAAACCATTGTTCGTCACTATGCTGGCTGGCACACCCTCCCTGTCAAAAATGTTCCTAAGAAAAGCAATGACAGACTCCGTGGTCACCCTGTCAAAAGCTGGCACCTCTACCCACTGGGAAGTATAATCAACCAACACTAGTTAAAACCTACATTCGGGTTGTAGACACTCAAATGGACCCATAATTTTCAGTGCCCCCTTCGACCAGACTTCTCTAGGCACCTCCACCGGATAAACCAGCTGCGGATGTATCACTTTGCTCTTATCACTAAGAGCACACGCACCACAATCCTTGACCATAACTTCCACCTCCCGATCCATGGCTGGCCACCAGTATTCCTCCCGCAATCTTCTCTTGGTTAATGAATGTCCTAAATGGCCCTCATGTGCCAACTCTACCAATTTGCCCCTTACACTAACAGGCGGAATTAACCACTTACCCCTCAACACACCCCACGGACCAACAGCCAACTCATCCAAGACTTGGGCATAACCCTTTCCTTCTGCTCTACCTCTGACAGTGTCACACCCCTTGAGTAGACCCTCCTTAAACCAATTCAACTTGACATTCTTATCACTTTCCACCTTCCACTCCTCCCTGTTGACAGCGGGAATAATAATCACCACTTGCATGCCTACTTCACTCAATTCCTGTCCTCCATTGGATATGGGAACCGGTAAGTGAGATAAGCAATCAACCACCACATTCTTCCTCCCTGGCAAATATTCCATAGTAAAATTGTACTCTTGTAATTCCACTACCCACCTAGTTATTCTAGGAGAAACAGATGTGGTGCCCTTAGTGGAAAATACATGTACCAATGGTTTATGGTCCATCCTAACCACATAAGGAATACCCCATAAGAACGTACTAAAATATTTGGCGGCCCATGTCACCGCCTGGGCCTCTCTTTCAATCACAGAATATCTAGACTCGGCATCCTGCAGGGATCTAGAAGCAAAGGCCACAGGGCCATATTCACCACCTCCCCACTGTTCCAACACAGCTCCAAGCCCTGCCTCACTGGCATCCGCTGTGAGAACTGTTTTACATTTGGGATCGAAAGATCTCAGACACAGGGCGTGATCCACCACCTCCTTTACCATATCAAACTCCGCATGACACTTGCTAGACCATTCAAACCTGACACACTTCTTGAGTAGAGCTCTCATGGAGATAGTCTTTTCAGCATAATTGGGGATGAACTTCACATAATATTCCGTTAATCCTAAAAATTATCTTAACTGATCTTTGCTTGTGGGAGGTGGGTTTTCCTTCAAAACTCTGACTAATTCTAGTTTGGGACTGACCCCACCTGCACTCAGTGTGTGCCCTATGTATGATACACTAGACACGCCAACCTGGCACTTCGAGAGTTTCACAGTGAGTCCCTTCTGGCTAAGCACCCTCATAACCTCATGTACTCTCTCATCATGTTCCTCACGGCTACTACCCCAGACCAGAATGTCATCCTGAAAATAGCTTACACCAGCAACACCACTAAACAATTCCTGCATGAGATGTTGAAATACTGCAGATGCCGATATCAAACCAAAAGGCATGCGACAAAAGCGGTAGGCACCAAAAGGAGTTATGAAGGAGGTTAGGGGCAGTGAATCCACATGTAAATCGATCTGATGATATTCTGCCGATAGGTCAAACGTTGAAAACCATTCAGCTCTACACAAAGTCAAAAACAACTCGTTGATGTTGGGCAAAGGGTGACGATCAACCCATATGTTACAATTTAACTTTCAGAGATCAACAGACATCCTCAAGCCCCCGTCACCCTTCTTAACTAACACCACCGGGAACAGCCATTCAGAACTCTCTATTTCTTCAATAATTCCTTCACTTTTAAGCTTGTTTAACTCACACCGTGGGTGTTCCCTGGCCAGAACTGGAACACTCCTCGCCTTATGCACTTTGGGAATGGCACCCCTCTTGAGGACAATACGATGGGCAAAGCCTTTAAGCTTTCCCAACTTGTCGGAAAATACACCTGGATATTTATTCCACAAGGACTCAGCAGTTAACGCACCACCATCCACACAGGGACCCTCCTGAACACTCAACACAGGCAACTCCTTTCCCGTGTGAATCTGAATATTGAGAGCCACCTGCTCAACCCAACCTAAAACACTTGCCCCTTTGAGTGCCACATACAGCTTCCCCATGGTGACCCGTCCTTTGAATTTAATACATGCCTTCTCATAACCTAGTACCTTAATAGGAACTTGCCTGTATGCACTGGGACTTATGTCAGAAGGACACAAATTTGACACCTCCCTCCCAAATTTCTCCTTGTACGTCTCCGGTGATATCATGGTATATGGTGAACCGGAATCCACCAACATCTCTAAAGGTTGACCATTGACAATCACAGTGTCCCACGGTCCCTTTCGTACTGTACCATCCACATGTAATATCACACCTTGACTCATGTATTAAACACTTCGGTATCTTGGGACACCACACCACCATCAGATACTACCATACCCACCATGCCTGCACATCACTATTATTCTTACAAATGCGTGCATAATGTCCCTTGAATTTGCATTTCCTGCACTCAATACTGATGGCAGGACATTCTTTAGTGCCAGTGGGATGACTGAACCAATCGCACTTCTTGCAAGGTTCCCTCCCTTTCAACACCCTCCAACCCTGACTGTCCCCCTTCTCGAGTCTGTCCCCCTTCTCAAGTCTCTTTTTAGAATCTCCGCTGATTCTCCCATGCTGAGGTAAAACGACTTGTACCATGTCCCTTACGCCTGCCTTCTCAGTAACAATCTGCACACTGGCCCTTGACGCTTCAATAGCCCTACCGATCTCCACCACCTTCTCTAAAGGTGGATTTCTCTCAATCCAAAGCCTCTCTCTAATTTTTGGACTGCTTGTTCTCATCATGATCTGGTCCCGTACATATTCATCGAGGACACCAGTAAAGTTACACATAGCCATTAATGCTTGAAACGCCATAACATAAGCGTCTATGGACTCTCCTACACCTTGTGCTCTTGAAAATAACTGATAAAGCTCCAAAACTCCATTGATCCTCCTTCCAAATCACCCTTCTATTTTTTTTAAAGCATTTTCATAGGCACTGACCACTCTGTCGCGATCACCGCCACCAGGAATGTATATATATTCGCCAGGCAAATGGCGAAATATTTGCAAACCCTCTGTACCAATACAATTAAGAAGCATGGCCTCCTTCTCATCATTGCTGAAGTTTGCACCTCCGTCAGCTCTCAAATATACTTTAAAAGCCTCAATCCACTGGTCCCATAGAGACACTGGTTCGCCAGGGGATGGCAAGAAAGCAGGAGGGGGCCTGGCAGCAGTGTGTAGCGTGGTATAAACAACCTGGCAACAACTGTGTAGCAGCTATGTGAGGCAGTTTATGGGCCTTCCCCACTTTAAGCAGCACAATATCCTTTACATCAGGTGCTTGAACGATGTACTTGACATTGGGCGTTCCTTAAAGCACCTTCGAGCACCTTAGGGTGTGCAATGCCTCTAGAATGCAGGGCGAAGAAAGATTACCACACAATAACAGTACCTGCACTGCAGCGATGTAATTGGTTCAGCGTGTTGCCCAGTGCACCTCTCTGCTTTGGTGAAGCGCACGCTCACGGCCGGCCCCTTGCAACTGATAGCTGACTCCTTTGTGAATAGGCAGGTCAGATCCAATGCAGGCGCGTATGAGGACACTACACACCTGTTTCTTCCTTCCGGGTATGGTTCCGCCCAGAGTGACCCCCAAACGCCTCCTTCCTCAGATGACCAATCAGCTGCTTCCTTCCGGGTATGGATCCGCCCAGAACGACACCCAAACACCTCCTTGCTCAGATGGCCAATCAGACGCACATATATATTCTCTCGCTCCACCTTCCTTGTAGCATATTAATATGCCCACCTTGCTCCCCCGCCTCCTTGCTTCTGCGCCTCTTTCCTCCTTCGCCGTCGGTAAGGGACGCAGTGCCCACACATCAGCGTCACTGCTTCCAGCCCAGCCATGGGGGCAAAGCTTCACGTAGCAGTACACCACCCCGCAGCGAGCACCGGCCGTAGCCGGTGGCCGGCGCCGCAGGTGTATAGTTGAGACCTGGGCCCGCCAGGCTGCGTCGACCTTTCGTGGGCCCCTCTCAGATACAAAGTAGTCTGCACGTGTGGCGGGGCAGGGGTCCAGAAGCCTCCTCGCCAGTGACAAAATCCGGAGACACAGTAGGATTTTAGTTGTTTATTCCGGACCCCATGCCGACATAGCTGGCCAAGGCTCAACAAACCAAACAACTGGCACGCCTGGAATGTTGCTCTCCAAAGTAGAACAACATTCCACACGTGCCAGGCTATGACACTTACCTGCTAAAATTAGGTGTCCCTAGAAGTGATTCAGTTTGCATCATAATCTATTCCAAAAAGCCTCACTCATGGTTTGATAGATGGGCAGCACAGACATTAGGACCCACCAAGAACACACAAATCGTTTATTGAAAACATCAGGCCACATTTGCCACTTGAATGGTCTCTTGGCGCTCTGGGGTATCTGCACTTGAAGGAGGGTTGGGGGTTTGCTTGTGGGATTGAGAGGGTGAAGACCAAGAGAGCTTGGATGTGCTGTTGGCAGCTTCAGTTCAGAGAAACCGGTCACTGAGCATTGATGCATTTTCGGTTGGTAGCAGCTATGTGGTGTTGAGGTATCATTGTATATGTTTTTTTTTCATGTTGGGCGTTGTAAAGTGTGTGCGGTTTGTGATGCATTAGAGGTGTGGTTGTGTTTAGTTCAGGGTTTTAGTGTGAGTATGCAGAATGGTGAGTTTTTAGTACTGTTATTTAGTAGTAAACACATTTCCTGCCACCAACAATCTATTGAACAAAATGGTGTCATTCAATAGAAAATCAAAGTAAACACATTAAACAAAGAGTGATCATGGACAATTGCATATTGTAACCAGTATGTACCAGACCATGATGTACAGGGGCATGGCGGGGGAGCAAGGTACTCTCCTCCCAGTCACACCTCAACTTGAGCAATACCAGGTTGCCGGAAACCCCTCAACCAACACCGCCTGCCTCCAGATGCAGCTCTTCCAGCCCTAGCACTCTTCTCTACATTCTAGTACTCCCTTGTACCCTCAACTCAATTAAAATGTGCTGCAAAAATGAAACCAAATATACAACTTTGTGTTCAAAATGTAATTTTGTAAGAAACAAAACCTATTCCTGGCTTCAGTATTTTGGAGGGGGGGCTCTAACTTTCACATCAAATGGAGCGACCACAAGCACCTCCTCTGGGGCCTGTTGGGAGTAGCCACAGAGTTCAGGAAGGAAGTGTTGGGCGAACACCATCTGAGATGGTACAAAGACTGGGGGCCTCACTGCTCAGCCGTCTCAAGATTCTTTGCAGCCAGGCCAAGAAAGGTATGATGGGGTCTGGTGGGAGTAGGTGGAAGTGGAGGTAAATGGGAATGGTGGTTAGGGGAGCTGAAGGAAGGTCACAGGGGGGTGAAAGGTAAAGGAAGGTCGGATATATTAGAAAGGAGAGAGCAGATGGGAAGGGAAGATAGATAGATTGATGTTTCAACACCATTCTCCTTACGTTTCCTTTGCTCTGTACTGTTTTTTTATAGCAGGGGGTGCAAATGTATTTTTCCAGATCTGGGAAGAATTTTAGCTGGATCACGGATCTGGGAAATCTGGATCAACCCCAGCACTTTTTTTACGGTACTCTGAGACCCACCTCCAGTGGAATTTGGGCCCCCCTGATCAC
Source organism: Ambystoma mexicanum (assembly GCF_040938575.1). Classification (NCBI taxonomy): domain Eukaryota; kingdom Metazoa; phylum Chordata; class Amphibia; order Caudata; family Ambystomatidae; genus Ambystoma; species Ambystoma mexicanum. The sequence goes on from NC_090928.1 coordinate 455,708,730, forward strand.
AAACCTGGCCCACCCAGATGAAAATTCCTG